>NC_056746.1:534254415-534599415 GCF_019279795.1 Protopterus annectens
ACTGTCCCTAATTTTGACTCAAATTTTAACTCTGTCCCTCTTAATCCCTCCTAAAACTAGTGACTTTTGGAGGAAAGGTGGTGAATTACACTCCATGAATAATGACAATAATTAAGCGTTACAAACTTCTTTTACTTCAGAAAATGTGTATTAATTCATATGCTCTGATTCTGTCAGTGTTTCAAGTTAATAGCACTAATATTTTGAAAGTGTCCCTGATTGTCCCTGATTTTTTCTTGACTTGTCCCTCATTCTGTTGAAATTTGTCCCCAATTGGTTGAGAGGTCTGTGGACCGTCTGGCTGTGAGCCCATTTTCAGCACAGACCCAGGGAGAAAAGCTTCAATAAAACAATAAAAACATTGACAGATACTATGCATCAGTATCGGTTTTACATAGAATTTAATAGAAATATTTAGAGACAACAAAGAAAATACAATCTACAATAGGCACATTAGTGAAAAGGAGAAAGTTATTCTAATATATTTTTTAAGGGCAGGTCCAGATTTTTGCCTTGTATTTTGGTCCATTTTTTCCTAATACTTTGGTTTTCTGGCAAATCTTTGCCAATTCATTAAAGACTGAAGTCAGAAAATAATGACAAACATCTGTGTTTCAGGCTTCATTCCCTTCAGAAAATTTAAGGCTAGTGCAAAACCTATTATCGACTTTTTAAGTTTGTAGGAGCAATATTTTAAAATTGTCTCTATTATTGAGCTTTTGACCACCCCCCCCCCCACACTCCTTCATTATTTATGGCTTTGTCCAGATTTCTTGCTCTAAGAAGTTGATAGGTATGCCTATAAGCATACCTGTCAACTGTCCAGATTTTTGCCTCATATGTTTGGCCTTTTCCTCATAAAATTTATGTTTTTCTGGCAAATATATGGGATGATGTAAGGACTGAAGTCATTAAATAATGACATACATTTGAGTTTCAGACTTTGTATCCTTCATAAAATGCATGCTAACACAAATCCTTTTATTCTAGCAGCTTTCTTATTTTATAAGAGTAGAGTTTCTGCGTAGAGTGTGTGCTGATAGGATGCTTTACTTGATCTGGTCCTGTATTATGCCTAAATATTGTACGGTGGAATGCATTTTTTTCGCAAGACAATTAGTGCTGACATACTCCTTTCTGAGTGAACTGCATATTACTCCTAGGTTTTAGACACATTTAAGAACATATCACTTGCCACAAAACACTCTCTGGCTTAGTTGCAGTCCACTAACAGACACACTTGCACTTGCCTGCGGCTAAAGTAGTTTGCCTTAGTTGCGGTTAACCAGCCGTCTCATACATATTTCTTTAGCATTTCACCTCTGTTGCAGTTGGTAATGTGTATGGCGTCAGCTGCCTTTACTTGACTAGTGTTTAATAGCTGCTTTAGCTGATATTGTAATGTGTATGGCATCAGCTGCCTTTCACTTGACTAGTGTTTAATAGCTGCTTCGGCTGATATTGCGGTCTGGAATTGTTGCAATATTTATAATACCCTGAAAGCCTGTTATGTCTTAACAATTATATGTTTTTTGATGTGCTGCTTTGACCTAATGCTCTGTATACTGTCTTCACGATCTTTTTAACTCTCTGCTACCTACTACATGCACTACTACCTCAGCCATCCACTCTCTCTTTCATTCATTCTATTCACCCACGCTCTCCCTCCATACCCACCTCACTCTCCTCTTGTGACAAGTGCACATAGACAAAAAAAAAAACCCTTGACCTCATTCCAATTTTTTTTGCTCTCTTCTAGCTTGCTTGGCGTCAACACCCTCCCATCCTGATACTAAGGAACCATCTAAGTCTCTTACACCTCCTGCTGGACCAAGTTTCCCCAAAAGACAAGTGTGGTTTTTGTTACTGCAAAACTCAAATGTAAGCTCCTGTGGGCTTTTAGTGTACTACTCCTTTGTGCTATAATAGCCTGTTGTACTAAGACTTGTTACTGTATAATTTGCCCCGATAGCGTGCACACTAACAGGGACTCTACCTCCACCACTCCCTCTCGGCTGTAAGCCTGTATTTCTGCCAGTAGGTGGCAGCAGAACTCCATTTCTCTCCCTCTTTCTTCTCTTTTGAACAGGATCACTGTTAGATGTTCTTCATCCCACATTGCTGCAGTCCTAACACTTGGGTAGTCCGCTGTCCCTCGGTCGGCCCGAATATCAGAGTATAAGGCTGACGTCGGTCAAGGCGCATTTGACTGACATCAGAACGTCAGGGTACAAATGCGCATGACCGACGTAATATCCTCAGTCTTTTTTGCCGCATGGTCCGATGCAGAAGCAGTGTTGCAAGTGCCGCTCGCTCTGAAATTTTTCAATTCGGAGTTTCAGACCGAAGTCAGAGTTGGTTAAGTACCCGCTAGGGAATATTTTGGTTTTTCTTGCCTCAGTGGTTTACCGGATGTCAGAAAAAGTGAATAACTGTATTTCTTGTGGGAAACAGATACCGCATAGGGATTACCATAATTTGTGTATACCTTGTTTAGGACCTGAGCACGACGTTGTTGGATGCCGCTTTTGTGCTACGTTTAATAAACGCACTATAAAGCGGAGGTTGGATTGTGCAAGGTTGGTCTTTGGGAAGCGGTGTAATTACAAAATGCCGTCGGATGCTCCGGCGCTTCCTCTAAGAAGCGCAAGGACAAGGCAGTTAAACCTAGGTTGGAGGAGTCGTCCGAACCGGACGTCAGTTCTTTAGAGGTGTCAGTGGAACCGGTGGTTCCGACGGAGGCCTCTCTGGAGTCCCAGGGAGAAACTTTGATTTTACAGGATGTGGCCTCCCAGGAGGCAGGGCAGGCTGTAGGGGCTTCTCAAGTAACTGTACTCCCCTCCCTTCCTAAGGGGTCTAGGCCCTCTCTTTCTGCTTCCAAGGCTTCTCCTAGAGGCAGGTCTAGTTTAGCTTCTGTGGGTGTCGCTCCCAGTTCTTCAGGTGCTGTGCCCAAGAAGCACATGCTCAAAATGGCAGAGGATTTAATTACTTTAATTAGAGGCTCTATGCCCCCTCCTGAAAAGAGGCCTAGGATAGACCCTGTGTTGGGGGATTATGAGCAGGCTTCGGATGTGTCTGAGTCTTCGGCTGAAGACTTGCAGGAGTATTCTCATTATTCTGATTCTGATGTGGATGATTCTACTCCTTCTGCTTCTCCTCCTGAGGATTTTTCTTTTTCAGAGACCCTTCACTCCATGAGAGAGCATTTTAAATGGGAAGGTCAGGATTTCTCTGATTCCAGGAAAAGGCTTAGGGAATTTTTGTTTTTACCCCAGCATAGGCCTTTAGCTATACCTCCTGTTCTGAGTGTGGTGGAAGATGTGTTTGCAGAGGCTTCTCTTAATCCTGATTCTTTGCCTCCTGCTCCTGTTAAACCAGATAGGTATTACAGGGTGCCTGAAGCTAATAAGTATCTTTTTAAGAGTCCAAGGGCAGACCCAGAAACTGTTAGCCAGGGGCCTAAGGGTGTTAAGGCTTCTGTTGTCAAGAATCCGGTTCCTGCAGATAAAGAGGCCAGGGCCTTGGATAGATGGGGAAAGAAAGTTTATACTTCTTCCACTCTAGCCATGAGAGCTTTGAATTGCCAGTTTCACATGTTGAAATATCAAAATTATCTCCTTTCTCAGTTGAAATCTAAGGTTGATGCTCTGGCGGAAGGTATTGACTGTAAGGAGTTACAAGATTTAGTGCATGTTTCTGAACAGGTGGGTAAGCATTCTTTGCAATGTGGTTTTGATGCTGTACAGGCCTCGTCTAGGGTGGCTGCCACTGGGTCAGTTCTTCGCAGGCATGCCTGGCTGAGGGATCAAAATTTATCTGACCATGTTAAAACTAGGATTTTGGATGCCCCTTGCAATCTGATGTCCTGTTTGGTTCTCCTGTTGAAGCAGTTTTAAAGAAAATGGAAGACAAGGCTAAGTCTATGCAGACTGTTAAAGATTTTTTGCAGGTTCAGCCTCCAAAGTTTAGTAGAAATTGGCCTACTAAAGGGTGGACGTATCCTTCTTATGATTCCCAGTCTAGGGGTAGATCTAGACGCGGCAGGGGCAGAGGTCAGGGCTCTTTCAGGCCTAGAACAGGGAGTTCTCCTGCACAGTCTGCAAGTGAGGGCAGGGGTCAGTCCTTTCGTAAACAGACCCAATGACCTACCTTTTCAGCTGCCAGATTCTTCTCGCCTGGCAGCACCTTTGGGAGGAAGGTTGGCACTTTTCAAAGAAAATTGGAGTGTGATTACCCAAGACAAATGGGTACTGGATATCATACATCACGGTTACAGGTTTTATTTCCATACCTTGCCTCCTTTCAAAGGCATGCCAGACATTCCTCCTCAACAAAGAATAGAGGCTCACAAGCAAATTTCACTGTTACTCCAAATAGGGGCCATACAGCCGGTTCCTATGCCAGAAAGGGGCCTAGGATTTTATTCTCGCCTGTTCCTAGTCCCAAAGAAGGGGAACACGTGGAGACCAATTTTGGATTTATCTGTCCTCAATACTTATCTGGACATTCCCAAGTTCAAAATGTTGACGTTGCAGCAGCTTTTACCTCTGCTGGGCAAAGATCATTGGATGGTAACTTTGGATCTCAAGGAGGCTTACCTTCATGTTCCTATCAGACTAAAGTGCAGGAAGTATCTGCGTTTTCGAGCTGGGACTTCTCACTATCAGTTCTCTGCATTGCCCTTTGGCTTATCTACTGCGCCCAGAGTGTTCACGAAAGTTCTGGCTCCAGTGATAGCTTTTTTCAGGCTAAAAGGAATACAGATCTATCCTTATTTGGACGACTGCCTGATTCTGGCTCAAGGAAAGGAAGAGCTTCTTCATCATTTGGAATATGTGATAGCAGTGCTAAGATGCCTGGGGTATTCTGTGAACGAAATAAAGTCCAGTCTAGTACCCTCTCAAGACATGTGCTTTCTGGGTGTGAGACTGAATACAGCATCCCAGATGGCCTTTTTAACCCCGGACAAACAAAAGAATCTATTCCTTTACTTCCTTCAGCTATCTCATCAGTCCGGGCTGACTGCAAGGACAGTCCTTCAAGCCTTAGGGTTCATGGCATCTTGTATTCTGGTGCTTCCCAATGCCAAACTGCATATGAGGAAGCTACAATGGTATCTCAAAAATGTATGGACACAGCACTGCCAGGATCTGGACACTGTCATTCAAATAATACCTTGCATTCAAAAGGAATTTTTGTGGTGGGCTCAGGAATGTCACCTAAACAAGGGACTCTCTGTGACCCGGCCAGAGGCGAGTCAGATTTTAACAACAGATGCCTCAGACATAGCTTGGGGAGCTCATCTAAATGGAAAGTGGATACAAGACAAGTGGCCTGCCAGACTACAACATCTACATATCAACATGAAGGAGATGTTAGCAGTCCAGTTTGCATTAATAGCTTTCAAGGATTTACTTCTTCCAGGGCAGGTGTTGATTCTAACAGACAACACAACTGTCATGTGGTACATCAACAAGCAAGGGGGAACACATTCTTATCCTCTATGCAGGCAAGCAATGATTTTGTGGGAGACTGCTCTCAGTTTACAACTAAATCTTCAGGCAAGGTTTCTGCCGGGAGCACAGAACTCCTTAGCAGACGTGTTAAGCAGACAAATCATGGATCCCCACGAGTGGAAACTGGATCTTCATGTATTTCAAAAATTGACAGTGTCCTGGGGAACTCCAGACATAGATCTGTTCGCTTCTCCACTAAACCACCAGCTGCCAAAGTTTTGCACAAAGGTTTCATCCCACAGCTTGGAAAGTGGATGCTCTTTCTTTCAGTTGGAAAAATCTTCATGTGTATGCCTTTCCACCTCTGCCTCTCCTCCCAAAGGTACTTCTGAAGGTCAGACAGGACAAGCCAAGGATGATTTTGATAGCTCCAGATTGGCCTCGACAGCACTGGTACCCACTACTGAGAAGTCTAGTACGGAAGCCTCCATGGCCTTTGCCTTTGATTCCACATCTGTTGTCCCAGGAGGACAGTCATTTGCTGAATGTCAAACTTCACTCTCTTCACCTAACAGCATGGCATATTCTGTTTTAAACCATAAAGGGTCTCAACTTCCACAACAAGTTTTGAATGTGATTTTGGAAGCCAGAAGGCCTAGTACAAGGAAAGTGTACGCAGATAAGTGGAAGAGATTTTTATTTTGGAGTGCAGCTAAGGATTTGGATGTTTCTGAGCCTGATTTAAGTGTGGCTCTTCAATATCTTACTGAGTTATTGGACAAAGGTTTGTCCTTCTCTTCTATTAAGATTCATGCTGCAGCAATTTCAGCTCACTACGATTGTGACCCACCATTGTTTTCTCATCCTTTATTCAAGCAATTTCTTAGAGGGGCAAAGAATATAAGACCCCCACGAAGAGCTCCTACACCTGCTTGGGATCTCAATTTTGTGTTGGAGAAACTCACTCTACAACCTTTTGAGCCTGCAGCTACTGCTGAGTTGAAATATTTGTCATGGAAAACTGCTTTTTTGTTGGCCATTACCTCTGCAAGAAGGGTTTCTGAATTGCAGGCCCTTATGGCAGTTGAGCCTTTCTTAATTTTCCACAAGGATAGGGTATCTTTACGTACTAATCCTTCCTTTATGCCTAAAGTGGTTTCTAGTGTGGCTTTAAACCAAACTATTCATTTGCCTACTTTTTATGCAAATCCCCAAACTAAAGGGGAAAAGATTTTGCACACTTTAGATGTACACAGGCAGTTGCGATATTATTTGGACAGAACTAAAGGGTTCAGACAATCTCAGCAGTTATTAGTTTCTTTTGCTTTGTGCTCTCAGGGCAAGCCCGTGTCAAAACAAACTATTTCTAAGTGGATTGGATTTTGCATTGCTTTCTGTTATTCCCATCATGGCAAAGAGATTCCAGCTGGGATTAGACCTCATTCCACTAGGGCTACTGCCACTTCAACAGCCTTTTGAGGGGGTGGCTACTAAGGATATTTTGGAGGCAGCCACTTGGAGTTCAGTGCATACCTTCTCTAGGCATTACCACCTTCCATTGTACTCTAAATCCAGGGCTGGTTTTGCCACTGCTGTGTTGCAGGGCATTTTGGCAGCTCCTGCTTCATTATAATTTAGCCATCCTCCCTTACCTCTGCTTTGGGATTCTACCCAAGTGTTAGGACTGCAGCAATGTGGGATGAAGAACATAGTACAGTTTTGTACCTACCATAAATGTAGATGTTCGAGGATCCACATTGCTGCAGTCCAATTTACCCTCCCTCCTTCCCCTCTGCTGTTTGAGGTGGTTGTGTGGGTTGGGTTATCCATCTGAGGTATATTGCATTTTGTATATATTGTATATATTATACATTATTTTGGTGTTTGGCTAGTTGGTTGTTTAGTTGTGGTCTATGGGTTTTGACCTTTCTTTTTAGGGTCTTCTGACATCTGGGGCAAGAAAAGACTGAGGATATGACGTCGGTCATGCGCATTTGTACCCTGACGTTCTGATGTCAGTCAAATGCGCCTTGACCGACGTCAGCCTTATACTCTGATATTCGGGCCGACCGAGGGACAGCGGACTACCCAAGTGTTAGGACTGCAGCAATGTGGATCCTCGAACATCTACATTTATGGTAGGTACAAAACTGTACTTTTCTTCTCCCGGTGCCTGCTGTTTCAGTTACTGAGTGCTGCTCTTAACTGCTCCAGCTGATACTTTTTTCTCTGCTCATCTCAACTGGGAATTATTCTGCCCGCTTCGCTCCCCTCCCTACCCCCAATGCCACACACCCCTAGAACCTCTGCATTTATACACACATAAAATTACCTACTTCGTCTTTACCAATTACATTTATACACACATAAACACACCTACTTCCTCTTTACCAACTATATCTCTACTCCCATCCCCCCAATAATTCTACTGTTCAACCTGCTCCTACATTCTAATTCAGCTACCAAATACCCACTCTTAGCAACTCAAGTCTCACCATGCTTTCAATACCTATATCCTTCTCTATCCAACTACTATTGCTTCTCAACTTATCCTACATCCACTACCTAACCCAGCCCACTTCCACTAACCATTCACCATCCTTTCACATAACCGACCAACTTATCCCACCACTCTCAGACTCACTTATCATTATATCCCCAGCCTATATCCCATAAACAACTTACTACTTTTTCCCTATAAACTTATTACTTCATTCAACCGATCTACCCCCTCACACACCATCAAAACCCTCACAATTCTAACAAAGCTCAACCCAGACCCTAAGCAGTCCTCATACCTCTCCAGCCTAATCCAACATCTAACTACCATCCTGCTATCTGGAGATATACACCCTAACCCAGGCCCCCACACCTCCCCCTCTGCATCTAAATCCATCCTACTAGCTTCTCTAAATGCTCAAAGTATAGCCAATAAAATCCCCAACCTCCATGCCTGGCTTGTCCACAATAAACCTGATATCCTATCCATCTCTTAAACTTAGTTAAAACCTCACATAAATGACTCTGAAATAGCACCACCCAACTATTCAATCATCAAAAAAGATAGAACCTATAAAAAAGGGGGAGGAGCAGCTCTTCTATACTCATCCTCCTTATCAGTAACTCCCTATAACAAACCTACTCCCATCTTCGCCAATGCAGAATTACTCCTAACCTTACTTCATATAAATAGACACAAATACATATGCATAGCCTCTCTTTACATCCCCCCTGGTGACAATATTTCAATACTTGAAGACATCCTCTCATGGCTTTCAACAAATATTAAAAATGAAATAGTAATTCTGGGTAACATGAACATTAATTGGTCCTCCATTCAGTCTCCCACAAACCCTCTAAATATAAATCACTATAATTTCTCTCAGCTTATCGACTCCATAACCAGACCCTCTATAAACCTCTCCAAAGGCAGCACCCTAGACTGGATCTTAGTGTCCCACCCTCATAACTTCTCTAACAGTGGCACCCTTCCCGACTCCCTCAGTGACCACCTCCCCACTTTTACTCACCGACTTCCTTCACTCATACATCTAACTCACAACTATATCATCACCCGCAACCAAAAAAATTTCAACCCTGATAACTTCTCTAACTCCCTAAAATTAATAAACTGGAACCCTCTAAAAACTCTACCCCTGGATAGTGCAGTTGCCTACGTCAACTCAACATTCTTAAACCTCTTAGATTGCCATGCCCCCATAAAATCAAAAAGAATAAAAAGCAAAACTGCCCCTTGGCTAACTAAAAGCACACTAGGTATCATGCACCTTAGAGATAAAGCCTTGGCACATCACCAGAAAAACAAGTCTCCTTCCACCCTTAATGAATGCAAAACACTCCGCAACAAAGTTAAAAAGCTTATCACTGTAGATCGACAGAATTATTTCTCCTTGCATCAAAACAACCATAAAACTAATCCACAAAAGTTCTGGAAAGGTATCTCCAACCTCCTCAATCCCAGCAAAACAAAAAAACCCAGCCCAGACCCAAATGCACTAGATGTTGATCTTGCCACACAATTTAACTCCTTTTTCATTGACTCCATTTCCAAACTAACCTCATCCTTCCCTAACACTACACCCTACACTTCTTCCCCATCCTTCTCCAACAACAGTTCACTCTCCTCTTCTGCATCTCCTGTCACATCTTTCCCATCTCATCCACTCTCAGACACATTCTCTTCTCAGCCCCTACCTTTCTCAGTAAATACCATACCCACATCTGCCATAAAAAAACTCCTCCAGAAACTGAAACCATGTTCAAATGCCCCTGACAATATCCCCTCATACTTTCTTAGCATAGCTGCAGAAGCCATTGCCCTGCCCATCAGTATTCTAATCAATCGCTCTATCCAAGAAGGTCTTATACCCCAGATTTGGAAAAAGGCTTTTATCACACCCTTGCACAAAGGAGGCATCAATAACAATATCTCTAATTTCCGTCCCGTCACCATCCTTTCTCCTATCTCCAAAATTCTAGAAAAGTGCATTCATCTTCAACTCCTTCCCTATCTTATTGACAATAACCTACTAACTCCCACACAACATGGATTTAGACCTGGACCCAGTACCATGACCGTCCTTCTCTCCTTCTCTCCTTCCTTGAAATTGTAAATAAAGCACAGGACTCTGGCAGCATTGTATCTACCCTCCTACTTGACCCATCTAAAGCCTTCAACACCATCTCTCACAATCTCCTTCTTGCTAAACTCTCTAAACTAAACATATCCCCCTCTTCTATAAACTGGTTCAACAGCTACCTCTCTAACAGGCAACAAGCAGTAAACTGGAACAAAGCCACCTCCTCATTCATTAATACCCCCACTGGGGTTCCCCAGGGGTCCATACTGGGTCCCCTCCTCTTCAGTATATTTATAAATGACTTCCACTGCTCCATCCCCTACACAAATCTTATCCAATACACAGATGATTCAACTATAATCTGTTCTGCCACCTCCGTCCCCACACTCCTAAAACTTACCCAAGACGCATTCTCAGCCATTGAACAGTGGATGAAAGAAAATCACCTAGCACTCAATGCCTCTAAATCCAAACTAATGGTATTTACCCCCTCTAAAGCCACCTCCATTAATATAAGCACATTCTTTATCTCTAGCCACAACAACACAACAATCAACTTGGTACCTGAGGTGAAACTACTAGGGGTCCTTATAGACAACCAGCTCAAATTCAACTCCCACCTACAACTAAATATTAAAAAAAAACACCAAAAACTTGGCATGCTCTATTGCCAAAGTTGCTACCTCACCCCTTCCACTAAATTTAACCTCTCTACCACATTTCTCATCCCCTCTCTCCTCTATGGTGCCCCACTCCTAACTAACCTACAGTCCTCTCTCAAGATGTGACTCTCCTCGTGCTACAACAAAATTGCCAAGTTCACTACCAGCCATAAGTCATCCACTCACCACTGTGTATCCCTCGATAAACTAAATTGGTTAGAACTATCCAATCATTTCACCTACACTCAACTCACTCTCGCTCACAAGCTAATCTTTAACCCCTCCTTCTGTCCCTCCCTCTCCTCTACCTTCAAAATGCACCTCCCAGATAGACTACTAAGATCTAACAATCAAAACCTAATAGAACTGTACAAACCAACTTGTCCTCCAGGTAAAAATCTTCTATCCTTTACCCTTGCACGCCTCTGGAACTCCCTACCACCTTCCATACGCACCACCACAAATCACTCTTTATTCAGAAAATCACTTCACTCACATCTAATATCCCTGTGGAAATGCTCCTGCTCCCACCCCACATAATCTCTTCACTTTACACTTGCAACATCTGCTTCTCTTCATTCTCTAATTCGTACTCTCTGCTCTAGCTTATACTAACCCACGAGCAACAAACTACTTAGAAACTATAAAGTGTATTTCTCTTCAGAAAAAAATTACTTTAAAACGCAATGTTCTCTAAAATGAAATGTTTTCATTATTCGATAATACAATGTTCTTCCTAATGTAACTGTTTTTAGTATTCTGTAGTATTTGTACTTAATGTAACCTAAGCCGTAACTGTAACCTTGCTTGTATTTGGAGCTTTTCTCCGCAGGACTCCATCGAAAACGGATTCTTTTTGGCCCAATGGACTATCCTGGTAAACCAACTGCAAATAAATCAATAAATAAATAAATATTTAATATTTAAAATCTGTCCCTATTTTTGGGTCTTCATTTCCCCATTACGTCAAGCTTTGTCCAGATTTCTTAAGCTAAGAGGTTGAGAGGTATGGCTAGACAGAACTTGCATTTCACAGGAACATGTGCATTTAATTGAAAGTTTTGATACGCATCCAATAACTATTTCAGATCACGTGCCAATAATAACTAAAATGGAAATGCAGGGTAATGAAATAAAAATTAGACACTAGTGTTTTTCCACCAATCTTTTGAAAAGAGAGGAATTTAAGGAATGGGTAGAGAAAATTACTTGAGAGTTATTGGAGAAGATAGAAATTTCTTCTGAAAATATAGCTAGGGAGTGGGATAAAATTAAAGTGGAGTTTAAAAACAGGATGTAAACAAAAGTAAGAGTTACATGGTAAAGAATCAGCAAGAATTATTTAGAGGGATTCCAAAGGTTAAAGTATGTCAGAATATGGAGAGTGTAACCGAACGAGAAAAGGAGCAATTGCAAAATGCTAAACAGAAAATAAGTGATTACCACAATAATATGCATGAGTTTAGAAAGAGTGCTGTTAAGCAACAGTGTTTTGATAATAACTCCAGATCACAAAAAACTGGCACAATGACTCAGGCAACAGAAAGTAGAAAAAGTTGTCACAAAGCTTAGGGAGCATATTAACAAGAAATATAAAATATCCTGTAGAGGTACTAGAAATGTGTTAGAAATTTTATGAAAATCTGTGTAAAGCAGGGAACTATGGAAATCTAGAAAAGGTACAAATGGAAATGTTTATGGCAGAATTAAATATGCCAAGGTAGATGTGGCTCAATTACTAACAGTTAGGATAGGAGGAGATGAAATAAAATGGTGATGTATAACCAATCTACAGGAAAGTCCCCAGGAATAGATGCTATTCTTGTGGAAGTTTGGAGGACAGTTGGGAAAAAATGATAAAAGATCTGGATGATTTTGTTTGAGTATTTTAAAAGGAGAAGCACAAACATTATGGAAGAAAACAGTGGTGGCTGCAATGCGTAAAGAGAGTCAAGACCCATCAGATCCAGCTTCATATAGGCCCATTTCAATCCTTAACCATGATTATAAAGTGTTTATGTTTGTCTATAATGTCTAAAAGAATGGTAAAGATTATGCCAAAATTGACAGATATAGATCAATGTCATTTCGCGGAGGGGAGGCAAACATCTGACAACATTAACAAAATAATGTTGATCCACAGGGAAGTAGAATGTCAGAAAAATACCACTGCTGTTGGTAGGTCTTGATGCAGAGAAACCATTTGACAGAGTAAACTGGGATTTTATGAGCAGGGTAGTGGAAACATTTTAATTCCCTGATAAAACTGTAAGGTTGATTAGCAGGACATATGATGGATCAGTGGCGAAAATTAAAGTGGGTGAGTTCCTCTCTGATAATTTCTGTTTGAGAAGAGGACTCATGCAGGACTGTCCTAGTTCCCCTTTATTATTTCCATTATATTTAGAACCATTAGCAAAGAAAACAAGGGATTCAGAAATTCAAGGATATAATTGGTATGGTAGTCAAGAAAATCTGGCTTTATTTACAGATGATATTATTTTATACCTGATAAAACCAGAAAAGGACATTTAAGTGTTGTGGAACATTTTGATGCAGTTCCAAGTCTTTTTGGGATACAAAATTAATGTAGCTAAAACAAAGGCAATAGCTGTAAACTATGTAACCACACATGAATTGGTTCAGCAATATCCATTTGTATGGGGACATGATAAAATTAAGTACTTTGGAGTATGGATTAAAAAGGATTCAGTTGTGGCAGCTAAGGATATGTGGCAGGAGACTAAAGAAAAGATAATACAAAAAAATGAGAAATTGGAAGCTCTGTTCTATGAATATGGATAGTAAGATACAAGCAGTTAAAATGTTTTTAGTCCTTTTAGTTTTATACACAGGTCAGGCATATTTTTATCAACCAGAGGAGATGTTGTGGATAGCAATTAATAAACAGCTGAATGATTTTTTAAGGAATGGGAAGATGGCAAGAGTCAAGTGGGATAAGATGATTCTTCCAATAGAACAAGGTGGTTTGAGATTACTTGATTTGAAGGAGTATTTCAGAGATACACAATTAAGGCTTGCATACATAGCTATAATTCAAAGTGGAGCGGGATGATGATGAAACAGGGGAGAAGCTCAAAAAACAAGGAGAGACTTGAATTTTGGATGCAGATCCTTAAGGAGAATAACAATAACCACAAATGTATTTTTATTTATTTATTTTATTTTACATTTGTTAACCAGGAAAGTCCAACTTGACACAGGTCCTTTTTCAGTGGAGGCCCGGGGAGAAAAGCTCCAGATACAGTAAATAACTTTTACATCAGTTTTGTTTACATAATACACTTTGTAATACATAGTAACAGCATACAGTAGTGTAGTAGTTTTTAACAGTGAAAAAGATAGTTACATTTACATTATAGTATTTACTTGCTTTCTCTTACAATTTGTTACTAAATCAATCCAAGGTCCTTAATCCAGTCATTCCACCATGCAAGGATGAGAAAAATCAGATTAATTTTTCTTTTGTCATGCTCTTTTAACCAGGCTTTGTTTTACATTGCAATGCCCAGATTTCTTAAAACTGAACAAGAAGAAAGAGAGAAGAGAGAAAGAAAGGGAAAAAAAGAACAGCAGCATCAATTTACAATCCCCATTACACTAACTGAGAAAATTTTATTTTATAGCATTCAAAGAAAACCACACACCTCAAAATTAGTACTATTTAGAAAAAAAATTTCTTTACTTACAGTTAACTTTGTCCCCTCTGTTCCCCTTCCCAAAGCATTTTCCGAACTTTAATGACATGAAGTAAGTCTTATACTTTTGAACACCCCACAAGTCCAACAAATTCTGAAAAAGCCCCATATTTCCAGATTTTCTTGTTCTGTTATATTTCACAAACATAATTATTGTATCTTAATCCCACATTAAGTTACTGGTTTTATTACTGTTCAGCAAAGAATGATAACTAAAAACTGGTAAACCAAAACACAAACAAGCGAACTTCACAGACAAGACTCCTTTAATCCAAAATGGTAAGCGCTTTCACCGGCTATAATACGCCAGCTTCCTCAGACCAACACTTAAAATTGAAACACAGTTTAAATAACCGAAAGTCCTTTTAAATACATTCAAAACAACTTAATCAATGTGTTAATTGCTTAAATACTTGTGACCATGTGATCAACTAATTTTTGAAAACTTTTCCTAAAACATCCTTCTAATAAAAACATAAACATACTGCTGAACCAAGACTTTGCGATCGACTATTTAAAGTGCAGACTTACAAAACCATATATCTCCAAATATAGAAAAATAAAATAAAAGTAAAAATATATATGAAAAGATAAAAAAAGTATAAAAAGATATATTCAAAAATTCTAGACCTAAGCTGAATTAAATCTATGCATTTACATCAATCCAAGCAGGCTTAACAAAGGTAAAAAAGTTGGGTTCCATCAAAATTCTACACCATTGTACCTAATATGTCTTCCAAAAAGACAAAATAAAACCATTATGTGTTGAAAGCTCTAAAAGTATTGCTAATAATCCCAACCATAACCTACTCAATTCAGCTAGAGCCTCTTATACCTTTTATTTGTTGGTGTTAGTGTTAATCACTTCATTATGTTCATCTATTCAGGGCTTTCTTTTTGAGAAGGCATTTTATAGATATTTGTTCATTAAGCCCAGGGCACAAATATGCTGTAGTACGAATCTGCCACTCCAATTCCGCCTCCTCAAGCCTAAGTTGCCATGCCCCTCCCCTAATACTAGGTTCTATCTTTTGCAAGACAATAAAGGAGAGATAACTATAGGAGATATCTCCCCCTAAAGGAGAGATAACTATCCCAGCGGAGTGAAGCCTCCCAGACATCTCAAATGCGCAGGTGAAAGCTGCTCTCTCTAAAGCTAAAAACACAGCATCAATGGGACCAGATGGTGTCCCCAGCTGTGTGCTACACGAGCTAAATGAGGAATTAAACCTGCACATAAGGCAGCTGTTTAATCTCAGCCTTACCACAAGATACGTGCCCAAGGAGTGGCATACGGCAACTGTGGTCCCACTCCACAAAGGCGGCGCCTCTACGGACCCTGGTAATTACCGCCCCATAAGCTTAACAAGTCTAGTCTGCAAAGCTATGGAGAGGATCATAATGGAGCTCATAAACAAAGATATAGGGGACTTGCTGACATTGGACCCGACCCAGTTTGGCTTCGTCAAGGGCAGATCATGCCTTTTGAACTTGGTCGACTTCTTCGAAACAGTCACCAAGGCCATTGATGAGGGAAAGGCAGTCCATACAGCCTACCTTGACCTTGCAAAGGCTTCGACACAATACCCCACTCGGGTATTGTAGAAAAACTTACCAGCTTAAATGTAAACCCATATGTCACAAGATGGGTTGCAAACTGGCTTAAGGACAGAACCCACAGGGTTAGAGTTGCTGGCGCTATGTCAGACTCCAAGCCTGTCACAAGTGGTGTCCCACAGGGCTCGGTCCTTGGCCCCCTATTGTTCAGCATCTACTTCTCAGAAGTACAGGCCAATATGGGAGGACTTTGGCTGACAAAGTTTGCAGATGACTGCAAACTGGGCGCCATAGTGGAAAGTGCATCGGACACGGATATCCTTCAGAAGGGACTCACGGAAACAGATAGCTGGTGCCAGAGCCATGGCCTGAAGTTAAATGCCAAAAGATGTATAGTCATACCCTTCGGGAAAAACAAGGTAACCCCAAGCTACCATATAGGTGGCAATCCACTAAGCACAGAAGAGGTTATCAGGGACCTGGGGACCCAGATTGACAGTGGCCTTTCTTTTGACACTCACATTGCTAAAGTGGTTAGAAAGACCTTCTACATTGCCCACCTGATCATGAAGGGATTCACATCCAGATCTAGTGAGGTCATTGTTCCCCTGTACTCTTCACTTATCAGACCAGTGATCGAGTACAATGCCCCATTAGGGATGTATCTCACCCGACATCTGCAGCAATTGGAGAGACCCCAAAAGTTCCTCACCAAAAGGATAAAGGAACTCCAAAATCTGTCCTATGCTGCCAGATTGAAGAAACTACAGCTCTATTCAGTTGCATACCATCTGCTCAGAGGTGACATGTGCCTGACATACAAGGCCATGTCCAACCCGGAATTAATGGACATGCTCCACCTCAAAAAATCCAAATCCACCAAAACCACTAGAGCAAGCGACTTAAACCTTAGCACAGATATAAATAGGATGTGCTGGAGGGATAGATTTATCACTCAGAGACTCCCTATGCTGTGGAATAAAATCCCGGTCCATGTGAGGCAGAGCACCTCGCTGGCTCTGTTCAAGAGAAATCTTGACCTGTGGATGGGAGATCGTAGGTTTACCCCGGGAATCATCTCTGTGTCACTGCTGGACAGAGGCACAACAAACTAATGGGTACAGTATTTTTTCATATAAGGGGTGGTGTAAGCCACAAAACTTTGGGCTAGGCTTATAAATGCCTTGGGGCAGATAGCCTAGTATAAACCTATGAACCTTATGAACCTATAAACCTATATCTATGCTCCGGAAATGTCATGATATGTCTTGCAAGGGCATTAGTGCTTGTTAACCTATCAATACTATATTGGTGCTCATAGACCCTTTGTTTAAATTTACACTCGATCTTACCAATATAGAATGCTTCGCAGTGGATGCAAGTTGCACAATACACAACTCCGTGGGAGTCACAAGAAAAATGACCCCAAATTTTGTAAGTCCTGTCTCTGATGGTAATACTATTAGTAGTATTAATAAACTTACATTGAGTACATCTACCACACTTAAAAGTACCCTGCTGACCCTGGGGTACTTTCATTATTCTCTCAACCAAGTACGTTAGATTAGGGCCCCTTCTATATGTTATAGATAACCTTGGACCTAGTTTTTTATTAACCTCATTATCCTGTTGTATAATAGTCCAATTCTTATGCATTATTTCCACAATCCTAGCTGCATCTGTGGAAAAGGTAGTCAAAAAGCTTACAACCTTTGCATTTTTATTGGTTACCGAGGAACAAGTATCTGAGAATACATTTATTAGATCTACATGTACTTGTTTGTCCTGTATTAGAGGCTGAAAATGCCCTGATACTCTTTTCCTACACACTTCCTGTATAACTTGATCTATGAGGGATAAAGGGTATGCTCTCCTCAAAAACATTTGTTTGAGGAGGACACATTCATCCTGAAAATCTTCAAATCTGGACACCATCCTAGCTGCTCTTACTACCTGACCTTTTACAATGGCCTTCTTCTGATGAAAGGGATGGCAGCTGGTAAAATGCAAGAACGTTGGTTTATGGTGTATTGAAGACCTAAACTGCCTTTTAACCTTGTCCTTACTTAGATGGATGTCCAGAAAATTGATGGCATTTTCTTCCACCTGATAAGTGAAATCCAGAAATGAAGTGGACGTGGACAGTTCCAAAATGAACTATTCAATTCTGTTCCTTGGACCTTTCCACAAGAAGAACATATCGTCTTGGTACCTGGTGTACCAAGCGACATGTTCTCTATAAGTGGAACAATTAAACAGGAAAGAGGTTTCCCAATAGGCCAGTACACAATTGGCCAAACTACTCCCACATGGTGAGCCCATAGCAATACCACTTTTCTGGAGAAACAGTTTGTTGGAAAAAGATATATAATTGTTCTCCAAGACAATTTCCAGTAGTGCTTCTATTAGATTAATGTCTTGGTGTTCCATACCTTTGATGAAAAGAAACTCTCTAACCCATTCTATCCCTATAAGATGCGGAATAGATGTATAGAGATCTTTGATGTCAACTGTTAGGAACACATACTGCTCATTAAACTCCAAATTGTTTATATTAGCCAGAAAATCCCAAGAATCACGACAAATTTGTGATTCCGATATAACAAATGGTTTTATCTTGAAGTCAACAAATTTGGCACAAGCATAAGTTATCAAACCCCTACCATCCACAATAGGTCTAAATGGTGGATTCATAACATTCTTGTGTATTTTTGGTGATCCAAACAATGCTGGAACTGTGGGGGCTGGCATAGTAAGATAATGATATGTATCCATATCAATGGTTCCCTCAAGAAAAAGGTCACTCAAAGTATTTTATAAGCTCCATTTAACTCATTCCTCCTTGCACTCACATAGGCTTCACTAGCTAAATGTGTCAACATTTTGGTTTCATAATCTACCTGGTCCATAAAGACTAACCCACCCCCTTTGTCGGGTTTCATAACCCTTACATTACAAATGTTTAGCAAGTTGAGAAGATCTCTCTCATTTTTATCAATATTGCTGTTTTTGTTTTTATAATTAATGGTACCTTTAGTTATACAATATCTAATGTCCATTTCGCAGATCTTCTCAAAAAGTGCCAACCCCACAAGTCCAACAAATTCTGAAAAAGCACAATATTTCCAGATTTTCTTGTTCTGTTATATTTCACAAACATAATTATTGTATCTTAATCCCACATTAAGTTACTGGTTTTATTACTGTTCACATCCATCTCCAAAACCCTGATTCTGCTTCATTTCCAATGTGGTCTCGATTCTTCTGGTCAACTCTCGTAGTCCTTTCCTTTTCTCCAACATTTTCCATTGAAACAATGGAAAAGGTTTCACATGTGCAGTCTCTCTGTGATCTTTATTACCAGAAGAACAAGAAGCAGAATCTTCTGTTTTACAGCTCACTTTTTGTTGGATAAACTTTTGTATTTCCTCCTTAGAATGTACTTCATGTAAAAATGATTTTGTCCCTCCATGAAAGAATACATTTGAGACAGCTGGGTCCAGCAGTTTGAATCTCACAACTACATCTCAACATTCCATAAATAGTGGAATAAATTTGCTCCTCTTCTGCCTGGTGTAAAATGAGTAATCATTCTCCACATACACTTGGCTGTCTCACACATTTAGTACTTTGCTCTTCTGCAACAGTTTTGTCAGAATTAACTCTTTCTGCTGATTGCATCTTTACTATTAAAGGTGCAGGTTTCTTTCTCATAGCCAGGTTTGGAGCATGCACACGATGTGCCCTTTCAATTAACAACTCCTTATGTGGAATACCAGTCCAGTTGCTTGTTTGTGCTTTCATAGAATTAATGCAGTCTGTTCCTTCCAGCTTCTCTGGTATAGCTGAAAGTCTCACATTTTCCCTATGTGCTCTGTCCTCTAATTATGTTATTTTTGAAACATCTGTTCCTGAGCAGTCTCATATTCAACCAGCCTTGTCTTTATTTCAGCCTCTGAGTTTTGCAGCTTTATCACCTCATCTGAATATCTGTTTAAATCTTCTTCCATTTTTTCCAACCTTCTGCTGTTTGTGTTGATATACCCCATCAGTGTTTTGTTTATTCTAACCAGATCTGTGTGCAGTTGTCTTATATCTTTCTGTAGGTTACTGGAATTCATGTCTGGAGATTGCATTGCTATTTTCTGAAAAGCTGCAGAACTATTCCCAGTCAGTGTTTCTTCCTCACTTTTTGTAGCTGATTTTTTTCAGGTCCTCTGTATTTCTTTTTCTTCTGGCATCCAGTCAGTACACCTACTAGCCAGTTACTGAAATTTACCCATAAACAAAAGTCTATTGGCCTTCACTGCTGAGTTTCTGTTTTCATACTGGGAGAGCTAGAATTAATGTGTTACTCAATGTGCAGCCATCTTGGAAGTCTCCTACAGAATACTTTGTCAGAAATGTTGGGAAAGCAAATGAATTTAACTAAGGAAATTCTCTCTCTCTCTCTCTCTCTATATATATATATATATATATATATATATATATATATATATATATTATAATATCTGAATTGCCTAGACATACTAACATATTACTAAATTTTATTGGCTGCCAAAAACAATTTCTAGAAAATGGAAATCAAAATCTAAACCAACCATAATTGAAGTATTCAATACTGTAAAGGAGATAAAAGAACTCAACATGAGATCTTTTGAAAAGGGAAGCAGCAAATTGCATAGAAATAAATAGAATTTGTGCAAACACTACATGAAATAAAATTGCCAGGTGACAGTGCAAGGGATAAGGGTCCTAAGTAAAATACCTTCTCTGGTACAATTTTTAGTTAAATCTTGAACAGAAGTTGCTGTTAAAAGGGGGATAATTGGTGTATAAATATTGCATAATAATTATAAGAATCAATCAGAGGAGGTTAGAAAAGATTGGAAGAAGGACTAGAAAAGTAATTTACAAGGGAACAAAGGGAGGGCATCTGTATGGCTCCCAAATATGCAACAAAGTCCAGAAGGTTTAAGATTTTTGCTTGGAAGGGTTTGCATACGTATTTTTATAACCCATGCAGACTTAAAATAATTTTTCATCAAGTGTTGGAGGTGTGGTCAGGAAGAAAGAGGTAACCAGGAACATGCTTTTTTGGAAGTGCAATGAGCTGGGAGATTTTAAAAATCAATATAGACTACTCTGTCAGAAATATTGGGGGAGCAAATGACTGTAACTAAGGAAATTATTCTTTTGAGCTGAAACACATTAATTTTAATTATATTTTTCATTATACCAAAAAAGCAATAACTGGAAATCAAAAGTTAATCTGACTTTATTAAAAGTGCTGAATATTTTTAAAGAGATAAAATAACTGGTCATTTGATCTTTAGAAAACAGAAGAAACAATGTAGATAGAAATAAATGGATTTGAGGAAATAATACTTGCAAAAGAATGTTCAGGAGGAGGATTGAAGTTTAAGGGAAGGCAAAAATGAGCAATTTATATAATGGAATAAATGAGAGTTATACAAAGAAAGAAATAAAAACAGGTACCACGTTGGCTGGTCAATCCAATACAATAAAATGTCCAAAAATGATGACCAAATGCAGCGAGCTAAAATAACTTCCTTTATTCCAACTAATAGCACAAGCACTGAGTACTTTCATAGAACGTATCTGCTTCTTCAGGTGATTGCATCTGTACTTTTCATCTAGCTGTTTTTATACTTACTGATTAGTACATTAACTGAATAATCATCTAGTTAAAATCATTAACTTTTAAAGTTGCATTTCTTTATAAGCTTCAAATATACATACTCTTATAGACATAAACATAAAAACAAAACATTAAAATACTAATAAAATATTTAGTATATTCACTTGATACAGTTATGTAAGTGATTGAATTCAGGTTTAAGGGAAAATATTTCATTTTCTAAAATTAAAAATTGAAATACATGCTGCTCATTTGTATTCATTTCAGCATTTTTGGGCATATAAAGAAAGAAAACATATGTGTAATGTAAAATGTGTGTAAATAATAAAATAGTAGATATAGATCCTGGAGTTAGTATATATAGTCAGGGGCTGGGGGGAGCTATTGGGGGTGTGGGGGGCATAATCCCCCAAATAGTTTGGGTATATATTCTGTTCTGAAAAGAGTAATTTATTGGACTTGTAAGTATCCATGTCTTTGGTTCAAAATATTTAAAATAGGTGTGGGACTACGCCATCCACACCCCCAAGTGGGGAAAAGGGCATATAGCTTTTACTTACCTTATACACACTGCCACTACTATGTTGAAATTTAGCATTGTATGGTGTCAGTGTTATGAATTTCAGTCAAGTGAGTTTTCAGTGTTATGAACTTTAGGTTATATGGTCTCGGTCAAATGAATTTCAGTCAAATGAAATTTCGATCATATGAAGTAGACCCATATATATATATATATGTGTGTGTGTGTGTGTGTGTGTGTGTGTGTGTGTGTATGTGTGTATGTATTAGATTTTTATGTATATATATATATATATATATATATATATATATATGATGAAATGTGAGGAGCAAGAGACTAAGCTCAACAAGGAGAAATATGCCAGCAAATACCAATTCAATAGTCTCTGCAATTTAGTATATTCCAAGTTGTTGTAGAATTTCTCCAAAAAGCACAACGTCAGCTGTAAAAATGAACCTTTATTTGAACAATATGCCTGGCATGAATACTAAATTGCAGAGACTATTGAATTGGTATTTGCTGGCATATTTCTCCTTGTTGAGCTTGGTCTCTTGCTCCTCACATTTCATCAGTTGTCGTTCTGTTTTGGTTCCAACTAGATATATATATATATATATATATAGAGAGAGAGAGAGAGAGAGATTTAGAGAGAGAGAGAGATTAGTGATTGGGTTTGACCAGTGACAAGGTAACTACAGGTGTTTTTTATTTATTTATATTTTTAAGGGCAACTACAAGTTTTGTGCATTGTGGTGTCACATTTGTGAGGACAAGATCTAATTCGTTTGAGTCCATGGTTGAGGTGGGAAGTGATTGGTCTATGGAGTTGGCATTTATGAAATAGTATACCTATTGTGCAAAGTTATTTATAGTTGTATAGGTTTCCCAGCTCATGCCAGGATAGTTGAACTCTCCTAGAAAAATAGTGTTTTATTCGATGGAAGGAAACTCTAGCTTAGTTAGATATGCCTTGTGGGCTACAGATGACATAGACTGTGTTTTATAGGTGGCAGTGATATGGTATGGATTTTTAATGGTTAGTAGGGTATGGAAGAGTGCAGTGTCATTGCATTGTCTTAGGAGATTTGATGTGATTGGGATTTTTAAGAATACAGCTACACCACCACATATAATGCAGTCATTCCCAGAGGTGGGTCTGAAAAAAAGAGGTAGGCATTGAAACTTGGTACAGTACTGAGGGGGTACTATTACTACACTGGAATCATGTTTGAGTAATAATACAGATATCTATATTCCTGATGGCCAGGAAGCCTTGTAGAGAGCACAACTTCATATTTAGGCTTTTAGCATTCAGCAGAACTACTTTTACATAGTCTTGATTATGTTTGACTATGTTGGTATTTTAAGAAGACTGACTTTGTCTAAAAAAGGCATTGTGAGGGTGGGGAAAGTTGTAACCAATATACAAAAGCCACGAGGAGAGAGCTGCTGGCAATCTCTTGCAAAGCAAAAAGGGCTGTCAGCCACCTCATGCCAGGGTGATATAGATATAGATATAGATATAGATCTATTGGTCCCTCTTAGAATGATACCAGTAAGTAAGCCAATTGTTGAAGCCAATTATCTTTTGTTTGCATTGTGGCATCATTCCTGATGAGGATGGGATGTTGCTCAAGACTAGTTTCAAGCTCTATGATGTCTTTTTTCATATGATCCAAGGAAGTGTGTCTCATATTGTCCAACGTTTGTGCGTGAGTAAGGAGATGATTTTTTGAGCTGGGGTAAGGGATCTGAGTTGCCTAGAAAGTGAGGCCTTGTTTGGTTTAATTCTGGTGGCTGCCAAGAAATCAATTACTAGAAAATGTTAATCAGGGTCAAAATCAACTATATTTGAGGTAGTGAATATTGTAACAGAAATAAGAGAACTGGGGGTGAGATCTTTGAGGGTGGTGGGAGCAAATTGCATAGAAAGAAATGGAAATTGGGGGAACAATGCATGTAGAATGGTGTTTTGGAGGAAGAGTGACATTTAGGAGGGTAGGAATTGAGCAATTTGTGTAATGTTGGATTCATGACAAATGCACAGAAGAATATATGCGCTGTATTTATTAAATGTTTGTGCGTGAGTGTGTGTGTGGTTGTGTATATATGTTTATGCATATAAACAACAAATATGTTTATACATTTACCAAAACTATTGTTATGTCCTGAATGTATATCCCAACATTATTGCAGTGCACTAAATGTTTTATATTTCTTGAATTACTCTTTGTCTAATGCCTTAAAGGTCCAGGTTATGCATGACATGGGTCCTTTAACATACTTACATAGTTAACAAATATATAAATAAATGAGTCATTCAGTTCCATATGCACACTTAACCATGTTTTATGGTCTTATGTGTACCTGGGTGAAGGGACATGAGGGTTCTCAAGACATGGTGAATCCTAGCAACAGAGAGAGGCATGTGCATTTCATTATGGAGTCTAGGATGTTACCAGTTGTGTTGGTTTACCATGTTTCCTTAAGGGCACTGGCTTGTTAGCTGATTGACTTCATTTTTATTCTAGACTGTTTCTTGTTGCTATAGGCATTGTTTGCTTGTGAGTATGTGTCAGAGTAGCCTATTGACCCAACCTACATCTCGGAGGTCTTTGAGGTTTGATCAGAGATTTCTTGTGCACCTCAGTGTAAGATGAGTTATTTGCTGATTTAGGACAAGTTGAATAATATTATATGAGGTGGATATTATTACTGACAAATTGATGAGTACTGCCAATATGTTTAGGTGAGAGGCTGGCCTCCAAAGTTAATATGTGTCTAAGGCTCTCTCATATGACATCAGCTGATAGTAGAAGAAATGGTTATCAGTGAACATGAGGTAGTTATTACAGTGCTTCTAAGTGCCTGGTGCTAGCAGATCGGGTACACATGGTGCTGACAATTATGACTTCATGGTTAATTGTGACTTTATGGTTCCTGGAGCTAATATGTATGAATGCACTAATGAAATTACTATAAGGAATGATTTATTGTGCTTATTAGAGAAAGGGTAAGTCTGTCAGTGAAGCAGGGCAGTACAGTGTAGGGTATGTAGGATATGTGCACGGGAATGTGGTAAGGGTATAGCTACCATAGAGGTCTTTTACAAATGCACTATTGAATCAACAAGCTGGTACAGTTAACACATGAGTAGATGTACAAGAGCTGAGTGTGACTTAGCAGACTAGCTAGATATTCACAATAAGAAAAATTGAATTTAAGATTTGTTTATTGTGTATATGTTACCATTATGAGATCTTATTAGAGAGAGGGGGATTGGCATACCATAGTTATGTAAATGATATCCCCCTTTGCCTGTCCATTCCACAAGATGAAATGGCAAGTGTGTATTTCCTGGCAATTAATCTTGAAGCTATCCATACTTGATTATAATGAAGTATGTTTTATCAGACAAAAGCACTCAACTATTAAAAATGATTTATCTTGTTCCCTTTGAGTGCTGGTTAGATTGTCTCCAGCACTGCTTTTGCTTAAATGACTTGAAACTGAACATCACCAAAATAGAGGTTATGGCAGTTCATGTCCCATGCCATAGTCTCTATTTTGGTGATGTTCAGTTTCCAATAAGCTTGAATTTGTTGAGAAGGTGCAAAATCTTGGTGTTATCCTGGATCACAAGTTGACACAGCAGGAAAAAAGTGTCAGTTGTTGTGAAAGCGTCCTGTTTCCATTTATGATGGATTTATAGGAAAAGGCACTTTCTATTTCAAGTTGCCCTTTTCCTGGTTGTTTATGCCCTGATCTCATCAAACTATTGCAATGCTCTTTACTTGGGACTATCTAACACTGAAATAGGCCATTACAGATGGTGCAGATTACTTATGACTAAAAGTTATTACCATCAATATTATCCCTGTTCTGCACAGCCTTCACTGCCTAATAAAGAACTATTTAAAAGATTTTAGTGTTGAGATATTTGTCCATTCATGACTTAGGTTCTACATACCTGAAATGAGTTGTTGGTGCGAGATACTCTAACTTGGGTGTTGTGCCCTATCACTCATGCGCTGCTGCTGGTTCTGCAGGTGGACCTTGAATCTTCAGTTGTAAATTATTTTGTCTTCTTGTCTCCCCACCTGCAGAAGCTCACTAAAAATTAATTTTTTTTGAGCTTGCCTATAAAAGGGTTGGAAGAGATTAGGTAGATTGTGTTTATATTATAGTCTTCCTTTATCTCATTGCCTTATGCAATTTATTATTTTACCAATCTTATGTATTAATGACTTGTTAGCAATTTGGCACAGATGCCACATCAGCAGAGAATCTCAAATTACAATGACTTAGTGTCAGCTGCTGAACATTCAATGGCAAGTACAATAATAAAGCAAAGTCTCCGGGTTAACAATCCTCCACAGGATATGTAGTTTGGCACTTAAAAATGTTAAACTTTTCTGTCTCACTACTCATTCTAGAAGCATGTAACCCCACACGACTTCACTGTCAGTTGAAATTACTTGAAATATAGACCCCCCCACAATGATCCATCTGCTCCAGCCTTAGTATGTCTTTCTTGTCAGTGAAGCCTTCCATACTCTTCTGAAACCAGGAACCCTGGAAACCTGGTTGTTTACCCATTGACTTCTTCAGTGACTCACTGAATTCTCTGACTTCTGCTTTATTGTCAGGAACTTTGTGTAAAATATGTGCTTGCTTGTGCTGTCATCAATTTTTCTGTAATCCTAGGTAAACTCTCTAAAGGAGAACCAAACCCAAATCTTACTTTCCCTACAGCTACTGTTCCAGACCTTCATATTTTCTGTAAGTATTCCACCTATCCTGCTTCCCAAGTGCCTAGCAGTCTTAACTGTGCCCCTTGGTACCATTCACCCAGAACTTACCAGTGGTACAAGTACACTATGTTACAGTATATACATACGTGTGTGTGTGTGTGTGTGTGTGTGTGTGTGTGTGTGTGTGTGTGTGTGTGTGTATATATATATATATATATATATATATATATATATATATATATATATATATATA
Source organism: Protopterus annectens (assembly GCF_019279795.1). Classification (NCBI taxonomy): domain Eukaryota; kingdom Metazoa; phylum Chordata; order Ceratodontiformes; family Protopteridae; genus Protopterus; species Protopterus annectens. The sequence goes on from NC_056746.1 coordinate 534,281,600, forward strand.
CACACACACCTACACACACATAAAGAAATCATATTTAATTCTGTAATTTAAAAGTTTATTGTAAGAAATTAATTAAAAAGCTCTATTATAAACAGTGACAGGTAAACCTTAAATCTTTTGATTCACTGCTTTGTGACTGCTGAGCAACAAAATAAAGATATTCAAATTATTCAAAAGTGCAGTGGCAAATGCAAAATAATAATAAAAAAACACAAACAAAAAACATTTGTTTCTTCTTTGTAGCCTGTTCAGACTTTGCAGTGTAAACCAACAGCAAGGACTGACCACTACCAACAGTCTTCTTACCAGTTCTAGTCAGTCAAGAGTTCTGTCTCTGTTTCTACAGCAGTATGAATAGTACCATAAACAATTTGCTCTCTCTTTCTCCCTGTCACGTTCTACTGCTGAGGCTTCAGTAGACAAATGCTTTCCTCTTTCCTTTTGGGTATTGCATCAGCAAGAGACTACAGCTTAAAGTACCTTGATCACTTTCTGAAGCAAATGTAGTAACAAACCTTTGGATATGGAAAAACCTTAGCATATACAATACCAAATTATACAGTTATTAATGCAAAAAGTATATTACTTTTGCATTTTATTTTGTTGATAAGGACAGCTGCCTGTAAATGTTCTTAGAGGTAAAAAAACTGCCATGATATCATGAAAGACTGAAAGCACAATACTTCACTTTTTAAATTATTAAATGCGTTAGTAGTAGTACTTCTTACTTACTAAAAAGACAAGCAGTTAGGTAGGTCGTTAGGATGGAGTACCATACACTGAAAATTAACAAATTACACAAATGTATTGAAACCAAAATGTAAGTAAGAAACTGCTTTTCTAAAGAACTCATTTTTTACCCAGAATGCTCTACAGTTGTTTGTAATAACATCATTTCATGGAAGTGGTTATAGAGAAAGATAATGAGTAAACATGGAATTTAAAAGAAGTAGAATATGCAATTAAATTAATTATGAAAGAGAGATGCTTCAGAAAGTGATAAATGCACTTTAACAAAATCGGTAAGGGTTCTGGCACTTCCCATCTAGGTTCTGTCAGGCAGGTGACAAAATTCAAATGAGTAACAGAAATAATTAATAGTTTCTCTTATGAAATTTTCCCGTTGATGAATAGGAATAGGAAACTCTGAACAAAGTAAAAGTTCTTGGTCTGGACCTGCATTTTGAACATGGTGTTAGTTTTGTGTCTCATGCAATCTTTTATTTAAAAAACAATGCGCACAGTATAGCAAGTTTAAGAAGACAACCCTCAGGCACAACATTCTAGATGAATAAAGTGAAGTCTCTTACCACTAGTTCAAACAGGGAAAAACAGAATTTCACCAAAGAGGGAAAATGAACAGAAAGCAGACCTCTCAACCAATCGGGGATAACTTTCAACAGAATCAGGGACAAGTCAAGAAAAAATCAGGGACAATCAGGGACAGTTTTAAAATATTAGTGCTATTAACTTGAAACATTGACAGAATCAGAGCATATGAATTAATACACATTTTCTGAAGTAAAAGAAGTCTGTGACTCTTAATTATTGTCATTATTCATTAAGTGTAATTCACCACCTTTCCTCCAAAAGTCATTAGTTTTAGGAGGGATTAAGAGGAACAGAGCTAAAATTTGAGTCAAAATCGGGGACAGTTGAGAGGTATGACAGAAAGCCTCTTACAGCTGACTCAAGCACGTATAAAAGGCATTTTTATCAGACTGGCTCTGCTGTAGACCAAAAGTTGTAGCAAAATATCTTGGGTACAAAAACACTCTCCACCAAGCTGATAGCTTTTCTTTTCCTCACCACTCCTGTAGGATATGTTGCTTCCTGTCTCTTCAGTTTCTTGAGGTACACATTTCTGGATAATAGTATACTGTCCTCCTCTTCCAGGTTCTACAGACTTCTCCAGCGCTCACTTAATGAGTATTTTTGACTGCACAACTTCTATCATTTTGTCTTTGGCCACTGATAATATAAGTAGTTACCTCTTACCTCTACCTAATTACCTGCCTGATACACATGGGTTTAAAGGGCCAACTATTTATCACCATTCTTCAAATCCTAACACCTGTGAAACATTTTTTTCTCTAAAAACACCTTTATTAAATTATCATGTATGACATAGGCAATCTTACGTTTATATAAATGAAAAAAAAAACAACAGTGACACCACTTTAGTTGCAAATATTATACATCACAGACACCATTGAAACAGCTATAGTTGCAAACATTATACATTACTTATAATCTAGCCAGTCATTGTCATTTAAGCAGTATATGGCTCATTCATATCCTGCCTTTTAAACCTTTGTTCCTTCTCTGTTTATATTTTTCCCACAATTCACATTTTCCTATGTAGTTTGCTTGTCTGCTTTTCAAAATATCCCAATTCCAATTATTTTATCTCTGTTACTATATTCACTCATTCTAGTAAAGCTGGTCTAGACTTTGATTTCCATTTTCTAGTAATTGTTTTTTTTTTTTTTTTGGCAACCACCATAATTAGACTCAGCAGGGCTTTACTATGTCTAGACAATTCCAATTCTGTATCATAGCTCAATAAAATCATCTCCCCAGTCAATCCAATCCGCTCACCCAGCATCTCTGCTGGAGCAGTCCACAGGGAATCCTTAAAGTCTGCCAGCTCATTACACTCCCAAAAAATATGTTTTTAGCCACCTTTTTCTTGCCAATCACACCACCACCATTTGCTGTCCACCTAAGGAAAAATTCTTTGGGGGTCTACATGGGGTACAAAAATACCCATGTAAATACTTCCAGGCAAAGATCCTAAATCTTCTAGACTTGGTTGCATATTAACACCTGTGAAACTTTTAAGAATAAATCCTAAATTGTTTTCAGGGGCCCATATGTCTAGCAGTTTTGTAGACTCTTTTTGATAACTATTTGTCGGGCCTCTCCTGGTTATGCTAGTATGACACCCCCCACCCAACTTGAAGCCATCACCATTAAGCCAACAGAAACATCTGTGAACCCTAGACATATCACCTGGATTGTGATGGTGTGCACGAGGCCAATGCTGGATTTTTACCAGAATGGTTTCAAAGGCAGGAACTACCAGCAAAGTTTGATATTTCTCTTCTTCTGTTTGTCAAACAAGGGAGCACTGTCTACAAAAATAGAAAATTCTGTGCCTAATAAATAATACTGAAGGGTTCTTAGTGTCATTCTTTTTCTATGGTAGAATACTGACTTTCTGTTTTATTATCTTTTTTGTGTATACTGCAAACTGGATGTTGTTCAGCACTAGATTGTTAGAAAAGGACTGCCCATAACCCAGTCTCAGAATCATCAGTATACTGTAGACTGTAAAAGGCTTGGAGAAATTAGGGGACGCCAGAATGGATTCTGAGCAAAGACTTTGTTTACTTATTTTAAAAGCCCTGTCGGCTTCTGCTGTCTATATAATCTTGTTGGGCCCCCTGATCTTGGTGAGGTCAGTTAGGGGACAGGCCACTGTAGCAAAGTATGAGATAAATTTTCTACAATAACTAGCAAGCCCTGGAAAAGCCCAAACTTTTATATTTATTTTCCCTACCAGTTTTACCCTGTATTTACTTCATTAAGTCTTTCAAACACCTTGTAAATAACTTGCTGTTTGTCTAAAAATACATATTCTGTGATGGGAAGTAGGACCAGAACTTGGTCCCACACATGAAATTCTCTGTGGTGGGCATTCTGATTCCATAATAATTGCTGACTAGTCTGAACTTTTTTCATACACTCCCTTACTAGCACTGTTTGCATCCTTTCTTGAATATTATCATAGTGTGCCACTATGGTTTTAAAAGGGGTTTCTTCTTCTTCTTCCTACATTTCGTTGAATACATCCAATAATATGATATAATATAATATAATATAAGGGATAAAAAGAGTAGAGGTCTGGTGAGCAACTAATATGTGAGCTAATGATGAGGGGTCCCACCCTTCCTAATTAGCAATTATTTCAAAAGTGACTGAATAAGCTTCACAATCTTCATCAGAATTAAGTGGCTTTAATGGGGTACTGCTCATTACTGGACCACTGATTTGACTATTGCCACCATCCGATTAGCAGAGGAACAATAATCTGCAATACTTTCTCAGCCATGGTCACAATTTATAAAACATGTGTTTACTGTGGAAATTAACACCCACGATGAGCAACAGGTGAAATCAGTTAGCTGAAAGGTGATAATAATGTAAAAAACTAAATGCAGTCAACACCTGTTTAAATTAGTAGTATAAAAAATATTGCAAGAAATTAAAAATCTCTGTGTAAATATAGGTATAATTTAAAATTTCTAAGTGTCACAGCTTTGTGATGGTTTACAGCACAAAAAGAAACTTCAAACTATGTAAGAGCAGTTGCAAATGTAAAATGAAATGTTTGTTTCTTCTTACCAGCCTATTCGGGCTTCGCAGTATAAATCAGTTAACAGTTACTGATTGAAGATTCACCACTACTAAAAGTCCTCTCATCATTTCTAGTCAGGCTGCAGTTCCCTCTTCTTTTCTTCAGCAGTATGAACATTTAACAGCTCACAGTAGCACAAAATAGTTTGCTTCCTCTCTCTTTATGATGCCAAGGTTTCTGCAGCATAACATTCTCCTCCTTCCTTTTGAGTTTTTAAACTAGCTAGCAGCTGCAGCTTAAGAGAATGGGAAAGAATTCAGTCATTTGTCAGGTTTTTCTCTGAGAGGTGGCAAAATTCAAACAGACAACACAAATAAATAAACATTTCTCTTATGAAGTGTTCATGTTGTTGAATGGGAATAGGAAACTCTGAAAAATGTAAAAGTCCTTGGTTTGGACCTCTGATTTAAAAACAGCATTAGTTTTGTACCTTGTGATGTTTCTTGTTGAAAAATCAACATGCACACAATATAACAAGTTTAAGTAGACAGTCTTCAGGCAGAAAACAACAGATGAATAAAACAAAGTGTTTTACTGCTGCTTCAGAAAGGCAAAATGGACATCCGCCAAACTGGGAAAATAAAAAGTCTCTTAAAGCTGACTCGAACATAATCTTTTTTTCACTCTACAACGTCTGCCATTTTGAATATGACCACTAATTAGACATGTACCTAACTCTCCCCTTATATCTAATTGCCTGCCTGACAAGTAAGGACTTAAACTGCCAACTATCTACCATACGCTGTCATATCCCAAAATCCATCAAACTTTAAAAAGAAAATCCTCAGTTGTTTTCATGGTCATATATATAATGTATTTTTGTTGCCTTAAATTTGTTAACTAGAGTAGATCAGTCATCTATGTTGACTGATTTCAGAGTTTGACTGAAAAAGAAAATAAGATATGCTGAAATATGTTAAAACAAAAGATAGAGAACATATAAACAAGTCTGGTGAGTTATTTAAATGCTGAATATTAGCAGAAAATAAAACAACTGAAACATATTAGAGAATATTGACTAACACGTGGTATTGCAGTTTTATTGATAAGGCCTAGGAGCATGTACATATCTAATTGTTATATTATATACAGAGGTGTATTCTTGGCATATTATATAGGAGAGAAAGATATAGAGCAGTAAACTAGTGTATCTGGTGGTTGGACTGCAAGTTGAAGATGATGTTAGTTGCCAATAAGAGAATGAATGCGTTTTCAGAAATGATAATGGCAGCAAAGTTAGTTGAGGTGATATTTGCTTAACATTCAGTTCCCATTCATTTTCTAGACCACTTGTTCTAGTAAGTTTAATTTTGACAGCAGTCTGGGAAAGGCAGCCCTGACTTCTTAGCAGCCATAACAGAATCATTTTTAATACATACACCTATATACTTAAACTTATCATGTCCCTGTATATATGGGAATTACTGAACTGGTTCACATGTGGGTACATAGTTTATTGCTATAGCTTTTATTTTATCTTCATTAATTGTATAGCCCGAAAAGATATGAAACTGTCACTAAAATACTCTATAACAATGACATTTATTTTTCTGGATTTATTAAGTACAAATAAAATATAATCTGCAAATAAAGTTAACTTTTCTTGGTTAGCATACACATTATACCCTTAAATTTATGAGTCCTTAATTTTCTTTTGCCAGTGGCTCTATATATAAAGCAATTAATAAAGGGAAATGAGGACACCCCTGTCTGGTTCCTTTGCTTAAACACAGCTTGTCAGAGAGCAACCCTTCCCACCTTACTTCGTGCCTGCTATCCTTCATATATCTTCCTAATTAACCATATTATTCTATCAGGGAATGAAAAGCCTACCATTGCCCTACTCATAAAATCCCAACTGACAGTAATGAATACTTTCTCTACATTAAAACCCACCAACAATATTGATATTTTCCTACATTCTGCATCCCTCTGGACAATCAGTGTTCTATTAATGTTGGCAAATGTTTGCCTTCCCTTCATAAAACCACACTGATTCATATCTATCAATTTTGGCAAAACTTTTGCCATTTTTGTAGCTTGTGTACATGTGGTGAACACTTTATAATGGTGATTTAAAATTGGAATTGGTCTATATGAAGCTATCTTCCAAGATAATTGTACTATTAAACAAAACCATCCAGATCTTTATCACTGTTCCCTCTCAGCTCCAAATTTTCATTTGTTCCTGATGATGTCCCTCTTGATTGATTATACATCACTGTTTTTAACTCATCTCTTCCTGTCATAGCTGTTAATTATTGACCCTTATCTTTCTCTAACTGTGGCATAACTAAATCTTCCATACATTTTCCAATTTGTGTCTTTTCTTTGTTTCCAAATTCCTCTGCTTTATACAAATTTTCATAACATTTCTTAAATATCTCTAATGCTACTACTATAGGATTTCTGGTTATTTTTCTTGATGTATGCTCCTGAAGTTTGGCAACAGCCTTTTTACTTTCTGTTGTCTAAATCACTGTACTATATTTTTGTGGTTTGAAGATGCTGTCAAAAATAGGTGCTTAAGAACAACCTTTCTAAACTCATTCATGTTATTCAAATACTCACTTATTTACCATTTGGTATTCTGCCATTGTTCCTTTTCTTATTTTGTAAAATTCCTCTCATTCTGCAGTACTTTAGCCTTTGCCAGCTCCTCTAAATAATTGCTATTACCTTTTCCCATATTTCATTCTTTGTTATTTCTACCATATTTTTAAATTCTATTCTCAGTTTGTCCCACTTACTAACTGTTCCTTCTGAAAAAAATGTTTATCTTTCCTAATAACATAACTTCTATCCAGTTTAACCTAGTTATTTTACCTAAGGGAATAATATGCAATTTCTCTTTGTGTTCCTACTACTGAATTCACATCTTCCATACCAAACATTCTCATATATTTCTTTAGAAATCTAATCTCTTTTGTTATATTTTATTTTCTAGATCCTCCCTACATCCTCACTATTGCAAATCCATTTCCGGTCCCAACCCTTAAATAATATTCCCTGCTGAAATCTTATAATTTCTCCCCAAATTATCTTAAGCTCTGCAATAGCAGTTTTAGATGGAATATAAATATATGCCAGAGTAATCCTCATCCCCTGCCAGTAATGCCATGCTATCATAAATCTACCATTACTGTCTTAGTTTCCCCTTCTACCATTACCGGTGCCCCTCTAGCAATAAATATTATTATGCTCCTTTTCCTTTGTTCCTGATATTCTGCTGAACATCCACTCCAAAATCCTTTCATTATCAAATTCACATGCTCATGTCTGTCCAGATATATCTCCTGCAGCTCACTATTTGTTCACTACACATCTAAATATAATTCAGTACTCTTTGCTTTTGTCAATACCTGCAAGCCCATTGAAATTGTATGATAATATGGATAGAGTACCATTATGATAGAAAGTTATTACTCCCACATATTATTATACAACCATGCTTTTGAATGTACACTTCCAACTTTTGGCATATGCACAAATTAATGTATGTCAGGCTGCTGTGTTATGCAGTTGTTTCTTCTCATCTCTATTTGAACCTTTGTTGTATTTGCAGGATTTTTTTCCTTCAATGATAACCCTCAAATAAAAAAATAAATAGATCTTTAGAGCCCACATCCCCTTTTAATATGGAAAAAGCAGACAAAACAATGTACATTAAAAAAAACAGCTACACCTACATGTATAATCTAACCCAAAATTAAGATTACCCATGCTAAAGCATATGTTACAGCTTTCGTTCCCATTTACACTAATTGCTATCTGTTCTTTCCTTGTCTCTTTTCCCCTACCAGATATAAAAAATATCTTTCGTGCTTTCAATAAACATTAAGTCTTAGCTCCAAGAAAGAAAGTACATGGCTACCTTTAAATAAATAAATTAAACTAAATTGTGTAATATTAAATGCATTTAAGTGCTAAGACTAGTGAGCAACTAGTTTTATAATGTATTCACTTATAACAGTGTCAGGCTTCATTACATTTCAGTGAACTACTTGCCAATGTACCTTTAAATGTTAATTACACTATGCTTTACATTCTTCACTCAGCAGACAAGTATTCAGGTGTCTTGGGATTAATTGCTTCTACCTGCAAACTTCTCATCTCCCAGTAAAAGAAGTTAGTAATGAAAAAACAGCTACTACCTTTGAAAATGCATGAAACAATCTTTATAAGTGTCCCTTAGAATACACTGTTAAACCCTCTCACAATTAATTACTTTGACCTGTAGATTTCTTGTGGAAGCCTTTGCTACTGGAAAAATTGTTAATGACTTTGCAAATACAAGAAAGAGTTACAATTGTCCATGCCTTTTATCATTTTATCTTATTTTTCATTCATATTTTCTTAAAAACGTATCTATAGTGTAAGCCAAAGATGTTATTCTTCATGCCCATATCTATAAAAAACAAGGGAAATTACTGTCTTAGCTCTACGTATAATGTGATCAATTTACTTTTACATCCCACACCCAGCAGTCCAACATCACATTATATTAGCTTTAACTTGCTCCCATCCAGCCTTTATTATCTTGTTACAGTGTAAATCCTGAATACCTTACATCTAACAAAAACTAATTTCTTGCTTTAATATTTTTAGCACTTACCACAGTCACTAATAAGACACTCACATCTCATATTTAAAATACCCCAAGTACATATTATAAAAGACTGTTTTGTAGTACAGTGTCAGTATTCTCTTTCTGATATTAGATAATACCTAAATTACTGACTTTTCCATTAATATTATCCAAGATGGAAATTAATAATCAATGGCAAAAATAACCAGAAGCACAAAGGTGCATGCCACTTAGCCACCTCCATGGCATAGAGAGATAAAGCCTCAAATACAATGCGGTTGACCCAGGTTTGATTAGTAGCTTGGGTAGGTGCTGGCTAGGAAGGATCAACTTCTATTTCAACTGTATGGGGGAAAACAAGATAGTTCTCACTTGCCACATGGACCTCACTCACCACATGGATAGCACCTGCCATGTGCACTAAGTATTGCATTCATTGCCTTCCCACTCAAAATACAGCAATAGCAGAGATTGGAAAAGCTGTAAGGGGAGAGGAGATGTTCTCTGGGTGACAGGGTAGGAAGTGCTGCAAGACCAACAAGTTGCTTTGCTTCTTACTAGATGACTTTCAACAGGGAATGGAGGATCAACTGGGTTTCTGGGCAGGAAAGAATGAGCTATAGGGCTCTTGCCTGACCTGAGAATGCCTGGTTCTTGTACCCCAAAATGAGATGGACATTTAGGTATTTAGGTACAGGAAAAGGGCCTGCAGGGAGCAAAAAAAAAAAAAAAAAAAAGGTGCAACTCACTTGTTTTATTCTTTACTCTTTTTATTATTACATTTTCTACCTAGCAATCCTCTTAAAACCAATAATATCAGCATACCAAAATCAAATATCATAGCTTATGATGGGCATGCCAAGTTTCTAAATTTGCCCACAAATATAATAATTATTCACATACTAAAATATTTTTCATGACCTTAATGATGAAATGTCTTTTATAACAACCCTATTGATAATGATGCCACAGGAAAATCTAAAAATCTCATTCTTCATCAGCAATCTGCATTGCCTTAGTGCTTTCTCCCTAATAACAAACTGGGAAAACATATATTTGTAAAATGAATGAGCCATACCCTCATTTAGTTCCACATACGAATTACCTTATATACTTCCATACAAACAGGATGAGAAATATCAATTTCCTCACTAATGGTCTTGTCAAGATTCAGTTAAATCTAATAATCATTAGCTTTTTATCACAAATGATCTCCAAATCACCCCATAGGCGAACAAGTTCTTGCAATAATTTCTGCTCTTGTGTCAACTTTCACCTGGGAATTGGAAATGGCTTCTGATTTACTGATCTCTGAAGTGTTCTTAATTGGCTCACTACTTGTTTACCAGAATGACTAGGCTCTGCATATAAGGCTTTCTCCAATTCAGCATTACCTACACTCATGTCTCCACCATTTTGATACAAGTTATATTCCCTGATCAGCTGTGATGCTGTTTGTGGATCACTGAATGTATTAAATCCCCCTTGAAGAAAGTCTGAAAAAAAAGCTGGATACAAGAGACAAAATGTCAGTTTTAAACATGATACTTCATTACTGATAATCTAACTTGAACCCTTTATATTTATTTCTGCAAACAGTACTTATTCTCAAAAAACACATTTTTGTCTCCAGCTTGGTACATTTTGTTCAGACACCATAACAAATCTAGCAATTGATGTTTTATCTTAGATTATTCAAATCTTGTAAGATATGTCAGGGCCTGCCAACTGTAACATTCCTTCCAGGCACATATAACCACTTTTTGTGCCCATTAAATTATAGTTTGTGTTACATACATTTCAGATCATTCTGCCACTTTGCTTTGAGCAAAAGCGACACATTCACCTCTTCATCCTTTTCTGGTACTCTGTAACAATAATATAAATGTTCTTTCTTTGGGATCTGTCCTCCTAGTCACTCAACATTCCCTTTAACAATTCCACTTTCTCTCCAAATTTGTATTCTTGTTATTAAGAACCTTACATCAACACTATTAAGACAGCTTCTTATTTGACAATGCTATAAAACTATGCAGTCTATGCTTAATCTCTTTATATCCTACAACCAAATGCTTCTGTATGAAACAACTTCATTGTAGTCTATCCCATTTATGTTGACATTCCCAGGAACCTGATTCTTTCTCTTGGCCTCCTCATTCACTGCTATGCAGCTGACAACCATTCCAGTCTTGTAAGAAAAAGTGGTCTCACTTGCTTACAAACTCAGCCAGGTAAAATTATTTCTCTTCCACGCAGCTAAATTTACTCTTTAATCTAATTTGTTAAGTGTAGCAGTTGGAGAAAGGTCTGTTCACACTCAGACTGTCACTGGAAGTCAAGATCACATATCTTGAATCATGGCAGTCTAGGCTTTTCAACAACTCAAAAAGGTTTAGATACTAAAAATTGACTAAGCTAGTCCAGAACTCTGCCCGTCTCAAAATCAAGCTTGATGGTCCAATCTTCTCTGATTATATCGAAATAACTGATGCATTTCTTCATTAATTCAAGTGTCTTATTAGGCTTACTTAAATATTATACTCCAGCCTTCCAGTTCGCAGTGTGCTCATTCAAGAAGTAAACAAATAGTTTAAAAAGTTACTCAACAACGGTGGTGCTGAATCTGATGACCTGATAACTTTTGTGCATCTTCACTGCATTGCCACTTAGGCATGTCATCAACATATATCGCTATCTAGTGGCACCTTCAAAAATATCTCTAGAAGTACTGCTTACACCATACTGCATTTTAAGTCTTCAAACTAATGCATACATACTTGTAGCAATGTGCTCTGGCTCCCAACTGTGGTAATTTTAATAGAAACTTTTACTGACTTCAAGATCTCACTGTCTCACACAAACACTGGCACATTAGGCCTTAGACTGACCTTGAATTGTGAATAATAAATTAAGATTGCACAGTGGGATTTTCAAATGTCTTTGCTTTTCCTTTGGCATTGTACAAAATGCAGTTTACCTCATACAGTACAAAATATGTTTATTACATCATGTGTACTCATAGTTTTATGTAGTCAAGACCAACCATTTTTTACTGTTTAGAGTTGTTTATGTTTTGTGGTGTTATAGCAAAACCTATTCAACTACCTCATTAGCTCTGATAGGCATTTTTATTTCTCCAAGAAGCTCTGGAGTATGAAAAAGTCTACCATTGGTAGACTATTTAGCATGTTCAACACTAATTGAGCAGTGTTTTATGTAAAATGGCAACCATGGTCAACGATGACCCTTCTGTAGCATAGCTCTGCCCCATTACAGTTTGCTCCACCCCTTTGCAACTGGTCCCACCCCATTCATCTGCCTCCTGCAGGCACCCCTTGGTTTGAAGTCACCAGCCACCATGGCAAAGAACCTCAGAAATAATACTAAACACTGCACCAAATTTATGTCTAACTGCATTACATATTCAAGCCCAAAGGATATTGCTTACAGATAAATTCATCTCCAACGTCTCCACTCTGTCACCTTCAAACTTCGCAGTACAAAGTATCTAGTTCATCGCCCTTGGCAGTCACATCTGAGCAGATACTAAAAGTGCTGTTCAGGACCAAAAGCACCAGCTCTATGGGTCCGGATATTTTACTTGGCTGTTTCCTGGTTGGTATGAAGTACATCCTGTTAGACCTTATTAAACTATTGCACCACAGCTTCTTCGCTGGATAACTGCTAGAAACATGGAGAACAGGCGTAGTAGAGCCCCTCCATAATGGAGGCCATGCCATAGACTCTTGGCAACTATAACCCTATTAGCCTCATCAGAATAATTTGCAAGGCTCGCAGACCTTATAAACAGGGGCACATGGAACCTACAGTTTCTGGATCCTAATCAGGTTAACATCACAAAAGGTAGATCATGCCTATTTAACCTAGTTGACTTCTTTAAAAGTATGACACAAGTGCTACATGAGGATAACACCATGTACACAGTTTACCTCAAGTTAGCTAAGGCTTTTGGCACTATATTTTACACTAGCATTACTGATAAACTGGTCAAACTCAGTATACATCCATATGTAACTCATTAGATTGCTAATAGGTTCATAGGTTCATAGATTAATACTAGGCTAACTGCCCTTGTGAGCCATTTTAAGCCAAGCCAATTATCCCCTGTGAGATTCAAACCCTGTACCTTGTGTTTGTAAGGCAAACACCTTAACCATTAGGCCACCCTCCCAACGATAATGCTTCATTGATAGATACCACTCTATTAGAATTGATGATATATTATCTTCCAAGTGCCTTGTCACCAGTGGTGTACCTCAGAGATCTGTTTTGAGAACAACTTCTATTTGGCATCTTCCCCAATGTCAAATCTGACATGAAATGCCTTTGGCTGACTAAGTTTACAGACAAAAGCTTGGAGTCATCAACTTCTTTGAAGATGCTCAGATCTTTCAAGAGGACGTACCTTAGACAAGCTTGTGGTGACAGGATCATGGTCTAAAGATGACTGCCAAAAATGTAGGATTATACAGTTTAGAAACTCCTACCAATTATTTTTTTCATTTTGTAACTGTATCTTTTTGCCTCCTAGCTTGTACTTATCATGATTCCCCAGTATCACAATGACTCTGGTTCCCTAATGGTGGGGACTCAGCCTCTAGATCTGCTCTGGGGGTGTCTTGTGCTGGGAATTGCCATCATCCACACATGCATCAGAGGTAGTTTGGTAGTATTTTGTGTTTATTTAAAATAACCACCTCCTGGTGGTGACATGCCCACCCCTGTCACCACAAGGACTGCTTATGCTCTCACATTATCCAAATGTGTACACTCTTTCACATGCAGGAACAGAGCATATCCCTCCTGACTGGCTGCTGCTTTTAGTGCTGTGTTCAACCTCCATCACGTGCCACTAAAATGCTAAAGTGGCAGAAACAGTCAGCTAGGAAACTACCAACCTTTCTCAAGGAGAGGCGCCACCCATCCTCCCCTCCTTTCCCATCAGTCACCCAAGCTGTTACTCAAATCCAGGTTACCTGGGTCATAGTAAGGCTTTTTATCCATCTATGCCACTAGAAGGCTATACTCTTACCATATAAACAGTACTCCCCTTAAAACAGACACTGTCATTAAAGACCTCTGCCCTTTCTTGGATAAGGAACCATCCTCTGACTATCAAATATCCACTGTCATTATGGAAGCATTGTACCTCAGTCAACTGGTTATTAAAGACATCTCCTCTTGGTTAAAAGAGTTCATCTTTCCACTCTACTCATCCTTCATCTATCCCACATTAGAATACAATATACCCTATGGTATGTAGGTGAACAAACACATAACCCATCTTGAAAACCACAGCTGTTCCTTTTCTTTCTTGTTTTTTTTTTAACATCTTTATTAAATTATCACTTAAGACATAAACAAACACACCCTTATATAAAATAAAACAAACCATATTAACATGTTCCTAGTTACATACATCACACATCACATATTTTTGTGTAACTATCATCACTCCAACATTACATAAATTGCTCAGTTACTGCTTTCCCTTAAACCATTATTCAGCATGTATTGTTCCCACAATTTCATTTATTTCTATGTAATTTGCTCCTGCCCTTTTCTAAATATCTCATTTCCAGTTTTTCTGTCTGTTGCAATATTCAGTACTTCAAAAACAGCTCATTTAAACTTTGATTTCTATTTTCTAACCATTGCATTTTTTTGGGAGCTACCAGAATTAAACTTAATAAGGCCTTACTATGTCTAGGCAATTCAGATCCTCTGACCCAGCTCAAAATAATTATTTCCTTAGTTGCACCCATTTGGTCATCTAATATTTATGACAGAGTACTCTGTAGGGAATGTTTAAACTCTCCCAAAAATATTTCCCAATTACCTCTTTCTTCCCCATCACACCTCCCACATTTGCCATATACCTGAGGAAAAATTCTTTGGACTCTGCTTGAGGTATAAAAATACCTATGCAAACATTTCCAAGCAAAAGTCCTAAATCTTCTACGCATTGTTCCATGCTTGGCAGCCATACATATGTCTTCCCATTGTTCCTTTATGAGATGCTTATCCAGTCTCTCTTTCTAATCTTTTCTAACCTCCTCTGATTGATTTCTATAGTTGTCATGCAATATTTTATATACCCTACTAATTATCCCTTTTTTAACTGCAGCTGCTGTTCTAGATTCCACTAGAAACACTATCCGAGCAGGTCTTTTGTTTAGGATTCCCCTATCCCTTTATCTTTGTCTATATTCTGATATCACTCCCTGATAATCACAACATCTTCTTATCAAAATTGCTCAGGTATGACCTCCTACTGTTACCCAGCATGTCTAAAAGTCCCATCTCTCCCCCCTCTTTCTCTCTTCTCTGTTTCATATAGACTGCTATTTGGTGATGCGTGATGTGTGACTGGCCTACAAAGTTGTGAATGAAATGTATCTCTTCCTGCTTGATCTAATTTACATTTATAAAACTAGTAGCAACACAAACAATATCTAGTGACCTAAAACTATATTGTAACATAAACAGGACATGATGACATAGTAGATGTCTCTCCCAAAGAATTCATTAGCTCTGGAAGAAAATGCTACTTTCTTTAAATCCAACTATGTTTCTCACTATTTTACATCTAATTTAGACAAATGGATAGAAAGCTGCAAATTTACCCCAAGCCTAGCCTTCCTATTTTTTATGGGTAGGTGAGTGTCTAGTTGTCTATACCACTGGGATTGCAGTGGCTAGGCTTCAAATGGCTTAAGTGGCCTGTCACCACATTGCAAACTATAAACCTAAGAAAGAAGGCCAATGAAGTTACAATTCTATTAATTTAAAGAAAGGAAAGGAAAATATTGCCAACTACATATCAAGGTATCTTATTTTCCATACAGAGAAGAGAGGGAGACATGAAAATGTAGAATAGGACTGTGTAAACATGACAGATTAGCATGCATTACAAACAGACCTGATATTGAGAGAAATCTAGAAAAAATGAAAAGGATTCAGTTTTGCAGCAAGTTCATAATCTTCCATTAATAAAACATGACATAAGAAAAATGAGAATGACAGACCATCTTTTTCTTTGTATGAGTTTAGTATCTCTGATTATGAAGATATTACTGCTCTCATTTCCAGCATGTCTTCAACCAATTGTGGATTGGATCCTTGTCCTATTAATTTCGTTACATCTTGCTTGGAGGAGTTGGATCTAGCTCTTTACCAGATCACTATGTGGTTTTCTACCTGCTTTAAAAAAGGCATTGGTCACTCCTCTCAATAAGAAGGCTGGCTTAAATACGGATGGTCTGGATAACTGTAGACCAACCTCAAGAATTTCTTTTATTAGTAATGTTCTTTTTTAAAACACCTTTATGAAATTATCATTAAAGACAGGCACACATACATTAACAGAAAAAAATACATATTAATATTTTTCCCTTTTACCTACATTATAAATTACATATGTTTACTTTCTATATAACAACTGTCATTCAGTCCAACATTACATAAACTGCCTTCCATTAAACCTCATTCCTCCTCCTCCTGGACAGTATTCTGCATGTATTGTTCCCACATTTTCCACTTATTTCTATGTAGTTTACTCCTTTCCTTTTCTAAAGATCCCTCTTCCGGTTCTTTTATCTATTTAGACATATTCAATACTTCAAATATAATTGGTTTAGATTTTGATTTCCATTTTCTGATAATTGCTATTTTGGCAGCCAACATTAGACTTATTAAGGCCTTTCTATGCCTATGCAATTCAGATAATTTGTCCCAGCTGAAAAGAATTGTTTCCTGGTTACAGCCATTTGCTCACACGATATTTCTGATAGAGTACTCTTTATGGAATTTTTAAAATCTGCAAACTCATTACACTCCCAAAACATATTCCCATTTACGTCTTTTTTCCCATCACACCACCAGCATTTTCTGTCAACCTGAGGAACAATTCTTTGAAGTCTGTTTGGGAAATATAAATATGTATGCAAACGCTTTCAAGTAAAAATCCTAAGCCTTCTGGACTTTGGTGCATACTTGGGAATGATACATATGTTCTACCATTATTCTCTTGTTAGCTGAGTTTTCCATCTCTATTCTCAATCTTTTCTAATATCCTCTGATTGATTCTTACAGCTATCACACAATATCTTATATGCCCTACTAATTATCCTTTTTTTAAAAGCAGCTTCTGTTCTAGATTCATCTTCAAACTCTACCAGAGCAGGTCTTTCCCTTTAGATTCCCCTATCCCTTTCTCTCTGCCTGTACTCTGATATCCCTGGTAGGGCAGGCAGTCTTTAGCTTGCAATCTAAATGTCTTCTTGGCCTCATCCCACTCCAAGACCTTTCCATCTCTAGTTATTTGCTCCCAATACCTTGGTTCCTTTGCAGTTTTCTCCAGTAAATTCTGTCCCACTCTTGCCTATTTTTGTACCCCTACTTGCAGTCATCCCTATTGGTAAAAATCTGTTTTGTTGGTTCTTGTGTGGGTTTAGTTATTAGAATACTTTTTGCCACATTATCACTATAATATTCTGAATGGTTGCTATAATTCTCCTTAAGGATCTGCATCCAAAATCCCACTCTTTATTTATTTCTTGAACTCCATCCTACTTTGTCATCATCCCTTTCCATTTTGAATTATAACCTTCTGCTTATGTTATGTATATAAGTCTTTACTGTATAGCTCTAAAATATCCCATCAAATTAGGTAATCCTAAAATACCTTGTTCTATTTGAAGGCTCATCTTATCCCACTTAAGTATTGTCCTCTTCCTCTCCCAGGTAAACTCCTTCAACTCTTTATTATTTATTGTCCACAACTTCTCCTTTGGTTGATAAAATATGCCTGACCCATATATAAAACTAAAGGGACTAAAAACATTTTCAATGCTCCTATCTTGCTATCCATATCCGTAAACAAGAGTTTCTAGTTTCTTAGTTTTTGTATTATTTTTTTGTTTAGTCTCTTCCCACATGTCTTTAGCTACCATAATCCATACTTCTAAATACTTCATCTTATCATGTCCCCATAACTATGGGTAATGCTGAACCAATTAATGTGTGGGTACATAATTTATGGCTATATCATTTATTTATTTATTATTATTTATTTGTCATTTGTTAACTGGATTAGTCCAACTGAGCCAGTGGCCCATTTTCAGTGGAGACCTGAGGAGAAAAGCTCCAACTTACAACTTACAATACCATACACTACAATTTGTGAAACATTACAAAAGAAATAATATACATTACAGGAAATACATTATTAAGTAGACTAGAATGACAAGATAAAATACAGTAAAATACAATAAATGAAATAAAATACAGGATAATAAAGACGTTCTGTAGAAAGTACAGGCAGGAGCAGCAACTGATTATACACAATGATATTACACATTAGAATAGTTTGTTATTATATGAGAAGTTGTATGCAGGTGAGATAAAAATATAATTGTTAACTCCTAGTTAACTCCTTAGTCTTTAGATTTTTTTACACTGTTGTGTAAAAAACATTTGTTTTATTTTTATTAATATTATATCCTGAAAAGACCCGGAACTGTCTCAAAGTGTTCCATAACATTGAGAAGTCCTTTTCTGGATTCATCACATATAATATCATTTGCAAATAAAGCCATTTTTTTAAATAATATACCAGTTATGTCCTTGAATTTCTGAGCCCCTTATTTTATTTTTCCACCTAAAGCTGCTGTAATGGAGCTTAAGAAAATTCTGGGAGAAATAATCAGTTTTCAGCAAAGAATATTACTTATAGGTGAGGATTGGAACTTGCTTTGCAGCAATGAGAATGTGTCTGGGGGGCCCAAAAGGAAAAATATAACAAGATTTTTTAATACATTAATGAAAATATTTGGCATGGAAGATATGAATTCAGTAACAGGAGTTCAGTATGAATATAATATTATTCCCCAAGATATAAAAACTGGGCTAGCCTAGACAGAATTTACATTTCACAGGAACATGTGCATTTAATTGAAAGTCTTGATACCCATCCAATAACTATTTCAGATCATGTGCCAGTCATAGCTAAAACAAAAACACAGGGTAATGAAATAAAAATGAGGCATTGGCACTTTCCAACCTTTTCGTTGAAAAGAGAGGAATTTAAGGAATGGGTAGTGGAGGTTATTCAGGAGCTGTTAGAGAGGATAGGAATTCCTTCTGAAAATATAGCTAGAGAGTGGGATAAAATTAAGGTGGATTTTAAAAATAGGATGGAAATTAAAGAAAGGGAGTTGTGGTTAAGAAGTAACAAGGATTATTGAGAGGGACTGAAAATTGTAAAAGTATTGCAGACTAGGGGGAATCTCACAGAACAAGAAGAGGATCAACTCCAGAATGCTAGGCAGAAAATAAGGGATTACCTCGATAATATCCACAAGCTTAGAAAGATTGCTATTAAGCAAGTGATTTTTGATAATAACACTAGAGCACAAAAACTTTTAGTACAGAGACAAAGGCAACCGAAAGTAGAAAGGGCTGTCACCAAACTTAAGGAGCCTATAACAAAGAAGATAACAAGAGATCCTTTAGAGGTATTAGAAATATTTCAGAAAGTCTATAAGAGTCTCTATAAAGCAGAGAAATATGACAATCAAGAAAAGATACAAATGAAAATATTTATGTTAGATTTAAATATGCCAAGGTTAGAGGTAGATGAGGCTCAATTACTAACGGTTAGGATAGGAGGAGATGAGATAAAAATAGTGATATATAACCAATCTACCAGAAAGTTCCTAGGAACTGATGGTATTCATGTGGAAGTTTGGAAGCTGGGAGGAAAAAAAACTGATAAATATCTGGAAGGTTTTGTTTAACAATATCTTAAGAGGAGGAGAAGTATCCCCATCCTGGAAGAAGGCAGTGGTAGTTCTAATACCTAAAGAGAGTAAGGATCCATCAGAACCCACTTCATACAGGCCCATTTCAGTACTAAACCATGATTATGAATCCATGTCTATCATAGCTAAAAGAATGGCAAAAGTAATGCCAAAACTGATAGATATGGATCAATGTGGTTTTGTGGAGGGGAGGCAAACATTTGACAACATTAACAGAACACTGATGATCCAGAGGGAAGCAGAATAAGAAAATACCATTGTTGGTGGGTCTTGGTGCAGAGAATGCATTTGACAGAGTAAGATGGGACTTTATGAGCAGGGCACTGGAAGAATTTGCATTTCCTGAAAGAAATTATAAGGTTGATTAGGAGAATATATGAGGGATTGGAGGAGAAAATTAAAGTGGGTGGGGTCCTCTCTGATAATTTCTGCTTGAGCAGAGGAACCAGGCAGGGATGTCCTCTTTCCCCTTTATTATTTGCATTATATTTAGAACCATTGGCAAAGAAAATAAGGGACTCAGAAATTCAAGGATTTAATTCGTATGGTAATCAAGAAAAGCTGGCTTTATTTGCAGATGATATTATTTTGTACCTGACAAAACCAGAGGAAGACATTACACTGTTGTGGGACTTTCTGAGAAAATTTCAGATGTTTTCGGGATAGAAAACTAATGAAGCTAAAACAAAGGCAATAGTGGTAAATTATGTACCCACACATGAACTGGTTTAGGAATACCCATATTTATGGGAACATAATAAAATGAAATATTTAAGAGTATGGATTAAAATGATTCTAGTGTGGCAGCTTAAGGATGTGTGGGAAGAGACTAAACAAAAGATAATGCTAAAACTGAGGAAATGGAAGCTTTGTTACATGGATAGAGACAGTAAGATACAAGCAGTTAAAATGTCTCTAGTCCCTTTAGTCTTACACACAGGTCAGGCATATTTTTATCAACCAGAAGAGAAGTTGTGGGTAGCAATAAAGAGCTGAAGGACTTTATCTGGGGGGGAAAGGCATCAAGAATCAAGTGGGATAAGCTGATTCTTCCAGTAGAACAGGGCAGATTGGGATTACCCAGTCTGAAGTGGCATTTCAGAGCTACACAGTTAAGACTCCTATACATAGTACAAGCAGAAAATGATAATTCAAAATGGAAAGGGATGATGAGGTGATGGGGGAAGCTCATGAAATAAGGAGAAACTGGGATTTTGGATGCAGGCCTTTAAGGAGAACAACAATAATCATACAGAATATTATATCCATTAAGTAGCAGAAAGTGTTCTAAGAACTAAACCTACTTGGGAATGGAGAATGATGATTTTGCCAATAGGGATGACTGCAATTAGGGATACAGACAATAGGCAAGAGGGGACCAGAACATATTGGAGAAAACTGGCAAAGGACCCAAGGTATTGGGAGCAAATAACTAGAGAAGGAAATATGATAGAATGGGACGATGCTAAGAATTTGTTTGGACTGCAGGTTAGAGAATGGCTGCCCTATCAGGGATTGATATCAGAGTATAGGCAAAGAGAAAGAAATAGGGGGAGGTTCTAAACAAAAGACCAGCACTGGAAGAGTTTTTAATAACATCTAGAACAGAAGCTGCCATTAAAAAAGAAATAATTAGTAGAGCATATAAAATATTGCATAATAAATAGAAGAATCAATCAGAGGAGGTTAGAAAGGATTGGGAAGAGAGACTGGATAACCAATTCACAAAGAAACAATGGGAGGATATATGTGTGTCTCCCAAATATGCAACAAAATCTAGAAGATTTAGGATTTTTGCCTGGAAATATTTTCATAGATATTTTTACACACCAAGCAGACAGCAAATGTTGGAGGTGTGATACGGAAGAAAGTGGTAATTGGGACATGTTTTCTGGGAGTGTAATGAGTTGGCAGACTTTAAGGATTCCCTGCAGACTACTTTGTCAGAGATGCTGGGTGGGCAGATTGGTCTGATGAGGGAGATTATTTTTCGGAGCTATGACACAGAATCAGAATTACCTAGACATGGTCTTGCTGTGTCTAATAATGGTGGTTGCCAAAAAGCAATTACTAGAAAATGGAAATCAAAATCTAAACCAACTATCCTGGCAGTAGTGAATATAGTAACAGAGATAAAAGAACTGGAACTGAGATCTTTAGAAATGGGTAGGAGCAAACAACATAGGAAAAAATGGGAATTGTGAGAACAATACATACAAGGGAGGAATAAGTCCTAAAAGGCAGCAGGACTTAAGTGAACTATGTAATGTTTGAGTGAGAAAGATTAGGCAGATTATACGTGATGTATAATGTTTGCAACTGGGAGTGTGTCAGTATGGTTTATGATGTAAAATGCTTGCAACTAGGATTGTGTTGATGTGGTTTATTTTCATTTATGTAAATGTATGATTCCCTGTGTCATAAGTGATAATTTAATAAAGATGTTTCTTGTTAAAAAACTGTTCTGTTGGAAGACTAAATTGACCATTTGGGCACAGGAGAATAATATGCTGATAAATACATCAAAAACTAAGCATATGAGATTTGGTAGACATAAACTGAAAGGTGAATATTTAATACATCACACAGTGATTGAAACTGTAGACTCATTTAAGGACCTGGGTAAATGGGTAGATTCAGCTATGAATTTTTATAATCATATCAACCAATTGGTTAATGATAGTTATAGAACTATAGGTTATATAAAAAGATTTATAAAGTCTAGGAAATCAGAAATAATTAAGTCATTGTTTGTTAGTTACATTAGACCAAAACTTATGTATAGAATAACAATATGGAAACCCTATAAGAAAACAAGCATGAGTAAATTGGAAAGAATATAACGGAAGTATACCAAGGGTATCCATGGATGTGAAAAATTAAATTCTGAAAGACTAAAATATCTGAACTTGTACAGTGTCTCTTACAGATATCTAGGAGGAGATCTTATTCGAGTATATAGGGCATTTAGTGACAACTACCTCTGGAAATGTTTTGGGTTAACAAAAAGTACAGGAGAATCATCAGACAACCTATGTAGGAGATTCTATAGGAATGAGAAGTGTACTAACTGGTTCTCTGACAGAGTAGCTGATGCATGGAACAGACTACCAAATTACATTAAAGCAACTACTAGTTTAGATATTTTTAAGAACAGCCTGGATACTTATTACGGGAACAAGTGTTTTGGTATATTGGCACTCTAGAAGGGCATTAAAGCCCATGCTTGAAATATTTGTATGTATGTATGTAGATATGTATGTATGTATCCCACTTTTAATATAACTTAGCTTCCAATTTCTCAGTTTTTGTATTATCTTTTGTTTAGTCTCTTCCCACTTATCCTTAGCTGCCACACAGGAATCATTTTGAATCCATACTCTTAAATACTTCATTTTATCTTGTCCCCATAAATATGGATATTGCTGAACCAATTGGTGTGTGAGTGTAATTTATAGTTATTGCCTTTGTTTTAGCTTCATTAATTTTGTGTCCCAAAAATATTTGAAACTGTCTCAAACTGTTCCACAACAGTGTAATGTCCTATTCTGGTTTTATCAGGTATAAAGTAATATCATCTGCAAACAGAGCCAGCTTTTCTTGACTACCATACCAATTATATCATTGAATGTATGAGTTCTTATTTTCTTTGCAATGGTTCTAAATATAATTCAGATAACAAAGGGGAAAGAGGACACCCCTGCCTGGTTCTTCTGCTTAAACAGAAATTATCAGTAAGGACCCCACCCACTTTAATTTTCACCTCTGATCCCTCATATAGCCTCTTAATCAACCTTATAATGTTACCAGGGAATGCAAATGTTTCCATCGCTCTGCTTATAAAGTCCCAGCTTACTCTATCACATGCTTTCTCTGCATCAAGAGCCACCAACAGCAGTGGTATTTTATTACATTCTGCTTCTCTCTGGATGAGTAATGTTCTGTTAATGTTGTTGAATGTTTGCCTTCCCTCCACAGAATCACGTTGATTCATATCTATCAATTTTGGCAAACTTTTGGCAGTCTTTTGGCCATCATAGACATAGACACTTTGCAGTCATGATTTAGTATTGAAATGGGTCTGTATGAAGCTGGATGTGATGGATCTTTTCTTTCTTTAGGTATTACAGCTACCACCACTTTCTTCCAGGATATTGGTATGTCTCCTCCTTTTAAAATACTATTAAACAAAACCTTCCAGATCTTTTATCAGTTTTCCCTCCTAGCTTCCAACCTTCCACAGGAATACAAGGGGACTTTCCTGTAGATTGGTTATATATCTCCATTTTTATCTCATCTCATCCTATCCTGTTAGTAATTGAGCCTCATCTACCTCTAACCTTGGCATATTTAATTCTTGCATAAACATTTTTTTATTTCCATATTTCTCTGCTTTATGCAGACTGTCATAGAATTTCCAAAATATTTCTAATACCTCTACAGGATTTCTTGTTACCTTCCTTGTTATAGGCTCCTTAAGCTTGGTGACAGCCCTTCCTACTCTCTGTTGCCTGAGTTGTTGTGCTAAATGATTTTGTTCTCTAGAGTTATTATCAAAAAACAGTTGCTTAACTGCAATCTTTCTACACTCGTGCCTATTAGAGAGGTAATCGCTTATTTTTTGTTAACCATTCTGCAGTTGCTCCTCTTCTTGTTCTATGAGATTCCCCCTATTCTGCGGTACTTTAACATTTGTCAGTCCCTCTAAATACTTCTTGTTACTTCTTAACCATATCTCACTTTCTTTTATTTCCATCCTATTTTTAAACTCCATTTTAATTTTATCCCACTTTTAGGTCTTTTGTTTAGGATTCCCCTATCCCTTTATCTTTGCCTATATTCTGATATCACTCCCTAATAATCACAACATCTTCTTATCAAAATTGCTCAGGTATGACCTCCTACTGTTACCCAGAATGTCTAAAAGTCCCCTCTCTCCCCCCTCTTTCTCTCTTCTCTGTTTCATATAGACTGCTATTTGGTGATGCGTGATGTGTGACTGGCCTACAAAGTTGTGAATTAAATGTGTCTCTTCCTGCTTGATCTAATTTACATTTATAAAACTAGTAGCAACACAAACAATATCTAGTGACCTAAAACTATATTGTAACATAAACAGGACATGATGACATAGTAGATGTCTCTCCCAAAGAATTCATTATCTCTGGAGGAAAATGCTACTTTCTTTAAATCCAACTATGTTTCTCACTATTTTACATCTAATTTAGACAAATGGATAGAAAGCTACAAATTTACCCCAAGCCTAGCCTTCCTATTTTTTATGGGTAGGTGAGTGTCTAGTTGTCTATACCACTGGGATTGCAGTGGCTAGGCTTCAAATGGCTTAAGTGGTCTGTCACCACATTGCAAACTATAAACCTATGAAAGAAGGCCAATGAAGTTACAATTCTATTAATTTAAAGAAAGGAAAGGAAAATATTGCCAACTACATATCAAGGTATCTTATTTTCCATACAGAGAAGAGAGGGAGACATGAAAATGTGGAATAGGACTGTGTAAACATGACAGATTAGCATGCATTACAAACAGACCTGATATTGAGAGAAATCTAGAAAAAATGAAAAGGATTCAGTTTTGCAGCAAGTTCATAATCTTCCATTAATAAAACATGACATAAGAAAAATGAGAATGACAGACCATCTTTTTCTTAGTATGAGTTTAGTATCTCTGATTATGAAGATATTACTGCTCTCATTTCCAGCATGTCTTCAACCAGTTGTGGATTGGATCCTTGTCCTATTAATTTCGTTACATCTTGCTTGGAGGAGTTGGATCTAGCTCTTTACCAGATCACTATGTGGTTTTCTACCTGCTTTAAAAAAGGCATTGGTCACTCCTCTCATTAAGAAGGCTGGCTTAAATACGGATGGTCTGGATAACTGTAGACCAACCTCAAGAATTTATTTTATTAGTAGTGTTCTTTTTTAAAACACCTTTATGAAATTATCATTAAAGACAGGCACACATACATTAACAGAAAAAAATACATATTAATATTTTTCCCTTTTACCTACATTATAAATTACATATGTTTACTTTCTATATAACAACTGTCATTCAGTCCATTACATAAACTGCCTTCCATTAAACCTCATTCCTCCTCCTCCTGGACAGTATTCTGCATGTATTGTTCCCACATTTTCCACTTATTTCTATGTAGTTTACTCCTTTCCTTTTCTAAAGATCCCTCTTCCGGTTCTTTTATCTATTTAGACATATTCAATACTTCAAATATAATTGGTTTAGATTTTGATTTCCACTTTCTGATAATTGCTATTTTGGCAGCCAACATTAGACTTATTAAGGCCTTTCTATGCCTATGCAATTCAGATAATTTGTCCCAGCTGAAAAGAATTGTTTCCTGGTTACAGCCATTTGCTCACACGATATTTCTGATAGAGTACTCTTTATGGAATTTTTAAAATCTGCAAACTCATTACACTCCCAAAACATATTCCCATTTACGTCTTTTTTCCCATCACACCACCAGCATTTTCTGTCAACCTGAGGAACAATTCTTTGAAGTCTGTTTGGGAAATATAAATATGTATGCAAACGCTTTCAAGTAAAAATCCTAAGCCTTCTGGACTTTGGTGCATACTTGGGAATGATACATATGTTCTACCATTATTCTCTTGTTAGCTGAGTTTTCCATCTCTATTCTCAATCTTTTCTAATATCCTCTGATTGATTCTTACAGCTATCACACAATATCTTATATGCCCTACTAATTATCCCTTTTTTAACAGCAGCTTCTGTTCTAGATTCATCTTCAAACTCTACCAGAGCAGGTCTTTCCCTTTAGATTCCCCTATCCCTTTCTCTCTGCCTGTACTCTGATATCCCTGGTAGGGCAGGCAGTCTTTAGCTTGCAATCTAAATGTCTTCTTGGCCTCATCCCACTCCAAGACCTTTCCGTCTCTAGTTATTTGCTCCCAATACCTTGGTTCCTTTGCAGTTTTCTCCAGTAAATTCTGTCCCACTCTTGCCTATTTTTGTACCCCTACTTGCAGTCATCCCTATTGGTAAAAATCTGTTTTGTTGATTCTTGTGTGGGTTTAGTTATTAGAATACTTTTTGCCACATTATCACTATAATATTCTGAATGGTTGCTATAATTCTCCTTAAGGATCTGCATCCAAAATCCCACTCTTTATTTATTTCTTGAACTCCATCCTACTTTGTCATCATCCCTTTCCATTTTGAATTATAACCTTCTGCTTGTGTTATGTATATAAGTCTTTACTGTATAGCTCTAAAATATCCCATCAAATTAGGTAATCCTAAAATACCTTGTTCTATTTGAAGGCTCAGCTTATCCCACTTAAGTATTGTCCTCTTCCTCTCCCAGGTAAACTCCTTCAACTCTTTATTATTTATTGTCCACAACTTCTCCTTTGGTTGATAAAATATGCCTGACCCATATATAAAACTAAAGGGACTAAAAAAATTTTCAATGCTCCTATCTTGCTATCCATATCCGTAAACAAGAGTTTCTAGTTTCTTAGTTTTTGTATTATTTTTTGTTTAGTCTATTTCCACATGTCTTTAGCTACCATAATCCATACTTCTAAATACTTCATCTTATCATGTCCCCATAACTATGGGCAATGCTGAACCAATTAATGTGTGGGTACATAATTTATGGCTATATCATTTATTTATTTATTTATTATTATTTATTTGTCATTTGTTAACCGGATTAGTCCAACTGAGCCAGTGGCCCATTTTCAGTGGAGACCCAAGGAGAAAAGCTCCAACTTACAACTTACAATACCGTACACTACAATTTGTGAAACATTACAAAAGAAATGATGTACATTACAGGAAATACATTATTAAGCAGACTAGAATGACAATAAGAAAAAATACAGTAAAATACAATAAATGAAATAAAATACAGGATAATAAATATGTTCTGTAAAATGTACAGGCAGGAACAGCAACTGATTATACACAATGATATTACACATTAGAATAGTTTGTCATTATATGAGAAGTTGTATGCAGGTTAGATAAAAATATAATTGTTAACTCCTATAACTCCTTAGTCTTTAGATTTTTTTACACTGTTGTGTAAAAAACATTTGTTTTATTTTTATTAATATTATATCCTGAAAAGACCCGGAACTGTCTCAAAGTGTTCCATAACATTGAGAAGTCCTTTTCTGGATTCATCACATATAATATCATTTGCAAATAAAGCCATTTTTTTAAATAATATACCAGTTATGTCCTTGAATTTCTGAGCCCCTTATTTTATTTTTCCACCTAAAGCTGCTGTAATGGAGCTTAAGAAAATTCTGGGAGAAATAATCAGTTTTCAGCAAAGAATATTACTTATAGGTGAGGATTGGAACTTGCTTTGCAGCAATGAGAATGTGTCTGGGGGGCCCAAAAGGAAAAATATAACAATATTTTTTAATACATTAATGAAAATATTTGGCATGGAAGATATGAATTCAGTAACAGGAGTTCAGTATGAATATAATATTATTCCCCAAGATATAAAAACTGGGCTAGCCTAGACAGAATTTACATATCACAGGAACATGTGCATTTAATTGAAAGTCTTGATACCCATCCAATAACTATTTCAGATCATGTGCCAGTCATAGCTAAAACAAAAACACAGGGTAATGAAATAAAAATGAGGCATTGGCACTTTCCGACCTTTTCGTTGAAAAGAGAGGAATTTAAGGAATGGGTAGTGGAGGTTATTCAGGAGCTGCTAGAGAGGATAGGAATTCCTTCTGAAAATATAGCTAGAGAGTGGGATAAAATTAAGGTGGATTTTAAAAATAGGATGGAAATTAAAGAAAGGGAGTTGTGGTTAAGAAGTAACAAGGATTATTGAGAAGGACTGAAAATTGTAAAAGTATTGCAGAATAGGGGGAATCTCACAGAACAAGAAGAGGATCAACTCCAGAATGCTAAGCAGAAAATAAGGGATTACCACGATAATATGCACAAGCTTAGAAAGATTGCTATTAAGCAAGTGATTTTTGATAATAACACTAGAGCACAAAAACTTTTAGTACAGAGACAAAGGCAACCGAAAGTAGAAAGGGCTGTCACCAAACTTAAGGAGCCTATAACAAAGAAGATAACAAGAGATCCTTTAGAGGTATTAGAAATATTTCAGAAAGTCTATAAGAGTCTCTATAAAGCAGAGAAATATGACAATCAAGAAAAGATACAAATGAAAATGTTTATGGAAGATTTAAATATGCCAAGGTTAGAGGTAGATGAGGCTCAATTACTAACGGTTAGGATAGGAGGATATGAGATAAAAATAGTGATATATAACCAATCTACAGGAAAGTCCCTAGGAACTGATGGTATTCCTGTGGAAGTTTGGAGGAAAAAAAACTGATAAAGATCTGGAAGGTTTTGTTTAACAATATCTTAAGAGGAGGAGAAGTATCACCATCCTGGAAGAAGGCAGTGGTAGTTCTAATACCTAAAGAGAGTAAGGATCCATCAGAACCCACTTCATACAGGCCCATTTCAGTACTAAACCATGATTATGCATCCATGTCTATAATAGCTAAAAGAATGGCAAAAGTAATGCCAAAACTGATAGATATGGCTCAATGTGGTTTTGTGGAGGGGAGGCAAACATTTGACAACATTAACAGAACACTGATGATCCAGAGGGAAGCAGAATAAGAAAATACCATTGTTGGTGGGTCTTGGTGCAGAGAATGCATTTGACAGAGTAAGATGGGACTTTATGAGCAGGGCACTGGAAGCATTTGCATTTCCTGAAAAAAATTATAAGGTTGATTAGGAGAATATATGAGGGATTGGAGGAGAAAATTAAAGTGGGTGGGGTCCTCGCTGATAATTTCTGCTTGAGCAGAGGAACCAGGCAGGGATGTCCTCTTTCCCCTTTATTATTTGCGTTATATTTAGAACCATTGGCAAAGAAAATAAGGGACTCAGAAATTCAAGGATTTAATTCGTATGGTAATCAAGAAAAGCTGGCTTTGTTTGCAGATGATATTATTTTGTACCTGACAAAACCAGAGGAAGACATTACACTATTGTGGGACTTTCTGAGAAAATTTCAGATGTTTTCGGGATAGAAAACTAATGAAGCTAAAACAAAGGCAATAGCGGTAAATTATGTACCCACACATGAACTGGTTTAGGAATACCCATATTTATGGGAACATAATAAAATGAAATATTTAAGAGTATGGATTAAAATGATTCTAGTGTGGCAGCTTAAGGATATGTGGGAAGAGACTAAACAAAAGATAATGCTAAAACTGAGGAAATGGAAGCTTTGTTACATGGATAGAGACAGTAAGATACAAGCAGTTAAAATGTCTCTGGTCCCTTTAGTCTTACACACAGGTCAGGCATATTTTTATCAACCAGAGGAGAAGTTGTGGGTAGCAATAAAGAGCTGAAGGACTTTATCTGGGGGGGAAAGGCAGCAAGAATCAAGTGGGATAAGCTGATTCTTCCAGTAGAACAGGGCAGATTGGGATTACCTAGTCTGAAATGGCATTTCAGAGCTACACAGTTAAGACTCCTATACATAGTACAAGCAGAAAATGATAATTCAAAATGGAAAGGGATGATGGGGTGATGGGGGAAGCTCACGAAATAAGGAGAAACTGGGATTTTGGATGCAGGCCTTTAAGGAGAACAACAATAATCATACAGAATATTATATCCATTAAGTAGCAGAAAGTGTTCTAAGAACTAAACCTACTTGGGAATGGAGAATGATGATTTTGCCAATAGGGATGACTACAATTAGGGATACAGACAATAGGCAAGAGGGGACCAGAACTTATTGGAGAAAACTGGCAAAGGACCCAAGGTATTGGGAGCAAATAACTAGAGAAGGAAATATGATAGAATGGGAAGATGCTAAGAATTTATTTGGACTGCAGGTTAGAGAATGGCTGCCCTATCAGGGATTGATATCAGAGTATAGGCAAAGAGAAAGAAATAGGGGGAGGTTCTAAACAAAAGACCAGCACTGGAAGAGTTTTTAATAACATTTAGAACAGAAGCTGCCATTAAAAAAGAAATAATTAGTAGAGCATATAAAATATTGCATAATAAATAGAAGAATCAATCAGAGGAGGTTAGAAAGGATTGGGAAGAGAGACTGGATAACCAATTCACAAAGAAACAATGGGAGGATATATGTGTGTCTCCTAAATATGCAACAAAATCTAGAAGATTTAGGATTTTTGCCTGGAAATATTTTCATAGATATTTTTACACACCAAGCAGACAGCAAATGTTGGAGGTGTGATACGGAAGAAAGTGGTAATTGGGACATGTTTTCTGGGAGTGTAATGAGTTGGCAGACTTTAAGGATTCCCTGCAGACTACTTTGTCAGAGATGCTGGGTGGGCAGATTGGTCTGATGAGGGAGATTATTTTTCGGAGCTATGACACAGAATCAGAATTACCTAGACATGGTCTTGCTGTGTCTAATAATGGTGGTTGCCAAAAAGCAGTTACTAGAAAATGGAAATCAAAATCTAAACCAACTATCCTGGCAGTAGTGAATATAGTAACAGAGATAAAAGAACTGGAACTGAGATCTTTAGAAATGGGTAGGAGCAAACAACATAGGAAAAAATGGGAATTGTGAGAACAATACATACAAGGGAGGAATAAGTCCTAAAAGGCAGCAGGACTTAAGTGAACTATGTAATGTTTGAGTGAGAAAGATTAGGCAGATTATACGTGATGTATAATGTTTGCAACTGGGAGTGTGTCAGTATGGTTTATGATGTAAAATGCTTGCAACTAGGATTGTGTTGATGTGGTTTATTTTCATTTATGTAAATGTATGATTCCCTGTGTCATAAGTGATAATTTAATAAAGATGTTTCTTGTTAAAAAACTGTTCTGTTGGAAGACTAAATTGACCATTTGGGCACAGGAGAATAATATGCTGATAAATACATCAAAAACTAAGCATATGAGATTTGGTAGACATAAACTGAAAGGTGAATATTTAATACATCACACAGTGATTGAAACTGTAGACTCATTTAAGGACCTGGGTAAATGGGTAGATTCAGCTATGAATTTTTATAATCATATCAACCAATTGGTTAATGATAGTTATAGAACTATAGGTTATATAAAAAGATTTATAAAGTCTAGGAAATCAGAAATAATTAAGTCATTGTTTGTTAGTTACATTAGACCAAAACTTATGTATGGACAGGGGCGGCTCGTGGCATAGGGCTGCCGGACTGCAGCCCCCTCAAAAAGAAAAAAAGAAAGAAAAAGAAATGAAAAATAAAAAAAAATATTTTTTTAAAATTCGCGGACTGCGCATGCATAGACCGAGTCCCGGCTTATCGGTCTATGCGCATGCTCAAGGCCGGCCGTCCCATAGGGGACACAAGGAGCGTCTGTGCACTTTTACAGTGCACAGACCCGCCAGGATTATGGGACGCGTCCGGACTGCAAGAGGAGCAGCAGGGACTCGACAGTGTTTAGGATCCCGTCGGCGTCGGGAAGGAGCATGTGGATCTCGCGGGTCTTCAGTATTGCGCGGGAAGGATGTATGTACGGACGTTAACTCTGGATGTATTCAGGTAAGGTGCCTTTCAATTTACAATGTTTATTTTTCCTTTTATTTGTGTATGGTGCTTGTGCTTGCTTTACTGGAGAGTGTGTGAGTGTGTGTGTGTGTGTGTGTGTGTGTGAAAATGCCCCAGGTGCTTATGGTGGTGTGGTAGGGAATGCCTCAGGCTTGAACCCTGTACCCTGTATGCAGGTGTTAAAGACTTGAGTTCCCTACCCACCACCATTTGTAAAAAAATTTCAGATTTTTACCTCATATTTGATCTGATCTGTTCCTCATAATATCTGTGGTTTGTAAATGTTGCAATGCTTGATATTTGATGGTGTAGTAGTAGCATTGTTGCCTCACAGCTGCAGGTTCTGGTTTGATTCTTGGCTGGGGTTCCTTCTTTGTGGGGTCTGTATCTTCTCCCTGTGTTTGTGTGGGTTTGCTTTTGTGCCTCCCATGTTACAAAGACATGTCTGCATTATTTCTTCCTGGGCCTCCGCTGAAAATTTGTTTATTTGTTCCAAGTCAGACTGTCCTGATTAAAAAATGTTAAATAAAATTGATAGGCATTTGAATTTCAGACTTAAGGGTTTCTGAATGTTTAATTCCCTGCATTTGATGGTGCAGTGGTAGTATTGTTGCCTCACAGCTATAGGTTTTCTGGTTTGATTCTTGGTTGGGGTGGCTTCTGTGTGGAGTCTGCATCTCCTGCCTGTGTTTGTGTGGATTTGCTCTGGTGCCCTGCCATTTTACAAAGATGTGTCTGCAGTTTTAATCCCTGTCTCTGCTGAAAATTGTTTTTGTTCTGTCCAGTAAATTTGACAGGCATTTGAATTTCAGACTTCAGGTTTCTGAATGTTTAATTCCTTGCAGATTTGATGGTGCGGTGGTAGTATTGTTGCCTCACAGCTATAGGTTTTCTGGTTTGATTCTTGGTTGGGGTGGCTTCTGTTTGGAGTCTACATCTCCTGCCTGTGTTTGTGTGGATTTGCTCTGGTGCCCTGCCATTTTACAAAGATGTGTCTGCAGTTTTAATCCCTCGCCTCTGCTGAAAATTGTTTTGTTCTGTCCGCAGTAAATTTGACAGGCATTTGAATTTCAGACTTCAGGTTTCTGAATGTTTAATTCCTTGCAGATTTGATGGTGCAGTGGTAGTATTGTTGCCTCACAGCTATAGGTTTTCTGGTTTGATTCTTGGTTGGGGTGGCTTCTGTGTGAGTCTGCATCTCCTGCCTGTGTTTGTGTGGATTTGCTCTGGTGCCCTGCCATTTTACAAAGATGTGTCTGCAGTTTTAATCCCTCGCCTCTGCTGAAAATTGTTTTGTTCTGTCCGCAGTAAATTTGACAGGCATTTGAATTTCAGACTTCAGGTTTCTGAATGTTTAATTCCTTGCAGATTTGATGGTGCGGTGGTAGTATTGTTGCCTCACAGCTATAGGTTTTCTGGTTTGATTCTTGGTTGGGGTGGCTTCTGTTTGGAGTCTACATCTCCTGCCTGTGTTTGTGTGGATTTGCTCTGGTGCCCTGCCATTTTACAAAGATGTGTCTGCAGTTTTAATCCCTGCGTCTCTGCTGAAAATTGTTTTTGTTCTGTCCGCAGTAAAATTGACAGGCATTTGAATTTCAGACTTCAGGTTTCTGAATGTTTGATTCCTTGCAGATTTGATGGTGCAGTGGTAGTATTGTTGCCTCACAGCTATAGGTTTTCTGGTTTGATTCTTGGTTGGGGTGGCTTCTGTGTGAGTCTGCATCTCCTCCATGTGTTTGTGTGGATTTGCTCTGGTGCCCTGCCATTTTACAAAGACGTGTCTGCAGTTTTAATCCCTGCTGAAAATTGGTTTTGTTCTGTCCGCAGTAAAATTGACAGGCATTTGAATTTCAGACTTCAGGTTTCTGAATGTTTAATTCCTTGCATAATTGATGGTGCGGTGGTAGTATTGTTGCCTCACAGCTATAGGTTTTCTGGTTTGATTCTTGGTTGGGGTGGCTTCTGTTTGGAGTCTGCATCTCCTGCCTGTGTTTGTGTGGATTTGCTCTGATGCCCTGCCATTTTACAAAGACGTGTCTGCAGTATTAATCCTCGTCTCTGCTGAAAATTGTTTTGTTCTGTCCGCAGTAGAATTGACCGCATTTGAATTTCAAACTTCATGTTCTTCAGAATACATAGTAGCACAACCTTTTTTCTAGCAATTTTCTAAGTTTATAAGATGAATATTTTAAATTTGTCCCTATTTTTGGGACTGTATTCCCCATTATTGGCTTCGGCCCAGGTTTTTGTGCTAAGGTTGACAGCTATGGCAAGAACTGAATTCACTGAATATGGACTGTAGAATTGTGCATATTTACTGATAAAGGTGCACTGTAGAATTGCATATTTACTGATAATGGTGGACTGTAGAATTGTGCATATTTACTAATAATGGTGGACTGTGGAATTGTGCATATTTACTAATAATGGTGGACTGTAGAATTGTGTATATTTACTAATAATGGTGGACTGTGGAAGTCTGAGTAGACTTTTTTATGATAAATGTTCTCAACTGGGCAGTTTTGCCATTATGGGTGCATATGTTTTGTTTCATTGCTTACTGGAAAAATGTTCAAAACAAATTTAAAACACCCTCTAACAAGTGTACTGTATTGTACAAGGAATATAATTTTAGTACAATGAGGAAGGTGTATCAAAGAGCACATGTATGTTTCATATGCAAGGGGCCTATGATTGAAAACAGCCCAAAATTAATCTTTATCTGCCACTGGCAAAATGTATTTTCTTTGAATGTGGGTTTCAATGCTGTTTCAATGAATGTGAGTTTCAAGGGCAGAGAAGTTTTAATGCTAAGTTTTCATTGTGAGACTGCATTGCTTTGTTTAACAGATTACTTAATGTTTGTGCTGTAAAATACAAAATAAAACTTTCAAATGAAGTCCAATCATTGAAGTAAAGCAGTATGCACATTAGTGTTTATGGTAAATGGAGTGAAATAGCCAAGTAATGGTTAATTGGAATGGCTGCAGAGGCTCCAGTTCAACCATTATTTTGTCAGGGGAAGGGCAGCAAACTCAGACAGGCCCAGCTGAACTATACCTCCCAACTGTCCAGATTTTCAAAGAATGAATAGATTTTTGCTTCTTATTTTTGGTTTGTTGTTCATAAAATTTGTAGTTTTAATTCCTAAATGATTTGCCAGAAGTCACTAAATAATAAGTTTCAGACTTCATAACCTTCATAAAATGCATGTTAAAGTAAGAGCCGTTCTATCAACTGTCTCAATTTATACAAGAGCAATTTTTAGTACTGTTTATATGTGCCCCAATATATTTGGCCTTGTTCAGATTTACTGCATTAACAGGTTGAGAGGTACATGCAAATAAATTGCTTTATAGAATTAGGCATAGCCAACCTCTCAACTGTCCCCAATTTTTGGCTCAAAATGTTGCTCTTCCCCTAATAATCCCTCCAAAATAGCAATTTTGGAAGAAAACATGGAGGGTTTACAATTAAGAAATAACTGTAATAATCAAAGTTATAGATTACTTGAAATGCATGTAGATTCTTTTATTTTGTCAGCTGCTCAAGGTAGCAGTACTAATATTAAAGTGTCCCTTCTTTGACAGGTAGAAGCTGTATTGTGTGTCTATTTTATATTTTTGCATCACATTTTTGGTCCATTTTTCATAAAATTGTGTTTTTAGGCAAATTAGTGACAAATCACTAAAGACTGAAGTTAGAAAATGACAGACATTTGAGTTTCAGATTTTATACCCTTCAGAAAATTCATACTAATGCAAGACCTATTCTATTATCTTTCTAAGTTTATTAGAGCAATATTTAAAAATTGTCCTTCTTGTTGTGCCTTTGTCCCACTTCTGTGTATGGCTTTGTCCAGATTTCTTGCTCTTGAAGTTGAGAGGTATGACAAATGTGTCAGGGCCATCACAGTCAGCCAGAGAGATTTCAAATTGTGACATGCTTGTTGCACCCCACTCCCCATGTAGTGACTCTGGATGTGTCCAAGCAAGGCAAGGAGTAGTTGTATCTACCTTGGATGGGGAGGACACACTGCATAAGTACTACAGTGGCTTTTCATCTGTCCTTGATTTTGCAGAATGGTCTGGTTTCTGTCATATTTTTGTACTGTTGATTTATGCTTATTACTCAAAGTGCCTGTTGCTCTGTGTTTAAGTAGCAATGCTTTAATGACCATAAGGTAAGCTTGTCTGACATCGTAAGATGCAAGTAAGCTTTAATAAGCATACTGTTAAAGAATTGCCAACATTGAAAGCCTTTCTGTTGTTGCCATGCAGAGAATACTTGACTAGATAATGTATAAGCCTTGGGTATTAAAGGACAGGATTCCATTATTTTAAAAAGCTCATTACACTTGTTGGAGACTTCCAGTCATCTCTACAGGCTTTACCCGTAAACTAAACAGAATGCCAATCATGTGTGGTCCATAACCTGTACAGTAATCCTTTAAGCAATGTATCTTGAGCTTGTTTCTTGTTTGCTTTTCATTTTTTACTTTTATCATGTTTTCCCCATGAAACGTTGTCAGGCAGCAGGTCTTTTTTGGATAAGAAACATTTTTACAAGTGGGGGCATCACATAGATTTCTACTTTCAGCATGTTGCTTGGTACTTTAATAAAGCTGAATATATTATAATTAGAACTGCAGTGCAAGGAGAAGTAGTTTGAGTTGAGTGCTTCTGGTTTTTCTTATACTTGATTTTGACTGGCATTCCAGTAATGTATTTAAAAAGTAATTTATTTTTTCATGCCTCACAACCTTTTGTTTCCATCTAGATATTAAGTAAGCTGTCATGCAGCCAATGCATTGAAATATTTTTATTCTTCTACACTTATTTTTGTCTTGATTGGACTTTCATAATGATGGTTTGCCACCCAGGGCAGCGTATTTAATTAAAGTTAGTTTTTTTGTGGTTTTGTGCATAGCTCCTCCCCTTTATGGTTGACCACACCCCTTCCCT
Source organism: Protopterus annectens (assembly GCF_019279795.1). Lineage (NCBI taxonomy): Eukaryota > Metazoa > Chordata > Ceratodontiformes > Protopteridae > Protopterus > Protopterus annectens. The sequence goes on from NC_056746.1 coordinate 534,319,036, forward strand.
TTGACCCCGCCCATTCAGCGTCTCCTGCAGCCCCCCTGTGATTTGAAGTCACCAGCCGCCACTGTGTATGGAATAACAATATGGAAACCCTATAAGAAAACAAGCATGAGTAAATTGGAAAGAATATAACGGAAGTATACCAAGGGTATCCATGGATGTGAAAAATTAAATTCTGAAAGACTAAAATATCTGAACTTGTACAGTGTCTCTTACAGATATCTAGGAGGAGATCTTATTCGAGTATATAGGGCATTTAGTGACAACTACCTCTGGAAATGTTTTGGGTTAACAAAAAGTACAGGAGAATCATCAGACAACCTATGTAGGAGATTCTATAGGAATGAGAAGTGTACTAACTGGTTCTCTGACAGAGTAGCTGATGCATGGAACAGACTACCAAATTACATTAAAGCAACTACTAGTTTAGATATTTTTAAGAACAGCCTGGATACTTATTACGGGAACAAGTGTTTTGGTATATTGGCACGCTAGAAGGGCATTAAAGCCGATGCTTGAAATATTTGTATGTATGTATGTAGATATGTATGTATGTATCCCACTTTTAATATAACTTAGCTTCCAATTTTTCAGTTTTTGTATTATCTTTTGTTTAGTCTCTTCCCACTTATCCTTAGCTGCCACACAGGAATCATTTTGAATCCATACTCTTAAATACTTCATTTTATCTTGTCCCCATAAATATGGATATTGCTGAACCAATTGGTGTGTGAGTGTAATTTATAGTTATTGCCTTTGTTTTAGCTTCATTAATTTTGTGTCCCAAAAATATTTGAAACTGTCTCAAACTGTTCCACAACAGTGTAATGTCCTATTCTGGTTTTATCAGGTATAAAGTAATATCATCTGCAAACAGAGCCAGCTTTTCTTGACTACCATACCAATTATATCATTGAATGTATGAGTTCTTATTTTCTTTGCAATGGTTCTAAATATAATTCAGATAACAAAGGGGAAAGAGGACACCCCTGCCTGGTTCTTCTGCTTAAACAGAAATTATCAGTAAGGACCCCACCCACTTTAATTTTCACCTCTGATCCCTCATATAGCCTCTTAATCAACCTTATAATATTACCAGGGAATGCAAATGTTTCCATCGCTCTGCTCATAAAGTCCCAGCTTACTCTATCACATGCTTTCTCTGCATCAAGAGCCACCAACAGCAGTGGTATTTTATTACATTCTGCTTCTCTCTGGATGAGTAATGTTCTGTTAATGTTGTTGAATGTTTGCCTTCCCTCCACAGAATCACGTTGATTCATATCTATCAATTTTGGCAAACTTTTGGCAGTCTTTTGGCCATCATAGACATAGACACTTTGCAGTCATGATTTAGTATTGAAATGGGTCTGTATGAAGCTGGATGTGATGGATCTTTTCTTTCTTTAGGTATTACAGCTACCACCACTTTCTTCCAGGATATTGGTATGTCTCCTCCTTTTAAAATACTATTAAACAAAACCTTCCAGATCTTTTATCAGTTTTCCCTCCTAGCTTCCAACCTTCCACAGGAATACAAGGGGACTTTCCTGTAGATTGGTTATATATCTCCATTTTTATCTCATCTCATCCTATCCTGTTAGTAATTGAGCCTCATCTACCTCTAACCTTGGCATATTTAATTCTTGCATAAACATTTTTTTATTTCCATATTTCTCTGCTTTATGCAGACTGTCATAGAATTTCCAAAATATTTCTAATACCTCTACAGGATTTCTTGTTACCTTCCTTGTTATAGGCTCCTTAAGCTTGGTGACAGCCCTTCCTACTCTCTGTTGCCTGAGTTGTTGTGCTAAATGATTTTGTTCTCTAGAGTTATTATCAAAAAACAGTTGCTTAACTGCAATCTTTCTACACTCGTGCCTATTAGAGAGGTAATCGCTTATTTTTTGTTAACCATTCTGCAGTTGCTCCTCTTCTTGTTCTATGAGATTCCCCCTATTCTGCGGTACTTTAACATTTGTCAGTCCCTCTAAATACTTCTTGTTACTTCTTAACCATATCTCACTTTCTTTTATTTCCATCCTATTTTTAAACTCCATTTTAATTTTATCCCACTCCTAGCTATATTTTCAAAAGAAATGTATATCTTCTCTAATAACTCCTGAATAATTTCCACTATCCATTCTTTAAATTCCTCTCTTGTCAACAAATAGGTGGGAAAGCTCCAATGTCTCATTTTTATATCATTACCCTGTGTCTTTATTTTAGTTATTATTGGTGAATGATCTGAAATGGTTATTGTGTGCATATCAAGACCTTCAATTAAATGCACATGTTCCTATGAAATGTCATTTCTGTCTAGCCTAGCCCAGATTTTGTATCTTGGGGAATAATATCTAAATTCTCTCCAAACTCCTAGTATTGAATTGATGTCTTCCATGCCAAATATTTTCATAAATGTCTTCAAAAGTCTACCCTCTTTTCTTATAGTTTCCCTTCTGGCCCACCAGAAACATCTTTACTGCTGGAAATCAAATTCCAGTCCCCACCAATAAGTAATTTTCCTTGCTGAAAGCTGATTATTTCTCCCAGAATTTTCTTAAGCTCCATTATAGCAGTTTTAGGTGGAATATAACTACATATCAGTGTAATCCTGCTATCTTGCCAGTAGCCCCTTAGTACTACAAATCTGCCATTACTATCTTTTTTTCCCTTTTCTATCACTATTGGAGTTCTTCTTGCAATTAATACAAGTACTCCACATTTTCTTTGTCCCAGGTATTCCACTGAATAACCATCCTGAAAACCTTTCTTTATCAAATTCACATGTTCAGTTCTTACAAAGTGTGTCTCCTGTAGCATAGATATTTGCACTCTACACTTTTTAACATAGTTCACTGCTCTCTTTTTGTATTTATCTGTGAGATCATTGACATTTGAAGACATTACAGAAAGCATAATTGTATTAAAAAAGTTATTATTTCCACTTTTTATGTTTAACAGCTTTTTGTTAGATGTCTAGTTCCAGCTTTTGTGTTACATGTAGAAGTTGTCTGGCAGGTTGAACTTTTATGCAGTTGTTTCTTGTCATATCCATTTGAACCTGTCACATCTTGCAAAACTTTTTGTTTTATTGAAAGCCTTTAAAAACACACCACCAATACCCCCTAAAACCTATTAACTTAACCCTAACACACAAAATTATCTACATCTTCAAATATTGAAGTTGTATCCTCCTAATAGGAAATAAAATCCAAAAACTGATAACCACACTCACAAACTTGAATTAACCTAAAAGAAAGGTTATCCATGCTAAGATGCATGATGCAGCTTGTGCTTCTACTAAGTGATGTCAGGTTTTGTCTTATCTTTATAGCTCTCCCAGCTGTGAAAACACCTGAATGCTTTCAGAGAACATTATCTCCTAGGCAATTTCTCTTTTTTCTAGCCAATTTCTTTTTCTCAGATTGTAGCCAATTTCTCTTTATCAGATTGTCTCCATGGAGATGAGAACCAGGTAGAGAATTTCTAATAAGCATACATTTATTTGCTAGGAAAAAAGCTTTATAATATTCAACATTTTTTCATTTACTTGCTTTCTCTTGAAATGTATTACTAGATTAAGCTAAGGCCTTAATCCTGTCATTCCCCATGCAAAAATGAGAGAAAGCACATGAACTTTTCTTTTGTCATGCTCTTTTAACTGGACTTTTTTTTTACATTGCAATGCTTACGATTCTTAAAAATGAACAAGGAATAAGAGAGAGAAGGGAAAAAGAAAAAAAAAACAGGAACACCTGTTTACAATAGTATCCCCATTACACTTAAAAACAGCTAAGAAAATTTTACTTTGCAGTCCCCTAAGTATTTTCCGAACATTGATGACATGAAGTAGGGCATATACTTTAGAGTCCCCCACAAGTGCAACAGAATCCAAAAAGTCCAATATTTTCAGGTTTTCTTGTTCTGTCATATTTCACAAATATAATTATTGCTTTGTAATCCCACATTTGTCAATTTCCAAGTTGCTGGTTTTATTCCTGTTCATCTCCATCTCTGAAATCCTGTATCTGCTTCATTTCCAATGTACTCTTGATTCTTCTAGTCAACTGCCATCCTCCCCTTCTTTCTCAATAGCATTTTTCATTTAAACATTGGAAAAGGTTTCACTGGCACAGTCCCTCTGTGGTCTTTATTACCAGAAGAATAAGAACGAAAATCTTCTTCTGTTTCATAGCTCACTTTTTGTTGGACAAACTTTTGTATTTCCTCCTTAGCATGTACTTCATGAGAAAAATGATTTTGTCCTTCCAGGGAAGAGTATTTTGAAGACAGCTGGGTACAGCAGTTTGAATCTCATACCTGCTTCTCAATATTCACTGAATAGTGGAATAAATTTACTCCTTTTCTGCCTGGTGTACAATGAGTAATCATTATCCACAAGCACTCTGCTGTCTTCCCCTTTTAGTTGTTTGTCCTTTTGCCACAGTTTTGTCAGAATCAACTCCTTCTGCTGGTAGGATTGGATATTTACTATTAAAGGTCAAGGTTTCTTCCTTGTGGCCAGGTTTGGAACATACATACAATGTTTCCTTTCAATTAACAACTCTTGCTGTGGAATACCAATTCAGTTGCTTATTTGTGCTTTCATAAAATTGACACAGTCTGTTCATTCCGGCTTCTCTGGTACAGATGAAAATCAAAGTTTTCCCCTATGTACTCTGTCTTCTAATTCTATTATTTTTTTAAACATCTCTTCTTGAGCAGTCTCATATTCAGCCAGCCTTTTCTTCATTTTGACCTCTGATTTTTGCAGTCTTATCACCTCATTTGAATATCTGTTTAAAGCTTCTTCCATTTTTTCTAGCATTTTGTTGTTTGAGTTGATATACTCCATCAGTGTTTCATTTATTTTAACCAGGTCTATGTACAGTTGTCTTATACTTTCCTCTAGATTACTGGAAGTCATGTCTGGAGCTTGCACTGCTTTTTGCTGAACAGCTGCAGTACTTTACCTAGTCAGTGTTTTTTCCTCACCTTTTGTAGCTGATTTTCCTTCAAGTCTTCTATAGTTCTTTTTTCCCTAGCATCCAGGCAGTGCACTTACTAACAAAAATTTACCCAGAAAAAACAAACGTCTACATGCCTTCTCTGCTGAGTTTCTGTTTTCACACTGGAAGAGCTATAATTAAGCTGTTACTCAATGTGCAACCATCTTGGAAGTCCTAACACTGATCTTGGCTGCTTTCTGATGGCCTGTTTAAAGCATACACTTGATGTGCTCTTTCAATTATCAAATTCTGCTGTGGAATATTAATACAGTTGTTTATCTGTGCTTTTGTAAAATTAGTGCAATCTGTTCCTTCCAATTTCTCTGGTACAGTAGAAAATCTCAGATTTTCTCTGCACATTCTGTCTTCTAACTCCATTTTTTTAGAAGTGTCATACTCAGCCAGTCCTTTCTTCATGTCAGCCTCTGACATTTGTAGTTTTATCAGTTCATCTGAATAGTTAGTTAAAGCTTCTTATATTTTTCCAGCCTTTTGTCATTTGAACTGATTAATTCCTTCATTGTTTTGTTTATTTTAATCGCCTCTGAGTACATTTGATTTATTTTTTTCCTCTAAGTTACTGGAAGCTATCTCTTGTACCAAAGATGAAGTTTGAATTGCTTTTTGCTGAATGGCTGCAGGATTCTTCTGAACCATTATTTTTTCTTCAGCAATTCTGGTTGATTTTCTTTCAGGTTCTCAAAATTTCTTCTTTGCTGGTATCCAGGCATTATGCTTACTAGCCAGTAAATTAATTTTACTTAAGCTGATAATACCATTGAATCTTATTTCTCAGTTTATTTTTTATACTGGGAGAGCTTAAATTAAACTATGATCAGTGTGCAGCCATCTCAGAAGTCCTTAAATCCCATATTGCTTATGTCAATAATTTAGGTGATGGAACCAACAATATGAAGGTTCTAATCTCACCATTTGTACCAGTTAATATTTGATGAGCAACCATCCTTAAAATTGTATTACAAATGTGAATTTCTGCCTTGGATAATAACCAAGTCCTGCCACAATGAAGTGATCTTTACACTGTACAACTGCAGTTTAGAGTTACTATCACTGCCTCCACCAGATTTCAAGGGGTCTATATTAAAAGCACAAATGTTCACAAACATGAATACAAGTACATCGACAAATAAACATCGAAGTACAAGAGCGAAAGACATAAAGAGTGAAAATCAGAACACCGAACATATTTACTTGGCCAGCAGGGTGATCATGGGGAAGAGGAAATATATCCTTTTCCCCACTGTAGTGCAATCTCGGAGTTGGTATATTTAAGTAGGGGTGGTGTGGGGGGCTTGCCCCCCTGCAAAAGTGTGTTTATTGAAGTTTGTTTACTTAGGTTTTCCTTACCTGTATGGTGCTGTTGTTTTCCGAAATATGTTTGGCATTCTGATTTTCGCTGTTTATGTCATTTGCTCTTGTGGTACTTCGACGTTTATGTGTTGATATACTTGTATTCGCATTTGTGTATGTTTGTGCTTTTAATATAGACCCAGTTTCAGGCACCTCAGACTGAGTTCACTGACTTCATTTGTAATGTTACCAACAATAGTTAAAACTTGACAACAGGTACTTTAAGCATACATGCACATGTACATGCACAATATTTTATAGAATGGAAATGATAAATGGTAATTTTCCAGCACCATCACCCACTCACAAAGCGTATGGTTTCACTACTACCAGTTATTCAAACAAATGACGAAAGAGCACATCTTACTGTTCACCCTTGAAATAAACCAACCTTTAAATATTAAAATCATACCAATTGCCATTGAGTAGTCACCCTTCAAAAGGAGGGCACCACACAGTTGAAAGTGTAGGAGTAAAATGCATAAACCCTTAAGCAGATAAATAAACATTAGCTACAAACATTTAAGGTTGAATGACAGTATTCTTTACCTAACTTACCTTTGTAAATAAATATACAAATTGTACAGAAAATGCTCATGGAATCGAAAGTAAAATGATTAGATATGAAATGTTCAGAAAACGCTAGCTACTAACTAATTAGTCAATAACTGCTTTTAGTAAAGAGATTAACTGTGCCCTTATTGCTTGGGTTTCATAATCAGAATGCTTTCTCAAAACTCTTAAGAGATAGATTATAAAGTACTGAGCTCTTTCCCAAGTGTATTCTTCAGCAGGTAGATACAGTAACTCTTCCAATTAATATGTTTCTGTCCCAAGCAGAATTCCCCATGGTTTTTGATTTGTTTTAAAATTTGTAAGATGCTTCTTTGTTTCCATAATTACATGTCGGGGGGATGAATAAGATTTATCAAGTCAGAGTCCAAATAATGACATTTGACCTAGCTCAGAATCTCCAAGAAGCAATATCATTTTTCTATCTTCTTTTTGCCTTCCTGCTAGCTGATCTTCAATCCTTTTACTGCTGGTCTTGAGTCCATTCATTCCCCCATGGCAGGAGTCATCCAAGAAGCATAGGGGTAACTGCCATTCAGAGGGGACTTTATTTAGGCAGCCATGAGGATTAGGTTTGCCCTTACCAGCATCTTGACTAGGACAGCATTTTTTTCTGGTTCAACCCTTACTCTTGGGTAGAGAAAGGTGTAATCTACATTACTCAAAGGCCTACATTGTCTTTCCCATGTAGATGTATACTTACAAACATCTCTTTACAAAGGCTACCACCAAGCAGTAGCTTGGTGAGTTGAATGCTTGCCCTAGAATGTGATTTGTATCTCTATCCCTCCTCTCATTGACTTTGTCATTCCTTGACCTGCTCCACATCACCACCCCTGCAGGATGGGCATGCTTATCCTCCCCTGCCAGCTCCATCAGCTGCATGAGCTACAAGACATACTTGGGTTGCCTGGGCAAAAGACAAGGCTTTATCTGTCAATGCCACCAGAGCTTACTCCAAGAACCATTAACCTTGCAACTCTGCATTCATTTGTGAAACAAAAATAACTTTCATTTTTAAACTGTTATCTGGGAAGTGAAAGTTCTTGTACTATATATTAACCAAATTATGCATCTTTTACTCAATGACCCATGATCCTGATGCTGTCTAGGGAAATCCAAACTCCTGCTTGACAGTAAAGATTCTTAAAAGATCATTTAGGTAATGGATTTTAATTAATCTGTTGTTATTTAAGGGGACTCAAACTACTTGACATTAAAGGTCTTTAAAAGATCAGATAGGCATGTGGCAATGTGAGGTATTGCCAGCTATGCCAGGAGAAGTAGGGCGGTGGATGTGTAACATATGCCAGCACAGTTATCAGGAATCCTGTAAAGAATTATATGTCATTTGTATATCAAACTGATTTGTACAAATGCTTGTGTTGAAAGATGTATTTGTAAAGCTGCTTGTGTTAAAAATATATCAACAGTGTGTCCTGCTGGACAGAAAAGAAATATACATGTATATCAGACTGTACTGTTATAACTGTGGAAATGAATACAATGTAACAGAGAACATTGGAAGAGAAGAGGTTAAGCTCAGCTCCAGCTAACTTTGAAAAAATAGTATGAAATTAAATTACTTAATTTATGCCTTAAAGATTGTATCATACAGTTCTCATTGCAGTCAGAGACAAAATGCCTGGGCCAGAGAATGGTTTATTAACTCCTGTAGGAAGAGTCAAAGTATTTTATTGCTTTATGGCTTCCAGAAGCTGCAACAGATCTTAGCAACATTCAATGTGTGTGTATTATTGACACATATGTGCAAGATTCTGGGTCACTTGCTAGGAAAGATGGTAGTATGGGACCCAGAAGTCAGACAACCAGATGTATGTGATGTAATTCTGTAATCCATGGCAAAAATTATGTTTTAATACTAGATGAGACTGAAGTCTCAGAACACTGTGTTTTTGAAACCTGACATAGAAGGATCCCTCATCTACTTCATCTTGCCTTCATCTAGTAAATGACCAGGGAATAGTAAATCTTTAGATCAGTTAAGAAAATATTGTGAGATTAGTTAAGTACTGTATTTCTGTAGCTGTGTGAATCTATTCATCTGTGTTATTTTAATATTTTCTGTGACTGAAACTCTGGTGTTTTTTTATAAATAGATATTTAGTATTTTCATGTTCTTTTATTATTTATTATTAAATATATTTAAACTTTTCATTGTGATTGGTCCTTTAGAGAATGTTTAACCTTTGAGAGTACTTATATTTATTCAGTGACACAGTAGCCACCCTGAAAGCCTTACTGCGTTGGTCAAAACACTACCATTTGTATTAGTATTAATTTCACTCAGTATAATTGGGTACCTTGTAAGATCCTTAGAGCCACTGGCTTTGTAGTGTCTGGTGGCAGCAACTACCTTATATTCTGGGCAGAAGGGGCATAGCTAGTAAATCTGTGCCAGTTTTTCACAGGTGTGTGTGTGTGTGTGTGTGTGTGTGTGTGTGTGTGTGTGTGTGTGTGTGTCTGAAAATCAAATCTCAAAGAGTGTGTATGTCAGCTGCTTGGAGCAGGGATATAAAGCAATGGTTTCACAGAGAGGGTGCTGGAGGACTTGGCTTGGACACTGAGCAGAGGACTCATCTTTATAGCTGTGCCAATGGGGAGTCTTACTGGGGACTTAGAGGGAGACAGAGAGAGAAATCCATACTTTGGACTGAGAGTATTTCCTGTGTGCTCTTAAGGGAAACTGTACTTGATGCAGAGAGCTGCATCTGGAAATACTGTGTGTATCCAATCCATTTTTGTTCCAAGTAAACATCCCACTCCAGTGTCAGTGGTTAGGATTCAGGCTCCTTGATTACTGGCCCAGAGAGGGGATATCACATATGGGTGAGCAGTGGTGTGGATATTAATTGAATTTCTGTAGCCTGTAGACAGTTGTCACTGAAGGTGTGTGTGTTCTCAGTAGCCATAAGGTAAACATTCAGAGTTTCATTATCACAACAATTTTATTTATTTTTTGTTAGTTTAGTTTAGTCAGGGAAAGCAGGCAAGTATGTTAGCAGAGGATTATGGTAGCTGACAAAGAACCAATTGCCCAAGATGTGTGAAACCAAATGACTGGTGCATGCCATCCTGGCTAAAGAGGAAATGATTTCAGCCTTAGTCACAGTTCAGACCAGCAACCAGGAGGATAACCAGTCTGGGGATGGGAATTTGCAGCCTTGAAAAAGGACAATTCACCTTTTCCTCACAGGACTTAAAATCTGTCTGGAGTTAAAGAGACTTGAACTGGAAGCCAAATGTTTGGAATTAGAATCAGTAGGGAGTCTGTGGCATTTGAAGGTCGAAGAAAATGTGAGACTGCAGTGTTTGGAGGCCAAAGAATACAAGAAGCAGCATCAACATGAGAGGGAGATGCTGATTCTTCACCAGGGTCTTAGAGGTAATGGGGAAGGGAATAACTGAACCCCAGAAGAAGTTAAGGTCAGTAAATTTCTTCCACAATGTACAGAGGGTGATAATTTTGATAGTTTTAGTCATATATTTGAAAGAGGATAAAAACAGTATAATGTTGACCAAGGCTTCTGGGTACGGTTCCTGACACCCTTACTCCATAGTAAAGCTGTAACTGCTGTTTCTAAATTGTCTGATATTGATTATTTAAAATATGATAGAGTAAAGCAATGTTTACTAGAATGTTTTAAGTTAACACCTGAAGTTTACAGAAGAAGTTTTGTGATTATAGACGAAAGGCAGAAGAAAGTTTATGTGATTATATTGCTGAGTTAAGCACTTATTTTTATAGGTGGGTGAGTGGGTGTCAGGTCACCACTTTTGAAGGGCTGGCAGACCTTTTGGTGAGGGAACAAGCCCTTAGCACTTTCCTGAGGACATAAGAATCTGGTTGGCAGATTGGGAGTATAACTCTGCAGATGATCTGGGGAAGAAATGGGATCTTTACTTAGCAAGCAGCGCATCACTGCACAGGAAGGGGATACCCAGTGCTGCACATGGATATAAGTTAACTCATGGTGGGCAGCCTAAACCAACCCAACAGAGTCCACCAGGGGTCTATATCAGTTCATCGAAACATCTGAAGTTCGAACACCATAAGTTCGAACTTCAAACCACGAACTGCAAAAACATCAAAGTATTAGAACAGGGATTTCTTTCCCAAGGAAAACAATTGCTGTTCCAAGAAACACACACACAACACAAGCACACCAAAAAACATCAATCCACACACATACACTCAAAATCCTACATCTAACCCTACACTAAACTGTACATACACTACTACCTATCCACTTACCTTAACCCAAACCCTAACCCTAAGGTCCGTCACTATCGCACACTCACCTGACCGGCGTCCTAACCCTAACTCACCTATCCTGCCCTAACCCTAGTCTTTCACTATCACAGACCCACCTCACCTGCGCCCTAACCCTAACTGACCTAACCCGCACCCTAACCCTAACTCACCTAACCCATGCCCTATCACTAACGTCTACACAATCACACACTTACCTGACCCACCCCATAACTTCCCACCACAGTCCTGCTAATCGTGAAGCCACTTAAACGGCCCACTGAATTCTTTCCCTGGGAAAGAATTTGGTGTTCCGCATCTTCAAGATAACCAGTGTTTGAACTTTACAGTTCGAACATCTGGTATTCAATATTCAGCCATTTTGATGGACTGATATAGACCCGTCCACCAGTAACAGGGGAGGCCACAAGTTCAGGTACATGGCCAGGATCAAGGGCTAAATGTTTTAAATGTAACCAGTGGGGCCATTTATCATATAGATGTCCACAGAAGCAAGGTAGAGAACAAATGTTGGGGGGAGCCAGCAAGTGGGAATAACAATATGGGAGTGGTAAGTTGTTTGGAGACAACAAGGGTATCAAACTATCACCAGAGTTTATATCCAATCTTATTGGATGGAAAACAGGCCACAGCTAAGAGAGACATAGCCTCTCACATAACCATTGTGAAGCCTGCAGTAGTTAAGAGGAGCAACACTTGCTTGGGCAGTCCATTCCAGTCAGACCTTTAGGAGGGACCCCATTCCGAATGTCTTTGGACAGGGTTTACCTTGACTGGGAGTGTTGAATAGGATGCAAGCAAGCAGGTGTGTTTGAGGATATCCCTGCAAATGTCTTGATAGGGAATCATTTTGATAATGCAGTACCTTGTGTGCATGCAGTTACACACGGTCAGGCTTGGAGACAGGCATGTGGGTCTGGTAGGCTGGGGATGGCCCAGAAAGACCCCACACCTGAAACCAGAGCTGGTGAGGTAGCTATTTCAGGGAGGGAGCTACCCTCTAGCTGTGAGCCTGAAGGTGGGGCACAGCTGCTGGTAGGTACTGATGTTCCCTTGGACAGAGTGACTGCAAGGGCAGAGGTGAGTGGTAGTACTCAGGCTGACAGTGAGGTACCACTGTCAGAGGATACCAGATGTCCTGTGGAAGGGGAACTGGGAAGGGTTACAAAGATAAAGATGAGACAGTCTCAGCTCTCGGATCCTACATTAAGAGGCTTGAGGGAGGGAGGTAGTTAGGGAGGTGTCTGATTCTCAAAAAAATGGGAGTCTGTATACTAGAACAAAGGCTTACTGTATAGAGAGTGGACATCTGAGGGAGGGCTAGAGGGTGAGGAAATACAGCAGTTGGCAGTGCCTACAGCCTACCATCTGGCACTTCTAGCACATGAAATTCCTTTTTCAGGACATATGGGTCTAAAGCATACCAAGAGATGTATTATACAGAATTTTTATTGGCCTGACATTGCAAGGGATGTAACAGGGTACTGCAGGACCTGTGAGCAGTGCCAAAAAGTAGGCAAGGGAGGAGACAAGGTGAAGGCTCCATTGATGCCTTTGCTTGTGACTGAGGAGCCATTTCAGAAGGTAGCTATGGATATTGTGGGGTCTCTGAGTAGCCCAAGTTCCACAGGGAAAAAGTATATCCTGGTGGTAGTAGATTATGCTACTAGATACCCTGAGGATGTGGCTCTGTCCTCTGTCAAGGCAGAGAAGGTTGCAAATGCTTTGTTAAGAGATTTTCAGCATGGTAGATTTCCCGAAGGAAATACCTACTGACAGAGGTACCGATTTCATGTCAGACCTGCTGGCTTGTCTGTGGGAGTGCTGTGGGGTGAAGCAAATAAAGACCACCCCCTACCATCCCCCAGACCATGCTAAAGGCATTTGCAAACCAGTTTAAGAGACAGTGGGACAAATATTTGCAACATCTGCTGTTTGGATACAGAGCGGTACCCCAGGAATCCACAGGTTTTTCACCCTTTGATTTGCTGTATGATAGTGGGAGGGTGAATGTGAATCCCACAAAGAGTCTGTTGTGGCATATGTGCTAAACCTCAGGACAAGGCTTGATCCAGGAGAACCTGTCAGGAGCTCAACAGTAGAAAAAGTGTGATATGACAGGAATGCTCGAGCCTGAGAGTATGCTTTTGGACAGCAGGTTATGGTTCTTATTCCTGTCAGACACAATAAGCTGAAGGCAGCTCTGGAGGGAACCTTCAAAGTGGTAAGGAAGTTCAGTGATGTTAACTGCATGGTAGAACTGCTAGGCAGGGGCACAAATTGTACCATGTTAACATGAAGAAACCTTACCATGATAGGGAGGCCCTGGTGATGAGTATTTGCAGTGGTTTGCAGGAGGAGTTTGTGGGAGATTTATGGCTACATTGAGCCAGACAGCAAAATGCCAAGTTTTTAAGGTGGAGCCTAGGGTTACAGGCATATGATATGACAGTACAGCACAGTACTGGCATCAGCAATGCTAATGCAGATGAGTTCTCAAGACAGGGTATGGGTTAATGTATTCCCAGACAGGCTCATTCCTCTCAAGCCATGTTTCTCAAGGGTCACTTGAAAAGCTAGCTTGAGTCTTCAAAGGGGGGAGAGATGTGATGATTTGAGGTATTGCCAGCTATGCCAGGAGAAGAGTAGCAGTAGCATTGTCACCTCACAGCAAGAGGTTCTCCGGTTCGATTCTTGGCTGGAGTGCCTTCTGTGCAGAGTCTGCATGTCCTCCCTGTGTTCGCGTGGGTTTTCTCTGGGTACTCCAATTTCCTCCCACATTACAAAGACATGTGTCTGGGGAGTTTCTCCCCGGGCCACTGCTGAAAATTGGCTTTGTTCCAAGTTAGACCTTCCCGGTAAACAAATGTTAAATAAATAAAAAATAAATAAATATGCCAGCACAGCTAGCTCTTCTAGTAAAGTTTACTCCATTCTCCTGTGGTTGTCCTAAAGCTTTGTATTTATTAATATGCCTATAATAATGTGTAACTATCAGAATAATACCCACAATATCTGTACCATAGACTGACATTCATTTTATTAAGCTGTTTTGCTAAACTAAGAATAAACAATTGCAGTGATCTTTGCCACCTTCAGGTCCTACAGACATGACAGAATGTAATTTGTGTTAAGATACATTATTTTGTTCATTAGGGAACTGTGAACTAAACGGTAAACTTCAGTTAATTATTTTATATGGTCACATATGTTTCTGTTACGACAGAAGGAGGGCAACTGCTAGAAAAGACTTTATACAACAGAGTACTTCAAAGTTAAGTGGATTTACAAAAAAATTTGCATGAAAATTGTTACTTATGTGGGGTATATAAGAACAAAGGCATATAAAGCAGTAACAGAAAATGAGATAAGCATAAGCACACAGAAAAAGATGTCTGTGGAGATTCCTATCCAGCTAATATCTGAAATAGGCTGTGACACACAAAATATAAATTTACACTAGAAGAAGTGGGTAGCCAAATTCCAGAACTATGCAAAACAGTAAATGTAACAAGAGATAATAGATTATCTGCTTTATTGCTAAGCATAGCAGGAAAGCAAGTGCCTGATGCGTATGAAGTCATAGCAGGCACAGATGATGGATTCCAAAATGTGATAGACAAGTTTGAGACCATGAAAAAAATGTAATATCTAAAAAGGTTCAGATGATATATGTTAAGATTTACTACACAAGCTAAACAGCTATTTAAATTTAGAAGCACCAGAGAAAAAGAAGACATGTCCATCCAGATGTATTATGCCACGTTGAGGGCAGTGCTTGGAAACTTCAGTTCATTTATACTAACACAGAAATAAAAAGTCAGATAACACAGTTATGAAGTAGTGGCAGGGTAAAAAGCAAAAAGCCTGAGACAAAAATTATCCTAAATAAGATGGTTGACTTTGCCAGATCCATTGACATTTCTGAAACCCAGGCAAGGAAAATGGTGGACCATAAAGAGAAAAAAATATAAATAAATAAATAAAATGTAAACAATGAGATACCCTTGTCTTCAGAAAGGTTTGCTAAACTGCAAAAGCCCTTGCTCAGCAGGTTTGTGCAGTATGGTAAGCCCCAGCAATTCAGAGACCTCTCTAATGCTACAGCAGTATGCAAACACTGGCTGTGCTGCATACAGTGGTTTTGTTGGTAAAGCCACATGCAGATACCATTGTCCAGGGGTGTGGCTAATGCTAATTTGTGACATTGTCTCCCCCAGAAATGGTACGAGCACCACATTAGTGCATCATTTTGGTTGAGAGGGGAAAAAAAGTGCATGACACTTTTTGTCAGTGTACACTCATTCTTTCAGGGATCATAGTGTGACTGTGGGCATGTAACACAATGCCATCTGGAAGCATGTGTGTGTGTGTGTGTGTGTGTGTGTGTGTGTGTGTGTGTGTGTGTGTGTGTGTGTGTGTGTGTGTGTGTGTGTAGGTGTCAATGCAGTCACAATGCCTGGGCTGGTGAGGCAAACACTACAGTGGTCAGATCTGACAGCACAGTGTTTGATTCAGAGACATGGCAATGAGATATTGCTTGATGCAGCCTTACCATCATGCTATCAGTCAGTTAGTTCCCTGTTGCCCCATTAACACTGGCAGTGATAATTATTCTGAATCCTAGGAATATATTGTTAACTCATTCACTCCAATGGAGCTCAGGAAGTTTGCATGGTAACTTCCAATGGGCGGAGCCTAAGCCTTTTGGAAGAATCAAATTATGTCCGCACATTTCAAAGAAATGTTAATATTTCTTGAAACACTGAGGTTATAAAAGAAGTATAAATGCAAACACTTCAGCACAGACTATTTTTATAGTGGTAATATTCTTTAGGTTCTAGGTCTTAAACCAAATTGTGTTAGTTGCAGTAAACACAGTAACTATTACATTTGTAATATTTTGTAAGCAACTTACAATATCTCAGTAACCATTCAAGTTACACACATACTGTCAGCAGCATTTCACTAATCTAGCTAAGAGCTTTCATACGAGGCTAAGGAGTTCCGTTTATGTTACTTGGTTGTTGAGATATTTAGAAAAATGTGAAAATTATATCTAATAAATTAATATCATAAAAAACAACAGTTAATATCTATTTACCTGCACTAGAAACAGGTCAAATATTACTGGAGTTGAGTTTGCCATTATGTAAGCTTTAAAATGAAACTTTTTAAACCTTGTACATAACATGGTTTTGGAATTATTGATGCAAATATGAACAATCAATGTTTGAAGCTTATAGCTGTCAGTAGGAGTTAACTGCAGATGCACCTGGAGGTGTCACTACATTTTTTCACATTTAATTCGAGACCATTGTCCTTGCAACAGTAGTTAATATGATTTAACCCAAGGTGGAGCAATTGAGAGTCAGCTGAAGATCAAATAACAGCACTCCATTTAAAGTCCTCTGTAAACTTAGAAAGACATAGGCCAGGAGTGTTGGCCTGAAGGTCTGAGAAACAGATGTAAATAAAGGATCTAACACCACTGAAAAGTTTTGTTTTTTCTTTTTGTTATTTCAGAAGAGGCATCTGCAACTGTAACCACATGGATTCTGTTAGACAGTCAGTTATCTGTCCACTATATATCATGTCTTCTTTCGGCTAACCGGGGTTAGGGGTCGCCACAGCGTAACTCCGGTCTGCTAATGATTGGCAGTAGATTTTTTTGCGGGTGCCGAGGTGCTAGCTCGACGCCTAACCTTCGACGAAGGCACGCCCATTCTATGCATGTCTTTCGAACACCACTCGACCGCGGAGAGGACATGCAGACTCCACATAGAAGGCGCTCCAGCCGAGAATCGAATGGGAGAACCTCTTGCTGTGAGGCAACAACGCTACCGCTGAACCTATATATCATAAGGATTTATATTCAGATTTACAAGTTTGTCAGTATTACCTGCATGGGAAATAAATTCAAAAGCCTTGTAGATTTCTGTCCACTTCAGACTTAACCAAAGCCTGTTAGCAAATTCTACTAGCACCAGGTACTAAGGAAAATGGCATTTTCCACAATAAATGAGCTATTTTAGTACAAAGTTCTACCTGTTGGTCTCCACAGAGCACCTACAGTGTTTCTTACAAGAAAGCAGCAGCCTACATAAATTATGTGGGGTTATTTGCTGAGGACTAAAAAAAAACATATATCTAAAGTTCAAGCTGGGGTAACTCTTAACCCAGCTAAGTGCAAGCTAGGCATACCAGATGCTTGGTGTTTGCATTATATAACTGTCAGAGGGGTAGTGTAACCACAAGCTGAGATAATTGAAGCAATAAAAACTATTGTACAGCTACCAATAAAAGAACCAATGAAGGTATTCTTTGGCCTGGCTAGCTATTGTTGAAAACATATTCCTGTTTTGCTGCCATTGTTCGCCCTTTGACTGACCTGGCATATGGTATGGCATCCTTGAAGGTTAAGTACACTGTCCAAGCAGAGCAAACTTCAAGGCAGTTATGAAATGTGCTGTGTTTGGATTTCATAGCTTCAGACTTTTTCAAGCAATTTTTAGTGCACAGAGAAGCCTCTGCAGTAGGCATGGCACAATATGTAGAAAACTCAGTAATGCCGGGAGACATTATTCAGCCATAGAGAGGGAATACCATGCCATAAAATGTGACCTTACTACCATAAACTACTATCTTTTATGTACAGAATTTGTATTAATAACTGACCATAGCCAGTTGCTCCATGGATGACAGTGATAGAGCTCTGAATATGCTGCAGGTGACCCAAGTTGAAATAGTAGCTTGGGCGCTTGTATGAGCTGACAGGGGAGGAGGGGAGGATGGGAGTGAGCTGCCATTGCTGGCTCACTCATCTGACTGGGGAGGGCAAGTTAGCTTTGGCTTGCCACATGGGTGACACCTAGCAGGGGCACTAGATGTCTACCCCATGGAGCTCGACTACATTGAGCCAGTATTGCATGTGGAATTTTGCAATGTGAGCTAAAGGGAATTCAGCATTCAAAGGCATGCTTCCCCTCACATGGCAGATTGTGGAGTTCAGAAGCTGTGGGGGGGCATTCTACCAGGAGGGAGAGTGGGGCTGTCCTGCAGAACCAGCAAAACTCACCCACTCCATACCTCTTGAATGTCACTTTGAGCAGATGAGTTCATGAAAGAATTCCCAGGCAGGGACAAATGGGCTGGAGGGCTCTCACCTGTCTGGGAATTGCCAGCTCCCATAATTAATAAACCAATGAGTCAATTGGGTACAGGTAAAGAAGCTATTAGGCTTGGTCCTTTGGGATGCAAAAAGAAAAAAATACCACAGCCCTTTACAATGGTTGTACTACTGGAAATATTACAATACAAAACCATTTTGGTGAGCTCTGACCCACCTGCCTTATAAATTTAGGATCTCTCACCACCCAGGCCATAGCTACTAAAATGTAGATAGTCTCTGTCAGGTTTATGGCTCATCCAGTGGTGTTAGAATTGATGGTTGTATACTGAAGGGGACGTCATGTAACATAATGGTTACCAAGCCTGAGGAAAACACTCCTTGTAGTGGGATTGCATCTGCTATTTGTCCTGCAGTTACTAAAGTAAATGTCATTGAAAGGAACCACGGAATTTATGAGTCATATAGAGCAAGCATGCAAATTAGACATGGGTTTTCCATAGCAATCCAGGGTGAGCAGGTACATCTTGGGAATCTAAGGGGTAGTACCCATGAAGGAGATTAGATTTACAAACCCTGGGATAAGAGATAAGTCTTGAGGGGATCTGTGTAAACATGTCCTTCAATTTTAAAGACTAAAAAGTATTCTTGAAGTCTGAATGGATAAGGACCAGCTATCCTCAAATGAAGAACTTGTGGAAATTACTCAACCTGTGTTGATAACACTACAGACTGTAAGTACTTTTTGATAAAAAAAACTTATATAAAGTAATACTGCAACTGAAATAGAACTCTAGAAAGAAAGTGATGAAAAGAATGGATTTTGTTTGTTACTTCACATTTTTTTTGCAAGCAAGTACTTTTGTCCTTGTATATAAACCTCATGAAAAACCTGAGAAAAGTTGTATGCACGTACTGTTTTTTTAACCAAAACTTTATAAAATGCTACAGTACATACATAGTGTGTGTGTGTGTGTGTGTGTGTGTGTGTGTGTGTGTGTGTGTGTGTGTGTGTGTGTGTGTGTGTTACAAAATCATGTGTCTGGAGCTTGTCTTCCTTAGTTGGGTTGTTTTGTAATATTCATTCAGATCAGGTGCCCTCAGACTCCCCAACTCAATGGACATCACCAGTTTTTCCCAAGTAACTCTTACCCACTTATTATTTCCCATATAAATTCTTGAATAAGCAACTGGAGTGATATTCCACAGTAGAAACTGTTAATTGAAAGGGAACACCATCTGTATGTAGCAAATCTGGCCATGAGAAGGCAGCCAAGACCTGTATTAGTAATTATGCAAACCTACCAGCAGAAAGAGTTAACCCTGACAAAACTGTGGCAAAAGAGCAAAGTATTAAAAGTTGGAGACAGTGAATATTCATAGAAAATGATTATTCACAATAGACCAGGCAGAAGAGAAACAAATTTATTCCAGTAATCAAGGAATGTCGAGAGGCAGGTGTGAGATTCAAGCTGCTTAATCCAGCTGTCTTTAGAATATTTTTTCTTGGAGGATCAAAGTAATTTTTTATGCAGAACAGGCTAAGAAGGAAACACAAAAGTTTGCCAGCAAAATGTGAGCCATAAAGCAGAAAGGGACTCTGCTTCTTATTCCTCTGATAATAAAGTACAAACAGAGACTTTGCCAGTGAAACCTTTTCCACTGTTCCAAAGAAAAATGCTTGACAGACAGAGAAAAGTACAAGAGTTGACCAGAAGAATTGGCAGTACCTTGGAATTGAACAAGAATCTGGAGTTAGGAGATGGAGATGAGCATGAAGAAGACCAGCAATGTGGAAATTAGTGAATAAATGTAAGACTGTAAAGCATCAATTGCATTTGTAAAATACTGCTGTTTAAGAAAAAGTGGCAAAAATGGACTTTTGTTGACTTTATTAAACTTGTGAAGAACTGGAAAGCATTTAGGTTCATAGGTAGGTACTAGGCTATCTGCCCGAAGGCATTTATAAGCCTAGTCAGAATGTGTTGGCTTTCACCGCCTCCTTAGATTAGTTCCCTGTGCCTCTGTCCAGCAGAGCCACTGAAGTGATCCCTGGGGTAAACTTTCTGTTTCCCATCCACTCGTCAAGGCTTCCCTTGAAGAGGGTTAGCGAGGAGTTCTGCCTAATGTAAATTGGAATCTTGTTTCAGAGCATGAGAAGTCTCTGGGACAGGACTCTATCCCTCCAGCACATCCTATTTATTGTTGTGGTGAGGTTTAGATCCCTGGAGTGTGTGGCTCGAGGGGATATGGTTTTCTTTAGGTGGAGCATGTCCATCAATTCTGGGTTGGACATGGCCTTGTATGTCAGGCAGAGATCACCTCTGAGTAGGCAGTATGCAACCGAGTACAGTTGGAGTTTCTTCAGTCGAGCTGCATAGGGCATCTGCTTGAGGCCACTGATCCTCTTGGTGAGGTACTCCTGTGGTCTTTCCAGTTGTTGCAGGTGTCTTGTAAGGTACATCCCAAATGGGGCATTGTACTCTATGTTGGGTCTGATGAGTGATGCATAGAGGGGCCCAATGACCTCTTTCAATCTGGATGCAAACCATTTTGTGATTAGGTGTGCCACATAGAAGGATTTTCTAACCACTTTGGCAATGTGATTACCAAAGGAGAGGTTACTATCTACTTGGGTCCCCAGATCCCTTATTATGTCTTTCGTATTTAGGGGGCTACCACCTATGTGGTAGTTTGTGGGTACTTTGTTTTTTCCAAAGGGGATGACTATGCACTTTTTGGCATTTAGCTTGAGGCCATGGTTTTGACACAAGGTATCTGTCTCAGTGAGACCCTTTTGGAGGATGTCTGTGTCAGCCAGAGAGTGAATTATAGCCCCTAGTTTGCAGTCATCTGCGAACTTGGTCAGCCATAGTCCTCCTGTGCTTGCCTGTACCTCTGAGAAGTATATGCTGAACAGGAGGGGTCCTAGGACTGAGCCCTGGGGAACGCCACTTGAAACCGGTTTAGAGTCAAACCTAGCTCCCTCAACTCTTACCATGTGGGTTCTGTCTGTGAGCCAATTGGCAACCCATCTCATGACATAGGGGTTTATGTTCAGGCTGATGAGCTTGTCTATAATACCTGAGTGGGGAATGGTGTCAAAGGCCTTTGCAAGGTCTAGGTAGGCTGTGTGGACCACCTTTCCCTTGTCTATAGCCTTGGTAACTGTCTCAAAGAGGTCCACCAGGTTTAGGAGGCATGATCTGCCCTTAACAAAGCCAAACTGGGTAGGGTCCAGTGTTTGGAGGTTTCCAATGTCTCTGTTAATGAGATCCATGATGATGCGCTCCATAGCTTTGCAGACCAAGCTAGTCAGACATATAGGGCGATAGTTCCCAGAGTCTGTTGTGGCTCCCCCTTTGTGGAGTGGAATAACCATTGCTGTGCGCCACTCTGTGGGCATGTAGCCTGTGGAGAGGCTGAGTTTAAACAGTGTGTTTAGGGGACGGGTTAGTTCATCTTTGAGCTCATGTAGGACGCAGCCTGGGACACTATCCGGTCCCATTGATGCTGTGTTTTTGGTTTTGGAGAGGGCTGTTTTAACCTGAGTGTCTGTGATTTCAGGGGCACTACATTCTTCTGGTATAGTTATGGGCCCTTTTGGGGGTGAGAGGGGGGTGAAATTTGCACTGAACCTGTCTGCCAGGATGTTGGCTATATCAGTCAGTTTGGTGTATTTTGTGCCATTCTGCACTAACTCCGAGCAGATCTGAGAATTGCCACTTAGATTCTTGACATATTTAAAGAATGCCTTGTGGTTATCTTTGGAGTCCGTGGCATTTTTTCTTTCAAAGCTAGCCTTGGATGATTTTATGAGGGAACATAGTTTCTTGCTGATACTGATCAGGGATGTATTCCCTTCTTGGGATTTTACTCTTTTCTGTACTAGTTTCCTCCTTCTATTGTATAGCTTGTTTATGGCAGGGGTCCACCAGACTGGTTTCCTTTTCTTGGAGGAGTGAGTCTTAGTTTTGTTTGGGATAGCACAATCCATGCATTCTTGTAGGTGCCTGTAGAGTGCATTAGTAAAGGATTTTGCAGCTTGGACAGCATTATGCTTTAGCATGGGGGCTTTGAAACTTCCCACCTCAGTCTTAAGTAACGTGAAGTTTGCTTTTGAAAAGTTTTTCACTGTGGTTTCTTTGACCGGGGATGGTGGCGGAATGTGGATATCCAGAGTGATTAGTTTATGGTCAGATCTAACAAGCGAGGGGTTGACCTCCAGTGTGGAACACCATTCGCCCATGTTGGTGATGACCAGGTCCAATATGTTGTCACCTCTGGTGGGGGTGTTGACCAGTTGATCCAGGGCATTTGAGTTTATAAATTCTAGGAAATGTTGGGCAAGGGAGTTTGTATTGAGTAGTTCTCCCAGTTAATGTTTGGGTAATTGAAATCACCCAATATCAGGGTGTTTGGTAGGACCTTTATGTTTCCCAGTGTTCCCAGGAATGTGGAGTGGGGGTCCTGGGACATGGTGGGTGATCTGTAGCAAGCTATAATTTGAATAGCAGTTTTGCCCATTGTTAGTTGCACATGGATGATATCTGAAGCATCGTGCTGTGCCTCTAACCTGGAGGTGTAGGTATCCTTGATGAATATGGATACTCCCCCGCCTTTTGTATTTTGGTCTGGGTTTTGTGGCCGAACTGTATTGTATGAGTTGTAGCCTGATAGTGCTGGGATGCTCTCTGGAGCCTTAAACCAGGTTTCTGTTACTGCACATATATCGATTTCCTCCATACTGAGGAGTGCCTCAAGTGCATGCATTTTGAGGTTTAGACTTCTGGCATTACCTTCAGTTTTTTGTTACTTGTGCTATTTATGGTGGTGGGTTTGTCTTTTGAGCCTTGCCTAAAAAAGGCACTATGGGGGTGTCAAGAGCCTTGGCCAGTATTCAAAAGCCTAAGGGTGACAGGTGCAAGCCATCTCTAGTGAAGCAGCGTGGCTTGTTGAGCATGTCATCCCAGGCTGACAGACACTGGATCCCCTTTGGTTAGGGCAGGATGCTACTCAGGGTCAGGCTCATACCGGCCTGGGCTACATGATCAGAGAGCTCCTCCATGTCTCTTGTCATGTAGTCCAGGGAGGTACGGCTCAGGTCATTCACACCAACATGGACAATGACAGAGTCATATTTGTACTTATTCTGGAGTGACCTGAGTGCTTGTGTTATGTGGCGGATCCTGGCACCCAACAGGCAGCTAACAGTAACCTTCTCCTTGTTCAGCCTAGTGAATGGGACATCAGTGTGCCTGACTATAGAGTCACCTATTACTAGTGTGTTGGGTATGTTATTTTGCCTTAAGGGCTGTGATTGTGTGGCACACTGGTTTTGTGAAGTATGTGTTTCATTTTTTGTGTTGGGGGGTGGATGTTGCTTGGATGTCTGCTTTGGAGGTCTCTGTTGCTTCTGCAGATTTTTATTTAGAGCCTCCGAGTATGTTTTAGTGTATTTATGTGTGTTTTTTGCAGGTGCTGGTTTCATATGTCTATGTGAGACTGGTGGTGTGATGCAAGTAATTCCCTTCTCCTCTTGACTGCCTGGTCCAGTCTTGGGTTGAGAGAGCTTAGCCTCCAGTTTGGCTATATAATTGCATCTCTCGCATGTATTAGTCTTTGGTGAAAGGAGGAGAGGGTTGTCTGTGTACATGAGGCAATTGTGACATTGTCTCAAAATGCCCAGATTCACCAGTTGGACCGGAGAGTATACCTGAAACTGCCCATTGGACATGCCTGGATAGGTACAGTGAACTGTTTTACTGATTGGCTGATAAGGTCAAATAGAGAGCCTTGTCCTTCTCTACAGTGTAGGGGGGGGTCTAGTGCTAAGGTTTACTAGTGCTTGCTATGAGTTTTGAGCAAGTGCTGGTATGAGAAGTGAATGGATTGAGTGCTTAAGTTGAAAGTTTGTCTAGTTCCAAGGGAAAAATTGAAGAGTAGACTTTGTGAAGCCTGGAATAGTTATATCCTAGCTAACTGGCGCTGCCCGGCGCGCAAAACCACGCAAATGTGGGTTTTATAGCAGGGAAATGAAAGAGATAGAAATTAGCCCAAAATGGCCAATAAACTACTAATTTCTGGGCTGAAACCACTCCTCCAAGGACAGATAGGCTGCTTAAAGCTCCCTCTCTCACAGTGAACAGAGAAACTTCCTTCTAGCCAAGTAAGGTATGGGCAAACACAGAAACTTGTAACACAGCCCTGAATTCAGCACTAACCTGAAAACTGGACTATACTAGCTTAGAAAGGTGGGAAAACAAGTATTTTTTTTTTTCAGAAAATAAAGCAGATACAATAAAAAAAACTTTAAATGCACAGAAATGGCGATCACATTTGAGTGTGTAGTGTACAACAGTTAGACAGGTAATTTAAACAGAAAAACGACTTTGTTAAAGTGCAGGCAGTAAAATAAGTACAATATGTATCTGAAACAAGCTTTTTAAAATAAGAGAAACTCTAGAAAATTGGTGTTTTAGGCGGAATTAGCTAAAAGCAGCAAGAAAATGCAGAAAAATGATACTTAATCACTCCAAAGTTTCTCTTTTGTCTCTCTGAGGCTGTAGAACTCTGCACGGCACCAGGCAGGAGCTTGCTGAGCTGTATACTAGCACAAAACCTTGCAAATGCGGGTTTTATAGCAGGGAAATGAAAGAGATAGAAATTAACCCAAAATGGCCAATAAACTACTAATGTCTGGGCTGAAACCACTCCTCCAGGGACAAATAGGCTGCTCAAAGCTCCCTCTCTCACAGTGAACAGAGAAACTTCCTTCTAGCCAAGTAAGGTATGGGCAAACACAGAAACTTGTAACACAGCCCTGAATTCAGCACTATCCTGAAAACTGGACTATACTAGCTTAGAAAGGTGGGAAAACAAGTATTTTTTTTTTTTTCAGAAAATAAAGCAGATACAATAAAAAAACGTTAAATGCACAGAAATGGCTATCATACTTGAGTGTGTAGTCTACAACAGTTAGACAGGTAATTTAAACACAAAAACGACTTTGTTAAAGCACAGGCAGTAAAACAACTACAATATGTAGCTGAAACAAGCTTTATAAATCACAGAAACTCTAGAAAATCAGTGTTTTAGTTGGAATTAGCTAAAGGCAGCAAGAAAATGCAGAAAAATGATAATCACTCCAACGTCTCTCTTTTGTCTCTCTGCTGCTGTATAACTCGGCAGGGCACCAGTAAGCAACTTGCTGAGCTGTATACTTGCTTCACTTAATGCCATTAAGATTTGGAAGGGCACCAAGGAGAGGAGAAGAAGGAGGTAAAAGGCTCCTGTAAGTAAAACAATTTTTGTTCTTAATAGTATTTATAGGAATCTTTACACAATTTACATTTAATGTTTTATAGTAAAATAGTTTTAGTTGTTCTTGTATGTGATAAAATTACTGAAGTAAACAGATGCCATTTTTCTCTTCTCCCTCTTTTCTTTCTTTCTTTCTTTCTTTCTTTCTTCTTTTTTGGCATTAAGAAATGTAGGCATTATGAAGGGGCTTCCAAGATGGCTGCACATTTAGTAACAGCTTAATTGTAGCTCTCCCAGTGTGAAAGCAGAAACGTAGAAGAGAAAGCCAGTGGATTTATACTTCTGGGTAAATTTCAGTAATTGGCTAGTAAGTGCACTGTCTAGATGCCAGGAAAAAAGAAATACAGAGGACCTGAAGGAAAATTAGCTTCAAAAGATGAGGAAAAACACTGACTGGGAAAAGTACTGCAGCAGTTCAGCAACAGCACACAGACCTGATTAAAATAAACAAAACACTGATGGAGTATATCAACTCAAACAACAAAAGGCCGGAAAAAAAATGAAAGAAGCTTTAAACAGATATTCAGATGAGGTGATAAAACTGCAAAAATCAAAAGTCAAAATGAAGAAAAGGCTGGCCAAATTAGAGCCTGCACAAGAAGAGATGTCTCAAAAAAATAATAAAATTCGAGGACAGAGCACATAGTGAAGACTGAATATTTTCTGCTGTACCAGATAAGCTGGAAGGAACAGACTGTATTAGTGTTATGAAAGCACAAATGAACAGCTTACTGGTATTCCACATTAGGAGTTATTACTTGAAAGGGCATGTTGTGTGCATGCTCCAAACCTGGCTATGACAATGCAACCTAGATCTTTAATAGTAAAGGTGCAATCCTACCAGCAGAAGGAATTGATTCTGACAAAACCATGGCAGAAGAACAAAGTACTGAAAGTGAGAGACAGCAGAGTGTTTGTGGAGAATGATTACTCATTCTACACCAGGCAGAAGAGGAGTTAGCTTATACCATTATTCAGGGAATGTTGAAAATCAGGCATGAGATTCAAACTACTGTACTCAGCTATCTTCAAAATATTCTTCCCTGGAGGACAAAATCATATTTTGATGACGTACTTGCTAAGGAGGAAATACAAAGGTTTGTCCAACAAAACGTGAGCTGTGAAACAGAAGAAGAGTCTGCTTCTTGTTCTTCTGGTAATAGAGACTGTGCCAGTGAAAACATTTCCAATGTTGACAGTAGGAAAAAAGTACAAGAATTGACTAGAAGAATTAAGATAATGTTGGAAATGAAGCAGAGAAAGGATTTGGGAGTGGGAGATGAACAGGAATAACACCAATAACTTGAAAACTGACAACTATGGGATTATAAAACAATACTTATATTTGTGAAACATGACAGAACAAGAAAATCTGGAAATATTGGATTTTTTGGACTTTGTTAAGCTTGAAGGAGACTCTAAAGCATATGCCCTACTTCATGTCATTAATGTTCAGAAACATTTTTAGGAAAGGAAAAGAGGAGGGAGAAAGTTGACTGTAAGTAAAACACATTTTTTTCTTAACGGTACTATTTTTATAGTGCATGCTTTTCTTTGTATGCTATAAAGTAAAGTTTTCTCAGTTATTTTTAAGTGTAATGGGGATACTAATGTAAGCAGGTGCGCCTGTGTTTTATTTTCTTTTTTCTTTCACCCTTCTTCGCTCTTTCTCCATGTTCAGTTTTAAGAAATGTAGGCATTGCAATTTAAAAAAAAAGTCTGGTTAAAAAAAATAGTGTGCTTTTTCTTATTCTTCCATAGTGGATTTTTTTCTGTTTGAGAAATTTCAATAAAAACAAAAAAATTGTAGGATGTGACATGGATATGACAATAAACAACTGTATAAAAGATCAACCTGCCAACCAGTGACTGGATTAAAACCCTTAGCTTGATCTAGTAAGACATTTTAAGAGAAAGCAAATAAATAAAAATATTGAATATTATAAGGCTTTTTATAGCAAATAAATGTATGCTTTGGAGCAATTTTGTATCTGGTCCTTATGTCTCCAGGAGACAAGACAAAGAGAAATGGCTAAGAGAGAACATTCTCTGAAAAGATTTAAATGTTTAGCGAGCTGGGACAGCTATAAAAATTAGACAAAACCAGACAGCACTTAGTAGAAGCACAGGGTGCACCATGTGTCTTAGAATGGATAACTGTTCTTTTAGGTTAACTCAAGTCTGTGAGTGTGGCTGTCAGTTTGGAACATTTGTTCCTTTTGAGAGTGTAGAACTTCAATATTTGAAGATATATATATATATATATATATATATAGTTTTGTTGTTATTCTTAAGTTCATAGGTAGGTACTAGGCTATCTACCCGAGGACATTTATAAGCCTAGCCAGAGTGTGTCAGCTTTCACTGCCCCATTGATTAATTAACTAATCCTCTGTCAAGCAGAGCCAATAAAGTGATCCCAGGGGTGTATTTTCTGTTACCCATCCACTCGTCAAGGTTTCTCTTGAAGAGTGTTAATGAGGGGCTTTGACTGATGTAATTTGGAATTTTGTTCCAAAGCATGGGTGAGTCTCTGTGACAGGAATCTATCCCTCCAGCATGTTCTATTTATTATTGTGGCAAGGTTTAGCTCACTAGAGCGCGTGGCTCGCAGTGACTTGGATTTCTTTAGGTGGAGCATGTCTACCAGTTCTGAGTTGGACATGGCTTTGTAAGTCAGGCAGAGATCACCTCTGAGTAAGCGATATGCCACTGAGTACAGCCAGAGTTATTTCAGTCGGGCTGCATAGGACATATTTTTGAGGCCAGCAATCCTCTTGGTGAGGTACCTTTGTGGTCTTTCCAGCTGTTGGAAGTGTCTTGTGAGGTACATCCCAAATGGGGCATTGTACTCTATGATGGGTCTAATGAGTGATGAGTAGAGGGACACTATAACCTCTTTATTTCTAGATGTGAACCCTTTTTTAATTAGATGGGCCACATAGAAGGATTTCCTAACTACTTTGGCAATATGATTGTCAAAGGAGGGATTACTATCTACCTGGGTCCCCAGATCTCTTATTACCTCTTCTGGATTAAGGGGGCTGCCACCTATGTGGTAATTCGTGGGTGTTTTGTTTTTCCCAAATGGGATGACTATGCATTTTTTGACATTTAGCTTGAGACCATGACTTTAACACCAGGTGTCTGTCTCAGTAAGGCCCTTTTGGAGGATGTCCGAGTCAGCCGGAGAGTCAATTATGGCTCCCAGTTTGCAGTCATTGGTGAACTTGGTTAGCCATAGTCCTCCTGTGTTTGCCTGTACTTCTGAGAAGTATATGCTGAACAGTAGGGGTCCCAGGACCAAGCCTTGTGGGACACCACTTGGGGTCCCAGGACCGAGCCTTGTGGGACACCACTTGTGACTGGTTTAAAGTCGGACCTGGAGCCCGCTATTCTTACCGTGTGAGTTCTGTCTGTAAGCCAGTTGGCAACCCATCTCATGACGTAGGGGTTTATGTTCAGGCTGGTGAGTTTTTCTGTAATACCTGAGTGGGGAATGGTGTCGAAAGCCTTGACAAGGTCAAGGTAGGCTGTGTGAACCACCTTTCCCTCATCTATGGCCTTGGTGACTGTCTCGAAGAAGTCAACCAGGTTTAGTAGGCATGATCTGCCCTTAACAAAGCCGAACTGGGTTAGGTCAAGTGTTTGGAAGTTCCCAATATCTTTGTTAATGAGTTCCATGATGATGCGCTCCATAGCCTTGCAGACCAGGCTAGTCAGGCTTATAGTTACCAGGGTCAGTTGTGGCTCCTCCATTGGGGAGAGAAATAACCGTTGCTGTGCGCCATTCTATGGGCATGTAGCCTGTGAAGAGGCTGAGGTTGAACAGCGTGTTTAGGTGGGGGGTTAGTTTGTGCAAGATGCAGCCTGTGACACCATCTGGTCCCATTGACGCTGTGTTTTTGGCTTTTGAAAGGGCTGTTTTCACCTATGCGTCTGTGATTTTTGGGACACTGCACTTTTCCGGTATTGTTGTGGGCCCTTTTGGAGGTGAGAGGGGGGGTGAGGTTTGCACTGAATCTATCTGCCAGGATGTTGGCAATATCAGTAGGTTCAGTATATTTTGTGCTATTTTGCATTAGTTCAGTGCATATCTGCGAGTTACCACTTAGATTCTTAACATAGCTAAAGAAGGCTTTGTGGTTATCTTTTGAATCCTTGTCTATTTTTCTTTCGAAGTTAGCCTTGGATGATTTCATGAGGGACCTTAGTTTCTTAATGATACTGATCAGGGATGTCTTTCCTCCTTGGGATTTGCTTTTTTTCTGAACTAGTTTCCTCCTTCTATTGTATAGCCTGTTTATTGCAGGGGTCCACCAAACTGGTTTCCTTCTCTTAGAGGAGTGAGTCTTGGTTTTGCTAGGGATGGCACAATCCATGCATCCTTGTGCTCATAGAGTGTATTTGTAAAGGTTTCTGCATCTTTGGCAGCATTATCATTTAGAGTGGGGGATGTGAAACTTACCACATCTGTCTTAAGTAAGGTGAAGTTTGCTTTAGAAAAGTTTTTTACTGTGGTTTCCTTAGTTGGGGGTGGTGGTGGGGTGTGGACATCCAGAGTGATTAGTTTATAGTCTGATCTAACCAGTGACGGGTTGACCTCTGGTGTGGAACACCTGTCACCCAAGTTGGTGATGCCCAGATCCAATATGTTTTCACCTCTGGTAGGGGAGTTTACCAGCTAATCCAGGGCATTTGAGTTGATGAATTCCAGGAAGCACTGGGCCTGGAAATTTGTACTCGAGTAGGTTTCCCAGTGAATGGTAGGGTAATTGAAATTGCCCAATATCAGGGTGTTCGGTAGGACCTTCATGTTTTCCAGTGTCTCCAGAAAGATGGAGTGGTGGTCCTGGGTCATGGAGGGTGATCTGTAGCAGGCCACAATTTGCATTGCAGATTTGCCCGATGTTAGTTGCACATGGATGATCTCAGAGGTATCATGCTGCGCCACTAACCTGGAGGTGTAGGTATCCTTGATGTATATAGATACACCCCCTCCTTTTATGTTTCAGTCTGTGTTCTGTGGCCAAAATGTGTGGTATGAATTCTAGCCCAGTAGTGCTGGGGTGCTCTCTGGAGCCTTGAACCAGGTTTCAGTTACTGCACAGATGTTGATGTTCTCCATACTGAGGAGTGCTTCGAGTGCGTGCATTTTGACATTTAAACTCCTGGCGTTGAGTAGCATAACCCTCAGTTTTTTGTTAATTGTGCTGTTTATGGAGGTGGGTTTGACTTTTGAGCCTTGCCTAAAAAAGACACTATGGGGGCAGCAAGAGCCTTGGCCAGTATTTGAAAGCCTAGGGGTGACAGGTGCAAGCCGTCTCTTGCGAAGCAATGCAGCTTGTCGAGCATGTCATCTCAGGCTGACAGACACTGGATCCCCTTTGAATGACAACAGAAGCTTAGCCAATTGTTGAAATTGATCTTTTTTCTGTATACTGAGGTATCATTCTTGGTGAGGGCAGGATGCTACTCAGGGTCAGGGTCATACCAGCCTGGGCTACATGATCAGAGAGCTCTTCCATGTCTCTTTACATGTAGTCCAGGGAGGTACATCTCAGGTCATTCACACCAACACGAACAATGACAGATTCATGTTTGTACTTGTTCTGGAGTGACCTGAGTGCTTGTGTTATGTAGCGGATTCTGGCTCCCAACAGGCAGCTAACAGTAACCTTCTGCTTGTCCAGCCTAGTGAGTGGGACATCAGTGTACCTGACTATAGAGTCACCTATTAACTAGTGTGTTAGGTATGTTATTTTGTCTTAAGGGCTGTGATTGTGAGGCACATTGATTTTGTGTTTTATGTGTTGTCTGATTTGTGATGGGAAGTGCAGGTTGTTTGGGTGTCTGCTTTGGAGGTCTCTGATGCTTTTGTACATTTTTATTTAGAGCCTCCGAGTATGATTTTGTGTATTTCTGTGTATTTTTTGCCAGTGTTGTTTTAGTAGGTCTGTGTGCAGCTGGAGTTGTTGTGCAAGTGTTAACCTTCTCCTCTTGACTGTCTGTTCCAGTCTTGGGTGAAGACAGCTTAGCTTCCAGTTTGGCTGTATAACTGCATCTCTCGCATATGTTAGTGTTTTGTGGTAGGAGGAGAGGGTTGTCTGTGTACACGAGGCAGTTGTAACATTGCCTCAGAATATCCAGATTCACCAACTGGACTGGAGAGTGCACCTGAAATTGCCCTTTGGTCATGCCTGATTAGAGGGGTGAGCTGCTTAGTCACTTGGTTGGTGAGGGGTGAATAAAGAGCCTTGCCCTGCTGGGCAATCAGTGTCAGGGTATATTAGTGCTTGCTATTAGGTCTGAGCAAGTGCTGGGCTGTAAGATGCTTTGTGAGTGCTTAGGTTGAGAGTTAGACTAGTTTCAAGGGAAAAACTGAAGAGGAGACTTAGTGGAGCCAGGAATAACTGAATCATAGCTAACCGTCACTGCCCGGTGCGCAAAACCGTGCAAACGTGGTTTTTCTAGTAGGGAAATGAAAGAGATAGAAATTAGCCCAAAATGGCAAATAAACTACTAACTTCTGGGCTGGAACCACTCCTCCAGGGACAGATAGGTTGCTCAAAGCTCCCCTCCCTCACAGGTGAACAGAGAAACTTCCTTCTATCCAAGTAAGGTACGGGCAACACAGAAACTAGTATCACAGCCCTGAATTCAGCACTAGCCTGAAAACTGGGCTATACTAGCTTAGAAAGGTGGGAAAGAAGGATTTTTTTTTGTTTTTTTTTTAAAGATAAGGCAAAAACAGTAACAAATACACTTAAAACAGCTTTAAACGACTACAAACGATCAGAAAAGGCTATCACACTTTAGTGTGTAGCCTACAACAGTTAAACAAATTATTTAAACAAGAAACAACTTTTTAAAAGTGCAGGCAGCCAAATAAGTACAATCTGTGAAAAAACAAGCTTTTAAATCACAATAAATGCTGGAAAATATCTGTTTAGGTGGAAAACAGTTAAGTACAACAAGAAAGTACAGAAAACTGATACTTAATCACTCCAAAGTCTCTCTTCCAAGCTAGAAGGCTTGTATCAGTTTAAGGCTTTCTAGTGCTACCCAGTAGGTTAGTTACAGGAAAGATGGGAAACAAGTGCAGATGTGGTCTTTTAAACCAGAAAGTTGAAAGAGACAGACAAACTGTCCAAATGGTCAATAAACTACAATTTCTGGGTCAAGAACCTCTTCTCTCATGGTAGACAAGCTACCTAGTGCTTACCACTCCCACTGATAAGCTAGAAGGCTTTCCTCCAACACAGAAAGGCTTGCGGGGCTCAGAAGCTTACCAACAGTCCTGGATACAGCAACTCTGTATCTGGACTAGGCTAGTTACAGGAAAGGTGGGAAACAAGCACAAGTGCGGCTTTTAAACAAGAACGTTGAAAGAGATGGAAAAAACTGCCCAAATGGCCAATAGCTGCAATTTCTGGGCCAGGAATCACTCCTCTTGTGGTAAATAGGCTACCTAATGCTTAACACTCCCAATGATAAGCTAGAAGGCTTCCCTCCAACACAGAAAGGCTTGGGGGACTCAGAAGCTTACAAAGAGTCCTGGATACAGCAAATCTGTACCTGGACTAGACTAGTTACAGGAAAGGCAGGGAACAAGTACAAATATAGGCTTTTAAGCCAGCAAGTTGAAATAGATGGAAAACTGCCCAAACGGCCAAATAAACTACAATTTCTGGGCCAAAACTCACTCTTTCTGTGGAGGATAGGCTACCTAGTGCTTACCACTCCCACTGATAACCTAGAAGGTTTCCCTCCAACACACAAAGGCTTGGGGGTCAGAAGCTTGCTAACAATCCTGGATACAGCAAATCTGTAACTGGACTAGGCTAGTTATAGGAAAGGTGGGAAACAGGCACAAGTGCGGCTTTCAAACCAGAAAGTTGAAAGAGATGGAAAAAAACTGCTCAAACAGCCAATAGCTATAATTTCTGAGCCAAGGACCAGTCCTCTTTTGGTAGATAGGCCACCTGATGCTTACCACTCCCACTGATAAGCTAGAAGGCTTTCCTCCAACATGGAAAGGCTTGGGGGGGGGGGCTCAGAAGCTTACAAAGAGTCCTGGATACAGCAAATCTGTACCTGGACTAGACTAGTAACAGGAAAGGCAGGAAACAAGTGCAAACACAGGCTTTTAAATCAGAAGGTTGAAAGAGATGGAAAAGCTTCCCAAACGGCCAATAAACTATAATTTCTGGGCCAGAAACCACTCCTCCTGTGGTAGATAGGTTACCTAGTACTTACCACTCCCACTGATAAGCTAGAAGGCTTCTCTCCAACACAGAAGGGCTTGGGGGGGGGGTTCAGAAGCTTACCAACAGTCACAGCAAATCTGTACCTGGACTACACTAGTTATAGGAAAGGCAGGGACCAAACGCAAAACGGGCTTTTAACCAGAAAGTAGAAAGAGATGGAAAAACTGCCCAAATGGCCAATGAACTACAATTTCAGGGACAAAACCCACTCTTCCCATGGTAGATAGGTTACTTAGTGCTTACCACACCCACTGATAAGCTAGGAGGCTTCCCTCCAACACAGAAAGGCTTGGGGGGCTCAGAAGCTTACCAACAATCCTGGATACAGCAAGTCTGTATCTGGACTTGACTAGTTACAGGAAAGGAAGGAAACAAGCTTAGAATTTTTTTTGTTACAGAAAAGCAGCTAAAACAGCAGTAAATACAATTCAAATTGTAGTGCAGGCCAGCACACCCGAGTGTGTAACAACACTACTGCAAATACAGTTCAAATAAATGCAATTAAATTAACAAATAACTAAAAAAACAAGTGCAGAAGGCAGTAAATTAGAAGGCTACTAACAAGCAGTAATAAGTGCAGAGTAAGAGCGACTGAACAGATAACAGCACGCAGAAGAGCAACTTAGTTACAGTAAGAGCAGCTGAATAATATATATATATATATATATATATATATATATATATATATATATATTTTTTTTTTTTTTTTTTTAAGGGAGGCAACATAGCAGGATTAAGAAGCTACAGGGGTTGTCCTTCCCAAATGCTCTCTTTGTACACGGTAGGAGTGCCTGAAATCAGAATATGATCTCACTGCACTCAGTTGAGTGAGGTTTTAGGGGGTTATTGGGGTGTGTCTGTTTTTTTGTTTGAGAAATGTCAATAAAAACAAAAATTTTGTAGGATATGACATAGGAAAAATGGATATGACAATAAACAACTGTATAAAAGATCAAGCTGCCAAACAGTGTATGCATGTAAAAGTGAAGAAAGAACAATCCAGGCACCTGAAGGTTTACACTCCTTTATTGTAAGATCAAAAATTGAGCACTTTCATCTCTGCTAGTGGAGACTTCATCAGAATAATTAAATTAATTGTAAAATACATTTATATAACCATTTCAAACCTTACTGACATCTTACTTAGCCTATCCAAACTATAATTAAAAAGGATGTATCCTGTTACAATGAATAGTAAAACTCCACCCCTTTAAAGTTCAAACATTTAAATAAAAAACAGTATTGTATAAAATCTTAATAAAAAACTTTTTTTGTGAAAAAACACATAATAATTTTAATTTCCATCAAAAACATATTATATTTTCTCAGAATTGTTTGCGTTTCCAAAAATATTGTGTTTGGTATTTTGGATAATATAAAACTTGAGCTTTGAGGTGGTGACTGGAGAAATCTTTTTGAGAAAAAAGGAAACAGAATGGCAGTTCAGACTGGCAGCTATGTTCCCCCAGGGCTAAATGATGCTATTTCTATAACTCCTATGCTACATGAGAAAGCTAATAGATTTTGATTATTTTATATTAATAATATGTTTTTTGATGGAAATCAAAATTATTAATGTGTTTTTTCACAAAAATCTTTTTATTAAGATTTTATACAATATTGTTTTTTATTTAAATGTTTGAACTTTAAGGGGTGGAGTTTTACTATTCCTTGTAACAGGATACATCCTTTATAACTATTGTTTGGATCGGCTAAGTAAGATGTCAGTCAGGTTTGAAATGGTTATATAAATGTAGTTTACAATTAATTTAATTATTCTGATGAAGTCTCCACTAGCAGAGATGAAAGGGCTCAATTTTTGGTCTTACAATAAAGGAGCATGATCTTTGAGGTGCCTGGATCATTCTTTCCTCACTTTTTCATTGGTGTTTTTGGTGTTCTTGGGTTTAGAAAGTGTATGCATATAACACAAAGGCTGGAACTAGACATTTAAAAAAAGCTGTTATACATAAAAGGTTGGAATAATAACTTTTAATTACAACAATGCTTTCTGTAATGTTTTTAAATGTCAGTGGTTTCACAGATAAACACAAAAAAGAAAGAGTGGTGAACTATATTAAAAAATGTACAGTGCATATTGTTATGCTACAGGAGACACACTTGGAAAGAACTCAGCATGTGAATTTGATAAAGAAATGTTTTCAGGATGGTTATTCAGCAGAATACCTGGGACAAAGGAAAACAGGAGTACTTATATTAATTGCAAGAGGAGCTCCAATAGTGATAGAAGAGAATAAAAAGGATAATGATAGATTTGTAGTACTAAGGGGCTGCTAACAAGGTACGTGGATTACACTGGCATGTATTTATATTCCATCTAAAATTGCCATAATGGAGCTTAAGAAAATACTGGGAGAAATGATCAGCTTTTAGTAAGGAATATTATTTATAGGTGAGGACTGGAATTTCATTTGCAAAAGTGAAGATGCGTCTGAGGGAAAATATAAAAAAAGAAAGGTAGAAAATATTTGGCATGAAAAACGTGAATTCACTTCTAGGAGTTCGGAGTGGATTTGCATATTATTTCCCAAGATGCAAAAACTGGGGTTAGGCTAGACAGAATCTATATTTCACATAAACATGTGCATTTAAATGAAGGTTTTGATAAGCACCCAATAACTATTTTGGATCATGCACCAGTAATAACTACAATAAAAACACAGGGTAATGAATTATTGAGAGGGACTGACAAATATAAAAGTATTACAAAATAGGGGGAATCTCATAGAACAAGAATAGGAGCAACTGCAGAATGCTAAACAGAAAATAAGGGATTATCTCAATTATATGTGTGAGTTTAGAAAGATTTCTGTTAAGCAACTGTTTTTTGATAATAACTCTAGAGCATAAAAACATTTAGCACAGCAAAGGCAACAGAAAGTAAAAAAGGCTATCACCAAGCTTAGGGAGCCTATAACAAGGAAGATGATAGATCCCGTAGAAGTATTAACAATATTTCAGAAATTCTATTAAAGTCTGTATAAAGCAGATAAATATGGAAAGCTTGGAAAGATACAAATAGAAATGTTTATGGAAGAATTAAATATGCCAAGGTAAGAGGTCGTTGAGATTCAATTACTAATTGTTAGTGTGAAGATATGTGAAGGTTGCCAGCTTAGCTAGATATAATTTTGTAGATAATTCTATGCCATTGTAAAAATGAATATAATCCACAGGCTTGTCTTCTTAAAATGTAAGAAAACTGTTTTAATTGTTGAACTTCAAAAATGTAACCACACTGCACTCTGCTGGAAGAAAGCTGATAAGTCAAGCATTGTATGACTGTTTGATCTCAAGGCTCGGAGACATAATGCCTGGACTGAGGATGCCTTCTGTGTGGAGTCTGCATTTCCTCCCTGTGGTCGAGTGGGTTTCCTCCGGGTGCTCCGGTTTCCTCCCACATCCCAAAGACATGTTGTAGGTGGATTGGACACTCTAAATTGGCCCTAGGTGTGAGTGTGTGTGTGTGTGTGTGTGTCTTCTGTGGAAGGTTGGGCTGGCAACTCGACACTGTAAAACTCCACTGCCAATCATGAGCGGACAGGTGATCCACAGTGGTGACCCCTAACCGGGAAAAGCCGAAAGAAGAAGAAGAAGTTTTGAGACCAGAGTTAATTGCTAGATTTTACATATATAATGTCTTTTATTGCTGTAGTTTCCTGGCCAGGTGCAAGATCAAAAAAATGTTAAAACTCTGAATTTCTGTTAGCCTGGGAACCAGAGAAGAATGACGTAATCTAAAATGAGTCAGCAGTGATGTATTTTTTAAGACTTTCTCAGACAGAGAGAAAATAAGAGCATTTTGGCATTTGTCTTCAGAACTGACCACTCACCAACACTTGCTTTGCTCTGTATGTAAGTAGGATGTTAGACTTTAGTGTTTCTCTTAAGAAATAGATAGAAAATAGTAAGTTTAGGCTAGCTGTTTTCTATATTTATGTCAGACTATTCTACAGTATTATTTTTAAGCATTTTCCTGTGATTTCTGAAATCTTGACTACCATTATGTTTAAATGAGAAGGTTTGTCTTGTGTTTTTATTATTTATTATTAAATATTTTTTTAACCTTTCAACTGTGGCTGTTTTGTGTAGAGATAATTTAAGCTCTAGATTATATTGCATGTATATAGTGAATACTGTACAAAGCCACTCCAAGTAAGCCTTGCTGTTCGTCACACTTACTATTTGGATAATAATATTGCACAGTATAAATTGGACACCCTTTGGTAAGGGCCTTTTTAGTAGCTGATAAGAGTAGTTGGTGGCAGTGATTACTACCTTATAGCCTGGCAGGAGGGGACATAACAGGAGAACCTGTGCCAGCCTTCCCCAGGAGTGTCTGTGTGTTTGTATATAAACCAGATCTCAAAGTGTGTGTGTGTGTGTGTGTGTGTGTGTGTGTGTGTGTGTGTGTGTGTGTGTGTGTGTGTGTGTGTGTGTGTGTGTGTGTGTGTGTGTGTGTGTGTGTGTGTGTGTGGACACAAAGCACTGGTTGGACAGAGAGGGCACTGGAGGTTTTGGCTTGACTACTTGGCTGAGGTCTGTACCCTATAGCTATGCCAGTGGGGGAGTCTTATTGGGGATTTGGAGAAAAAGGGAGAAACCAGCCCAGACTGACTGTGATCTCTGTGTGCTCTTAAGGGAAATTGTGCTTTACTGTTTGTGTATTTATTATCCCTCCAAATGTTAGGGGTGAGGAGTGAGGCTCCTTGATTACTGGACCAGTGCACTGGTGTCCCATATTAATTGATGGCAGTGGTGCGATAGCCACACCACATATTAATTTGTTGGCAGTGGTGGGATATCCACACCACATATTAATTGATTGGCAATTGGCTTGTAGTGGTGTGGATAGTGAATTCCTATAGCTTGTGTACAGTGATCACTGAAGGTGTTTTTGTACTCTAAATCAGCCATGCATTGAATATTCAGAGTTCAGATCACAATTGTTCTATTTCTTTTGTTAACTTAGTTAGTCAGGGAGAGCAGGCAAGCATGTCAGCAGAGGAGCATGGCAAGCTGACAAGGAGCCAGTTGGCTGAGATGTGCCAGGCTAAGGGACTGGTGCATGGAAACCTGACTAAGACAGACTCAGGCTTGTGTTTTGGGCCTAGTTGTTGTGGATGCTGTGTGTCTGAATACATGTTCAAGGCCATCTTAGTTTAGCCAAAGCCATACTGCATTTCAATGAGAGGGGATTGTTTATGGTCATTGACTGATTGGGGTTAGCTGGACTATGGCTTGGAGTAAGCACTTCATTGGTTCTTTTGAGCTTTTTTAAAGTTGTTTCAGGTTTCAACTTTCTGTTACCTAAGAAGTTAACTTGTGAGTGTTTCTGCCATTTCACACTGAGCTAATTGGAGGAAGGGCACTTAGCAAACTTGGATCTGTAATATATAACATTAAGTATCCTGTTTTTTGCTTATTTTATGAGATATTTATAGCACTTTTATTGTCTGCTGCATACTTTTCTAGCTAGTTTCACTGTGTGTGAGGTATTAACTGGATATTGTCTACATTTATTAGGCATCTGTTTGGGTTTTTTGTTCTGATTTCCTGCCAAGGAGTGTATCATATTGTTTCCCACCTTCCCTCCCTATTGGTATCATGTTCTTATACTTGGTGGGTTTGCAGATGCCAACCCCTACTGTAAATTTGATCTGTGAAACTCCTCCAAGTCTAGTGTCATTACTTCATTCTACCCAATCCAGGGAGAACATTTGAGAAGGCCAACCCACTTAGTTTCTGCTCCTCCTTTCCCCTTTCCACTTAAAGAAAATTCTAAGTTTGTTTCCTGCCTTTCCTGTAAGCCCTCTAGTCCAAATACAGATTTGCTGTATCCAGGACAGTTTGTAAGCTTCTGAGCCCCCAAGCCTTTCTGTGTTGGATGGAAGCCTTCTAGCTTAATTTTGTTTCTTAGAACTAGCGACCTAACCTGGACAGAAAAACTAAAGGCGGAGGTGTGTCCGTATTCATTAAGGATATCCACACCTCCAGGCTAGTTGCTCAGCATAATACATCTGAGATTATCCAAGTGCAACTAACTCTGGGCAAGACCGCAATCCAAATTGTAGCTTGCTACAGATCCCCCACCATGCCCCAGGATTCCCACTCCTCATTTCTTGATACACTGGAAAATATTAGGGTACAACCTAACACCCTAATAATGGGCAGTTTCAACTACCCCACCATTAACTGGGAAAACTACTCATGTACCAACTCTTGTGCTCAACGTTTTCTGGAATTCATAAATTCCAATGCCTTGGATCCACACCCCTGCCAGGGGCAGCCATATCCTAGACCTGGTCATTACCAACACGGGCAACTGGTGTTCCACACCAGAAGCCAATTCCTCGTTGGTCAAATCCAACCACAAGCTAATCACCCTAGACATCCACATCCCACCCCCATTAGGGAAACCACCGTAAAGCATTTCTCCAAAGCCAACTTCACGCTTCTTAAGACAGAAGTGGCGAACTTCATGACACCCATGCTGATGGACAATAGAGGTACGATTGCTGAATCCTACACAAATGCACTTTATAAGCACTTACATGAGTACGTGTATCATGCAATCCCTAACAGAACCAAAATGCTATCCTCCAAAAAAGGAAGCCAATCTGATGGTCCCCTGCCATAAACAAACTCTACAACAGAAGAAAGAAACTGTTGCAAAAAAAGAGTAAAATCCCATGACTGGAGAAACTCCTGGTCAGCCTCAGTAAGAAGATGAGATCCCTTATAAAATCCTCCAAAGCTAGTTACGAAAACAAAATTGCCACTGATTCTAAAGACATCCACAAAGCATTCTATAGCTATGTCAAGAATCTCAATGGCAACACTCAAATATGCTCTGCGTTACAGCACAATGGCACTAAATATACAGAACCAATTGATACTGCCAACATCCTGGCAGTTAGGTTCAGTGCTAACTTTACCCCCCTCCCATCCCCTATAGGGCCCATCTCTATACCGGAAGAATGCAAAGTTCCTGCAATCATGGCTGCACAAGTGAAAAAACACACTCTCCAAAGCCAAGAACACAGCATCCATGGGACCTGACAACATCCCAGGCTGCATTCTACATTAACCACAGAATTAACTGGTATCCCACCTAAGTACCATATTCAATCATAGCCTCACCTCAGGCTTTGTGCCCACTGAATGGCGCACAGCAAAGGTTATCCCACTCCACAAAGGGAGAGCCACCACAGACCCTGGGAACTACTGCCCCATTAGCCTGATGAGCCTGGTCTGCAAGGATATGGAATGTATCATCATGGAACTTATAAACAATGACATTGATAATCTCCAAACTCTGAACCCTACCCAGTTCAGGTTTGTAAAAGGCAGATGATGTCTCCTAAATCTGATAGACTTCTTTGAAGCAGTCACCAAAGCTGTAGATGAGGGTAAGGTGGTTCACACAGCTTATCTAGATCTTGCCAAGGCTTTCAACACCATCTCCCACTCTGGAATTATAGATAAACTCACTAAACTAGGTATAAATCCCTATGTCACAAGATGGGTTGCCAACTGGCTCACTGACAGAACCCACACTGTGAAAGTAGCAGACTCCAAATCTAACTTCAGACCAGTGACAAGTGGAGTACCATAGGGTCAGTCCTGGGTCCTCTCCTGTTTGGTATTGACTTCTCTGAAGTACAGGCTATTACAGAAGGCCTTTAGCTAACGAAGTTCGCAGATGACTGCAAACTAGGAGCCATAATCAAAATTCCTAACGATGTGGACATCCTACAAAAGGGCCTCACTGAGACAGATGCCTGGTGTCAAAGCTATGGCCTCAAGCTCAATGCTAAAAAGTGCATTATCATCCCTTTTGGTAAAAACTCTGTACCCATGAACTACCACATAGGCGGTAGTCTACTTAACACCGAAAGTGTGATAAAAGATCTTGGGACACAGGTGGACAGTAGTCTCTCCTTTGATGTGGATTTTACTGCAATAAAGCTCCGTTTCTATAGTTGGTGCGCTGTTTCCATTTGTTTGGACTTATTGGACAGTAGTCTCTCCTTTGATAATCACATTGCCACAGTAGTCAGGAAATCCTTCTACATGGCACACCTCATCACAAAAGGTTTCTCATCCAGGAAAAAAGAGGTCATTGTTCCCCTCTACTCGTTACTCATTAGACCTAATATAGAGTACAACACCCCTTTTGGTATGTACTTCACAAGACATCTACAACAACTGGAAATGTCGCAGAAATACCTCACAAAGCAAAGAGGATTACTGGCTTCAAACAGATGCCCTACGCAGACCGTCACAAAAAACTCTAGCTTTACTCCATTGCATATCGCCTACTCAGAGGTGATCTCTGCCTAAAATACAAAGCTATGTCAAACCCAGAGCTGTTGGACATGCTCCACTTAAAGAAATCCCAATCCCTCTGAGCTACACACTCTAGGGACCTAAACCTTGTCACCACAATAAACAGAACATGCTGGAGGGATAGATTCCTGTCCCCGAGACTTCCCATACTTTGGAACAAACTACCTATTTATATTAAACAAAGCTCCTCATTAGCACACTTCAAGAAAAATCTTGATGATTGGATGGGAGATAGGAAATTCACCCTGGGGATCACTTCTGTGGCTCTGCTCGACAGGGGCACAGGAAAATAATTTTCTTGGGTGGCGAAAGCCAGGGTACCATTTGGCTAGGCTTATATAGGCCCTAGGGCCAATAGCCTAGTACCTACCTATGAACATGATTGCAGCTTTGGTCACAGATGTATCAGAAAACAGAAATCAGGAGGGTTATCAGACTGGCCATGGAGATGTACAACTCTCAGAGAATGGAGAGCTCAAACGTTCTGCAGAGGACTTAAAAATCCATCTGGAGCTAAAGAGGCTTCAGTTGGAGGCCAGGCATTTGAAAACAGAAGCAGCAGAAAGACTGAGATGTCTACAGGCTGAGGATAATGAGAAATTGCTATGCCTGGAAGCTGAGGAGAAGTAAAGGCAGAAGCAGCATGAAAAGGAGATGCTGACTCTTCGTCAGAGTCATGGAGGTAATGGGAAAGGGAGTAACCAGACTCCAGAAGCACAAAATGTCAATAAATTTCTTCTGCAGTTTACAGAGGGGGGATCATTTTGATAGTTTCATTCATATGTTTGAAAAGGTATGTAAACAGTATGATGTTGACCAAAGGCTGTGGGTATGGTTCCTGACCCCCTTACTCCATGGTAAAGTTGTAACTGTGTTGTCTAAACTTTCTGATGGTGACTTTTTTGATTATACTGCTGTTAAGAATTGTCTATTAGAAATTTTTAAGCTAACACCTGAAACTTATAGGAAAAAGTTTTGTGAGCATAGACGCAAGGCAGATGAAAATGTGTCTGAATATGTTGCTGAACTGAACATTTATTTTCATAGGTGGGTGAGTGGATGTCACATCACCACATCTGAAGGGCTGCAGACCTTTTGATGAAAGAACAAGTTCTTAGCATTTTGCCTAAGGACATGAGGATATGGTTAGCTGTGCTACTTCAGATGAGTTGGGGAAGAAGGAAGACCTATACCTAGCAAGTAGGGCATCCCTGCACAGGAAAGGGACCCCCAATACTGCTCA
The DNA here is from genome assembly GCF_019279795.1 of Protopterus annectens. Taxonomy (NCBI): domain Eukaryota; kingdom Metazoa; phylum Chordata; order Ceratodontiformes; family Protopteridae; genus Protopterus; species Protopterus annectens. The sequence continues at coordinate 534,362,624 of NC_056746.1, forward strand.
TGGGTCTAAAGCAACCCATGGTGGGCATCCCAGACTGCCCCAACAGAATCTGCCAGTAGCAGGGGAAGCCAGTAGTCCAGGTAGACATCCAGGACCTAGGGTTAAATGTTTTGAATGCAACCAGTGGGGCCATGTGGCATACAGATGTCCATGGAGGCAAAGTGGGGAATAAACGGTGAGAGAGCTAGTAAGTGGGAATGACAAAATGCCAACAGTAGGTTGTCTTGAGACAACAGGGGTACCAATCTACCATCCTGCAGATGTCCTGACAAAGAAGGATTTGGATGAGGCAGTACCATATGCTTATGGAGTTACACGCAGTCAGGCTAGGAGACAAGCATGTGGGTCTGGTACCTTGGGGGAGACCCAGACAGACCACATACTTGCAGCCAGGACTGGTGAGGTGGTTACTTCAGGGAGGGAGCTACTCTTTAGCATTGAGACTGAAGGTGAGCCACCTCTGCTTGTGGGTACTGATGTTCCCTTGGACAAAGTGACTGCAAAGGTAGAGGTGAGTAGTAGAACCCCGACTGACAGTGAGGCACCGCTGTCAGAGGATGCCAGACTTCCTGTAGAAGGGGAGCTGGGAAGGGTTACAAAGAAAAAGTTGAGACAGGCTTAGCTCTCAGGCCCTACATTACAAGGCCTGAGGCAGGTAGCTAGTGAGGCACCTAATTCTGAAGGGAAGGGGGAATCTATATACTGGGACAAAGGGTTACTGTATAGAGAGTGGACCCCTGAGGGAGGGCTAGAAGGTGAGAGGATACAGCAGTTAGTAGTGCCTAGAGCCTAGCATCTGGCGCTTCTAGCCATAGCCCATGATATTCCCTTTGTAGGTCATATGGGCATAAAACATACAAAGAGATGTATTATGCAGAACTTCTATTGGCCTGGAATTTCCAGAGATGTAACAGGGTACTGCAGGACCTGTGAGCAATGGCAAAAGGTAGGCAAGGCAATAGATAAGGTGAATGCTCCTTTGATGCCTTTGCCTGTGATTGAGGAGTCATTTCAGAGGGTAGCTATTGATATTGTGGGGCCTCTGAGCACCCCAAGTTCCACAGGGAAAAGGTATATCCTAGTGGTAGTGGATTATGCTACAAGATGCCCTGAGGCAGTGACTGTCCTCGATTTAGGCAGAAAATGTGGCAAATGCTTTGTTAGAGATTTTCAGCAGGGTAGGTTTACCTGACTGTCAGAGATGTCAATTTCATGTCAGACCTGCTGGCTTGTCTGTGGAAGTATTGTGGGGTGAAGCATCTGAACACCTCCCCCTACCACCCCCAGACTAATGGTCTTGTTGAGAGGTTAAACTCTACAATCAAGTCCATGCTATGGGCATTTGCAGAGCAGTTTAGGAGGGAGTGGGACAAATATTTGCGCCATCTGTTGTTTGCTTACAGAAAGGTTCCCCAGGAGTCCACAGGATTTTCACCCTTTGAGTTGCTGTATGGGCATAGGGTGATGGGACCTCTAGATTTAATTTGAGATGAGTGGGAAGGTGAGTGTGAATCCCACAAGGAGTCTGTTGTGGCATATGCCCTAAACCTCAGGACAAGACTCCAGGAACTCATGGGCTTGGCCCAGGAGAACCTGGCAGAAGCCCAACAACAGAAAAAGGTATGGTATGACAGGAATGCTGCATTTAATGGTTCTCATTCCTGTTAGACACAAGAAGCTGCAAGCAGTCTAGGAGGGCCCCTACAAGGTGGTAAGCAAGGTAAGTGATGTTAACTACATGGTGGAACTGGTAGGCAAGAGCACAAATTGTACCATGTTAACATGATGAAACCTTACCATGATAGGGAGGTCCTTGTGCTGAGTATTTGCAGTGGATTGCAGGAGGAGTCTGAGGGAGATCTGGTGACTGATCTCCTCAGTGAGGCTCGGACTGACACCTCAGTGGAAGGGGTAGCAATGTCCCAGGAGCTATCTCCTACCCAGGTTTGAGAAATCCGAGCAGTGTTACAGGAGTTTGGGGGCATGTTCACTGGGAAACCAGGGTGCACCCACCTGTTGCAGCACCAGGTGGATACAGGACCCCAAGGCCTATTAGGCAGGCCCCTTATAGTGTGTGTGAGAGAGAATCAAACAGACTCTGAAGGATGAGATACATGAAATGTTGGAACTAGGGGTAATTCAAGAGTCCAACAGTCCCTGGGCCTCCCCAGTGGTGCTGGTGCCAAAGAAGGATGGCAGTACCAGGTTCTGTGTGGACTACAAAAAATTAAATAGTCACACAGAGTCAGGTGTTTTGGCTTGACTACTTGGCTGAGGTCTGTATCCTATAGCTGTGCCAGTGGGGATTCTTATTGGGGATCTGGAGAGAAAGGGAGAAACTGGCCCCAGGTTGACTGTGATCTCTGTGTGCTCTTAAGGGAAAATGTACTTTACTGTGTGTGCATTTGTTATCACTCCCAATGTGGACGCCCCTCACTGGTGTGAGTGGTGAGGATTGAGGCTCCTTGATTACTAGGCCAGTGCACGGGCGTCACAGTTAGGATTTGAGAAGATGAGATAAAAATGATGATGTATAACCAATCTACAGGAAAGTTCCCAGGAATAGACTATATTTCTGTGTAATTTAGAAACCAGGAGGGGAAAACTGATAAAGATCTGGAAGATTTTGTTTAACAGTATTTTAAGAGGAGGAGAAGTACCAACATCCAAGAAGAAAGCGGTGGTAACTGTAATTAATAAAGAGGGTAAAGATCCATCAGATCCAGCTTCATACAGACCAATTTCAATACTAAGCCACTTTAAAGTGTTTATGTATATAATGGCTAAAAGAATAGTAAAAGTGATGCCAAAAGTAATAGACATGGCTCAATGTGGTTTTGCAGAGGGTAGGCAAGTATAACACTAGTAATCCAGAGGGAAGAAAAATGTAAGAAAATATCACTTTTGTTGGTGGGTCTTGATGCAGAGAAAACATTTGGCAGAGTAAGCTGGGACTTTATGAGCAGGGCAATATAATAATGTGCATTCCCTGATAAAATTATAAGGTTGATTAGCAGGATATGTGAGAGACTGGGGGAGAAAATTAAAGTGGGAGGGTTCCTCTCTGATAATTTCTGCTTAAGTAGAGGTACCAGGCAGGGATGTCCTCTTTCCCCTTTGTTATTTGCATTGCGTTTAAAAACATTGACAAAATAAGGGACTCAGAAAATCAAGGATATAACTAGTTTGGCAATCAAGAAAAGCTGGCTGGATTGCAGATAATATTATTTTTTACCTGATAAAAGCAGGAAAGCACATTATAGTGTTGTGGAACATTTTCAGAGAATTTCATATCTTCTTGGAATACAAAATTAATGAAGCTAAAACAAAGGCAATAGCGGTAAATTATGTACCCACATGCAAATTGGTTCAGCTTTATCCATATTTATGGGGACAAGATAAAATGAAGTATTTAGGAGTATGGATTAAAAATTATTCCAGTGTGGCAGCTAAGGATATGTGGGAAGAGACTAAGCAAAAGATAATACAAAAACTGAGAAACTGGTAGTTCTATTATAGGATATGTATAATATAATCCAAGCAATAAAAAATGTTTTTAGTTTCTTTAGTCTTAAACACAGGTCAGGCATATTTTTATCAACCAGAGGAGAAGTTGTGGACAGCAATTAGTAAAGAGCTGAAGGATTTTATTGGGGAAGGGAATATGGCAAAACTCAAGTGGGATAAGCTGATTCTTCCAGTAGAATAAGGTAGTTTAGCATTATCCGATTTAATCAGGTATTTCAGAACTATACAGTTAAGTCTTCTATACACAGTACAAACATAAATCTATAATTCAAGTGGAAAGTGATTATGATGAAATGGAGGAAACTCAAGAAACAAGTAGAGGCTGGAGTTTTGGATGCAGACCTTCAAGGACAATAACAATATTCATACAGAATATTATAGTCATAAAGTAGTAGAAAGTATTCTAAGAATTAAGCCAACACAGGAGTGGAGAACAGGAGGTGGAATGTTTAGAAAAGGATAGGAGTAAATTATACAGAAAAAAAAATGGAAATTGTATGAACAATACATGCAGAATAATGTTTTGGAGGAGGAAAGAGGTTTAAGAGAAGGCAGGGATTTAATAATTTATGTAATTTTGTTTAGCTTATATGATATATATAATGACAGATGTAAATATACTTTTGCAAATGTGAACTTGTTAATATTGTTTGTTTACCTTTATATAAATTAAAATGTGCCTATTTCAGAAATGATATTTCAGTAAAGGTGTTTAGAAAAGTAACATGCAGTGCTAATGAAAAGTTTGAACATTTAGATTTACTAAGTTTGTATTAAACTGTATAAAGTAACTAATAAAAGTATAGTGCATTCATGAAAAGTGCTGAAACCAAGATGGATGCAGCTGTAGTTGTAATGCTAAACCTCGGGTGGGGAACATTGAGAACCAAGTATAATCTAATTGGATAGAGTCGACACCAACCCCTTGTATCACACTAGCTACTGTTTGAACAAGCCTCTTTAGTCAAATGTTCTGTCTAACCCATTGTATATATGGGGGGGGGGGCAAGATGGCTGAGAGCAACAACTGGTGAAAGCTCTGTGACTGAAAACATTTCTCTGACAGAAAATATATGTAAGAACTGATGGGAGTGTAGAATTATGGAATGAACTGCAAATAACTGGAAGAGACTGGAATGAATGTCTTTATCTTCTAATTAGCCAGAACTGTGGTGAACAGGTGCCAGATTCTCTTTTATGGGCCAAATCTTTTTGCACCTTTCAGAATAAAAGTCTGCATATACTGTAGTTTGGTTAAGAATGATTTATTATCTACAGTAGAGGTAGAAGCCAATAATATCTGAATCAAATCATATGATTTCCAGTAACAGTGCTGATAAAAAGAAAAAAATGAATTATAATGTCTGTAGCTTCTGCACTCAACATACTCTCCATAAATGCTGTACTCAGAATGTCAAATCTTATTAAATCCTACTGATAAACTGAAATGAACTGAAATATTACGTCCATAGCATCTGCACTCATATTTCTTTCCTCCTGAGAATATAATTAATATAGAATGCTGGGTATTTGACCTAATTTCTGCACTCATTCTTGAGTGTCTGAACCAAACTTCTGAGGACTGCACTACAATGACTTTCTGCTTATCAGTCTGAATGAACTAAATGACTCACTGTGTCTGAAGTATCTCCTAATAATACCAAAACCCTGTAAATTTTTACATGCCTCTTTAACCTTTGTTCCCAAGTCTGTTTGTACTTGATGTACATCACGTTCTGTTAGCACATTTTATTTGTATCAGTATTATTGACTGAAGGTTACTGAAACATTCCTTTCTTATTGAATCTACATGTATAATGTAAAATGAAAATATATGTCTGCTCTAATATGGCTGCATTCCAATTTCTAGACTTATGCAAAGAGAATACTGTATTTATGTCTAACAAACTACATTTAAATGAAACCTGATCTTACAATATAATCATAAAAATAAATTTAGATATACTTGTTAGCTAATTTCATTCACTAATAGAGAAAAGATTTATAACTTCAAGTTCTTCAAAAGCTGTAATTTTCTTGTCAGAATTTCAATTGCTTGGTTAAGAGAGAAGAGACTTCAACATTAGCGACTCAAGATTCTTGTGTTAAAAAATATATCCAGTCAGTAATATCTAGTATGCAGGATGTATTACTTAAAATGGATAAACTGGATACCAAAATAGAAAGTTTCAAAGAAGAGTCCAGAAAAAAGATGGAATATTTAGAAACTCTTTGAAACAACAAAGTGCATAAATCAGTAGTATGGGAGAATAACTGAAGGTGAGTCTCAGACTGAATTTATTTTAAAACAAAATGACTGGCTCATAAATAAAGATGACAATTTAGAAAATAGACTGGGACTAAATAACATTAGAATGTATGCTATAACTGAAAAGTGTGAGGGAGACAATATAATAAACTCCTTAACAATCAGGCTAAATAAAACATTAAATCTACCTGAAAATTTATCTTTTGGAATTAAAAGGGCATAAAGATCCTTGAGGGCACCTACATAGAAGGAAACTCACCACCACATTCGATTATAGTTATGTTTATGTCCAGCTTAGAAAAAGAAGAGATATTAAAAACAGCATGGTCCAGCCCACCCATTAAAATAGGTGAACATGTAATCAGATTTGACAATGATTTTTCAAGTAAAGTAATGGCTAAGAAAATCCTGCTTACTACTGATTAAAGAACTTAAAAAGAAAAATATTAAAGTCACTTTGGTGTTTCCTGCAAAGATCAAATTGTTTCTTTCTGAAGCAACCAAAATATTTGACAAACTGGAGGAGGCATCCACTTTTGTTAACAAAACAAACAAAAAAAAAAAGAAATCCTTAATAATACTAAAGAAATGGATTGGAACAGTATATCCCTCCAAGACCGAGTGAACTGAATTCCTAGAAAACTGCTTCTAAAATTACAAAGCTTAAAAACAAGTGACTTTTATTCTCTGATTACAGGGCTTTTATTTTCTGAAACAACAGTTTTAGCCTTTAAGTAAAAGGTTTGTATTTGACTGTAAGCTTCAAAATATATGTAAGTATGTATTTATATTTTAAGTTAAAAAACATTTCATGATAAGGAATATAAGTGGTTAGTTTCGATGTTTTACTATATTTACAGTGAAGGGCAATATATTTAATTTAACTAAATGTATACATGTATTTCTAAATGTTAAACAAATACTTCCTGTAAGAGAATGTCAATACACTATGAGCAACATAATTGGTAACTTTAAGACTATATACATTAAGAATTTTATTTTGTTTAACTTTGTTTAGTTTGTATATTGCTGGGTTAACTGAATGCCATATCTAAGTAATATGCTAATTAGTAGTGTTAAAGTGATAGTGATTTTTCTTTCTTTGTTCCTGTGTTAACATATTCCTTTCACAGTTGTTTATTAAGCAAGTAACACTTAAAAATGTTAAGAACAAAAGACTGTCACATCTATAATGGCTAAATGAATGGCAAACATGATACCAAAATTAATAGATATGGATCAATGTGGTTTTGTAGAGGGGGGGCAAACATTTGACAACATAAACTGAACAGTGATGATCCAGAGGGGAAGCAGAATGTAAGAAAATACTACTGTTGCTGGTGGGTCTTGATGCAGAGAAAACATTTCAAAGAGCAAGCTGGGACCTTATGAGCAGGGAAATGGAAGCATGTGTATTCCTTGATAAAATTATAAGGTTGATTAGGAGGATATATAAGGGATTGGAGGTGAAAAATAAAATGGGTGGATTCTTCTCTGATAATCTCTGCTTGAGCAGAGGAATCAGGCAGGGTTGTCCTCTCTCCCCTCTGTTATTTGCATTATATTTAGAACCATTGGCAAAGAAAATAAGGGAGCCAGAAATTCAAGGATATAATTGGTATGGTAGTCAAGAAAAACTGGCTCTATTTGCAGATGACATTATTGTATACATAACAAAACCAGAAATTGACATTAAAGTACTGTGGAACATATTGAGACAGTTTCAAACCTTTTTGGGATACAAAATGAATGAAGCTAAAACAAAGCAATAATGGTAAATTATGTACCCACATACAAATTGGTTCAGCAATATCCATATTTATGGGTGTGGTGCCCCACCACTGGACCAGTAATCAAGGAGCCTCAGTCCTTACCACTAGCACCAGTGGGGGACATACATTGGGAGGATGACAAGTTACACACACAGTATTACTAGATGCAGGTCACTACATCAAGTGAAATTTCCCTTAAGAGCACACAGAGACCACAGTCAGTCTGGGGCTGTTTTCTCCCTCTTTCCCCAGATTCCCAGTAAGACTCCCCACTGGCACAGCTATAGAGTTGAGATCTCAGCTGAGTGGCAAAGCCAAGAACTCCAGCACCCTCTCTGTCCAACCAGTGCTTTGTGTCCCTGTTGAAGCAGCTGACACACACTCTTTGGGGTTTCATTTACACACACACACACACACACACACACACACACACACACACACACACACACACACACACACACACACACACACACACACACACACACACACACACACACACACACCTAGGAAAGACACAGGTTTACTAGCTGTGCCCCCTTCTGCACAGACTATAAGGTAGTTATTACTGCCACAGCCACCTCTTTATCAGCTACTTTAAGGCCCTTACCAAAGGGTGTCCAATCTTACTGTGCAATATTACTATCAATACAAATGGTAGCTTGACCAACAGCCAACAGCAAGGCTATTAGGAGTGGCCTACACATTGTCACCAAATAAATATGCCAGTACTCTCAGGACTTAAATATTGCTAGACAGACCAGCCACCATGAAAGACTTAAGTATATTTAAAAATAATTAATAAAAGAACAAGAATATACTCAGTACATAATTACAGTGACATCAGAGTTCAAAATCACAGGAAATATTTAAAACAACATTGCAGAACAGTCTCATATAAATAAAGAAAAACATCTAAACTATGCTTTGCTATATTCCTGACTGTATGTAAGAGAATTGTACTATGCCCTAGTACACTTGCTTAATTAGAATAGCAAGGCAGATGTGGTGAATAGATCCTCTAGCTGTTGTTGCCAGGTCAAAGACAGAATACAGAATAGAGTCTCTCTATCAGAGACTTCTTAAATTAATATTTCAAATATTACTGCTGGAATAGCTTGCAGAATAAATAATTTCTTGTCATCTGAATCTATCCCGGGTAAAACCCCCCACTGCTGAAAGCTAGCAGTATTTAGCATTTGCCTGTGAAAATGCATACACAAGGGCTTTCCTTCAGATCTTTGCAGATCCTTGAAGTCATAAAACAATAAAACACTTTCAAGACAATACAGAAAACTTTTCACCACAGATTTTGTGTCTGTTACTGCACTGAAACTGAAAGATAACATATTTTATTGTGTGGCCATAAAGTAATTTAATTTCAGCTATTTTTCTGAAGTTAATCTTCTGTATCCCAGTTTCCACTGTTAAAATATTGGTTTACTAAGGTAAGGTCAAACCGGACCCCATCAAATGATGGGATCATCGACCCACATCCACAAAAGTGACAATGTCGAATCTCAACATTGTCAAAATATGATTTGACTTTGATCTTGGAATGGGCTTTAACATGGGTCGAGATAGAGGAGAGATTCATACTTCTACAATGTTGGGTTCAATATTGTCACCATTCCACCTCTGGACTTCGACTGAACTCACTTCCACCTTACCACAGTAAACCAAAATATATATACATTTAAACAGTTACAATAGTGTATGTAGATTTCTGTTCTATTCCAGTAGGGCATGCTGTGGTTACATTTTAAACATTTTGCAAAAACCTTTTCAACACACACACTTCTGTATCAGCAGTTTAATATACACCTGACATACAGTCCTAATACATTTGCAACACAAGTATCTTATATGAATCATGTTGATATTCACAACTGGCATATCATTATTTACAAAATTCCAGATAGCTCTGCTGGCAGTATCTCCCTTTGTTACAATGGGGACATGATAAAATAAAGTATTTAGGAATATGGATTAAAAATTATACCAGTGTGGCAGATAAGGATATGTGGGAAGAGACTAGAAAAAGATAATACAAAAATTGAGAAAATAGAAGAACTTTTATATGGATATCAATAATAAGATACAGGTAGTTAAAATATCTTTAGTCCCTTTTGTCTTATATACAGGTCAAGCATATTTTTATCAACCTGAGGAGAAATTGTGGATAGCAATTAATAAAGAACTGAAATATTTTATCTGGGAGAGGAAGAAGGCAAGAGTCAAGTGGGATAAGCTTATCCTTCAAAAAAAACAGGGTAGATTGGGATTACCCAAGTTGAAGGGGTATTTCAGAGCAATGCAGTTAAGGCTCCTAAGCTAGTAAATCGACCATTGGCTATTAAGAAGGTGTGTCCACTTTAAACACTTGTGATTGGTCCGCTGTTTAGGAAGAGGAAAGACTGCTTTAAACTTTTAGTATTAAAAGACATTCTCAGTCCAATTTATCAGCGATCTGATGAAGATTTATTGAAAGCTCTTATCATTTGTGGAATTCAGGGGACTTTACATCTTAATAGCAGTGTTTTAATATTTTGACTAAAATATTTTATTTTTCCAAGTTTTCGAGTGCTACAGTCGTGGAGGTGTAGCTTGTTTATCGCTTTATTTTGTGTTTTTTACTGGCTACCCCTAGGCAGTGGGACATATTCTTCTTGTTCAGTAATTGTTGTTGTATTATACCACTGCAGATGGCTGAAGAACAAAATAACCATGTTGTTAGCAAAGGGCAGTTTAATATGGATTTTATGAAAAGGAACAAAGGGATTGAGCAGTTAGAAGCAAATGCCAACCCGCTGCTGTATTTGTGTTTTGATTCAACTGAAATACATAAAATGGAAGATATTTGTAATGATGGTAAATTTGATAAAATACTGAGTGAAGTGGAGTCAGCAGCTTATCGGCTTAAATGGCTCACATAGCAGCGGTTTAATTTGGAAGCGAGCCTGCATAACCACGTCATCCAAAGAGGGATGAGAGTGAAATTTATGCCCAGTTATGGGATTCAATATCCGGACCTACTAGCAAAACAGCAGGCCATTAATTTAGAAACTAGCTTCTGATATATGAAGCTGCTAATTGATTATTTTAAACTGGAAGAAGAAAACATTGCTAAGCAGATTAAAATGAAGCAGTTGGAGCTTGAGAACCTTAATCTGAACTCTCACCAGGTGAATAAAATAGAAACGTTGCAGTTTAATCTGAACGTATATGACTCAAAGCTAAAGGACCAAAAAATAAATACATTGACTAGAGATGTTTCAGATTTCAAGCAAGGGTGCATTTTTGAATGGCCCAGGGAGGAAAGAAAATTTGAAAATCGCATAGTAGGTGGGGACAAGGAACCGGCTATGCCTAAAAAGAATCCTGTTAACCTGAGCACCACAGTAGCTGAGGTAGAACAACCAAAAACAAGGGTGATTGTTTCTGACACTTTAGGCACTAGAGAAGTTAATACACTTACATCTAATTTACCCTTAGAAGGCACTAGCAGCTCAAATCATATAGGAGCTGCACCAAAGAGAGGATTAGTACACATACCGTTTAGTCACAATCTACCGTTTTTTTTTAAACAAACCCAATACAGAAACCAACAAACCCAGAGTCAGGATCGGAAAAGAAAGAAAACCATGAGTTAGCTGAAATATCACTAGTAGTGAACATCTCTAACTACAAGTTAACTCTGGCTGAACATGCAGTTTAGAGAAAGGACTCACATTTATTCCTTCCTTAAAATCAGACCTAAGTGAGTTTGTCATAGATTTAAAATATGTTGGACGGAATGTTACATTGAAGAGCATTTATGGGAACCAAACTTCTGGTATAAAGGCTGTTAAGAAACACAGCACCTTTGTTCCCCTCAGTTATCCAGCGGTTGAACTTTTCACACATCTGTGCAGTAATGAAGTTGAAAAAATAATGGCAGAAGCAGGTAACAAGCATTTTCACAACATTTCTTATGAGGAAAGAAAAGCCCTTTTTGATCTACAGTGGAATTAAAACATTGTGTTGAAACCCACAGACAAAGGAAGGGCCATAGTGGTACTTGAGGCAGATTGGTATAGACTTAAAATGTTAAAGATGTTAAAAGATAAGAAGACATATATAGAAGTAACACCTATAGCCTTTAAAAACACCACGCAAAAAGTTGAAACACAATTAAATGACCTGCTATTGGAAGGAGTTATTGATTCAAATTTGTTTAACTTTTTTCACATGACACAGCCAACTAACACCTCGATAAGTGGATTACGAAAAATCCACAAGGACCTGTATGACTCTCCGTTATGACCCATAGTATCTGGGCAAGGTTGGGTCACAAAAACTATATCTCTATTTGTAGAAAAAGAGCTTAGAAAAATACTGATTGCTATTGAGACAGTTTTGCAAGGCACAGATGACTTTCTTAGGAAATTACACAGAGCTATGGATACAAATAAGAATAGTTGTAACCTTCTATTGACCACCATGGATGTGAACAACCTTTTTACCTCCATACCTAATGACTTTGAGATTGAGACTACAAGGGAAATCCTAACACGTAGCCTTAATGGAACAGAGGCTGACAAAATGTGCTCATTATTATCAATGATTCTTGAGAACAACTATTTTGCCTATGGACAATCTATCTACTGGCAGCGTTGGAGAGGTTGCCATGGGTACCCCCTGTGCAAACAGTTATTCAAATCTCGTATTGGCAGAATGGGAGTGTACTCACATACTCGGTCCCACTAATCCTTGGTATAAGAACATTTTATTCTATGGCCGTTTTGTGGATGACCTTTTTGTACTTTGGGAAGGAGATGAGAATCAATTCCTTTTATTTTTGGAGTACATAAATGGAACTACTACTTTTTTGAAACTAACAGCAGAATGGTCTCAAATGTCTGTTAACTATCCGGATGTTAACATTACATTGGAAAAAGGAAATAAAATTAGTACAGTATTGTACAGAAAAAGCACATGGAGGAATCATTATCTGCATAAAAGTAGTAAGCATCCCAGGCATATTCCAAAAAATATCATGCGGAATGAAACTACAAGGATTTTGAAAAGATGCATCCAAGGTGCAGCTATAGAGAAAGAGATCCAGAATCTGCAAAAGAATTTAAAAGCATGTGGCTACAGTGAAAAGGATACCTATGTTTCAATGGACAATATAAAGAGAGAAATAAATCATGGAAAAACTACATTTGAAGCATGTAAGAAAGAAAAAGATAATAGTGAATAGAAGGACAACAGATTAAGGTTGATGATGACCTACAGTACAGATAATGCACAAATTCAGAAAGTAATACATCAATTTTGGCCCATCTTAACCCAAGACCCTAAATTAAAAGATATAGTAGGGGAGAATACAAGTTTTGGGTATAAGAATAGGAAGAATATTAAAAGATTATTATGCACAAATGATGGCTTTCCAAAAACTCAAATTTTGGGTCTCAAAGGGACATTTCGATGTGGAAACTGCTTAGCTTGTGAACACATTGATTGTACTAATTCCTTCTTCCATCCGAATTCTGGAAGGGAATATACATTTAATTTGAAAGCTACATGTAGCACCTCAAATGTTGTGTATTTGGCGACCTGTATGTCATGTCCGGCTTATTATGTCAGCAAAACAAATCAAGCCTTTAAAAATCGTATCATATGGCATTTGAGAGACATCCATGGAAAGGATTTACATAATTCCCTTGCTGCACATGTTAATACTTTCCCCTACACATTCCTTTTTACTCAAAGTAATAGAATGAGTTTTTGTGGGAATGAAACAAGGAGATATTAATAATCAAACAGAAAAGAAAGAGATCAGATGGATAATTAATTTAAGAGCAGATCAATTTCCTGGTCTAATTGCAGTGAGTCTGTTCAGACCAATGCTGAAAGCTAGAAGACCAACTATTGGCTGAAAAGAAGGAGCATCTATTTCAGACAATTGTGATTGGAAAAGAGAAAGTCTTCCTGTTTTCTTTAAAGCTGAAAGCTAGTGAATCGACCATTGGCTATTAAGAAGGTGTGTCCACTTTAAACACTTGTGATTGGTCCGTTGTTTAGGAGGGGGAAAGACCACTTTAAACTTTTAATATTAAAAGACATTCTCAGTCCCAGTTTATCAGCGATCTGATGAAGTTTTATCAAAAGCGCTTATCGTTTGTGGAATTTCTAGCAGTGTTTTAATATTTTGATTAAAATGTTTTATTTTTCTAAGTTTTCGAGTGCTACAGTCATGGAGGTGTTGCTTGTTCATTGTTTTATCATATATAAACAAGGACAGGATAATAAGTTAGTTTCTTTATTAAATTTAGAACATAAAATATTTACTTCCATCTTTGCTACGATATTAAGATATATAGTAAATAAATTAATTAATAAAGATCAAGCAGGATTTATAGTCAATAGATTAATGTAAGAGAATATAAAAGGGTAGTAGCTATCCTAAATTTAGCAAAATGAATGAACAAGAAATTGGCCCTAATTAGCTTAGATATTGAGAGAGCTTTTGATTCTGTAGATTTGAACTAATTCTTTAAAACTTTAGAAGCATTTGCATTTCCAGAACAACTTTTTGGAATATTAAAATAACTGTATAGAGATTCCAAAGCATATGTTAAACTTGAATCTTACATTTCTCAAGGATTCACTTTAAACAAAAGTACAAAGTAAGGGTGTCCATTGTCCCCTCTACTTTTTGTATTAGTTATCAATGTTATTGTAAAAAGAAATAAAAAAAATGATTGATTCTCAAGTAACAATGATTCTCAAGCTAAAATATAGCTTTTTGGAGATTATATTTTACTAACTATATGAGATTTAAATTATTCAATGTAATAAATAGATGAGGAAATTGAAAAGTTTCAAGAAGTATTGCTTCTGAAATGTATTAAAAATAAAATCGAAATGTTAGTGTTTAAATCAGTTGAACAATAGTAATTTTAAAGATAAATAGAAATATAATTATTTTGGAATAAAAATCTATCAAGATGTGAATAAGATTATTAAAAATAATAAAAAATGATGTGTTACTTGTTATTAAAAATGGAATTATTTTTTTTTTACTTTTAAAGATAGGTTAATACTTATTAAAATGATTATATTACCCTTGTATTGGCTAGGAGATAACGTTTTCTGAAAGTATTCAAGTGTTTTCCTATTCTGGTAGAGCAATAAAGATAAGACAAAACCAGACAGCACTTTGTAGAAGGACAAGCTATACCATGTGTCTTAGCATGGATAACCTTCCTTTTAGGTTAACCCTATTCTGAGTGTGGATGTCAGTTTGGAACAATTGTTTCTATTAGGAGGGTAAAACATCAATATTTGAAGACATACATAGTTTTGTGTGTTAGTGTTAACGTAATAGGTTTTGGGGTGTATTAGGGGTATAATTTTGTTTGAAGGCTTTAAATAAAACAAAAAGTTTTATAAGATGTGACATAGGCTCAGATGGCTATGACAAGAAACAACTGTATAAAAGATCAACCCAAACATTAGTGTGTCCATGTAACACAAAAACTGGAAATATATACTTAACAAAAAGCTGTTACAAATAAAATATGTGAATAATACCTTTTTAACATAATTACATTTTCTATATTGCCTTTAAATGTTAATGGTCTCACAAATATATGCAAAAAGAAAGAGGAATGGCCTATATTAAAAAATTTAGAGCGCAAATAGCTATGCAACAGGAGACATATTTGAAAAGAACTGAACATGTGAATTTGATAAAGAAAGGTTTTCAGGACTGCTATTCAGAAGAATACCTGTGACAAAGGAAAAGAGGAGTACATATATTAATTGCAAGAGGAGCTCCAATAATGATAGAAGAGATATAAATTGTAGATTTGTAGTACTTAAGGGCTACTGGCAAGGGAGGTGGATTACACTGGCATGTATTTATATTTCAACTAAAACTGCTATAATGGAACATAATTCTGGGAGAAATAATCATTTTTCAGCAGGGAATATTACTTATAGATGGGGACTGGAATTTGATTTGCAGTAGTGACATTGTGTCTGGGGTGGTTCAGAATGGAAAATATAACAAAGGAGAGTAGATTTTTGAAGTAATTCATGAAAATATTTGGCATGGAGGATGTGAATTCAGTAGTAGGAATTTGGAGTGAATTTACATTTTATTTCCCAAGATATAAAAATTGGGGTTGGGCTAGACAAAACTTACATTTCGTAGGTACATGTGCATTTAATTTAAAGTTTTGATATGCATCCAGTAACTATTTCAGATTATGTGCTAATAATAACTAAAATTAAAATGCAGGGTAATGAAATAAAAATGAGACACTGGTGCTTTCCCGCCTATCTGTTGAAAAGATAGGAATTTAAGGAATGGGAAGGAATGATAAAGAATGGGTAGTGGAAATTAATCAGGAGTTATTAGAGAAGACAGAATTTGTTTTCTGAAAATATAGCTAGGGAGTGAGATAAAATGAAAGTGGAGTTTAAAAATAGGGTGGAACTAAAAGCTCGTGAGATATAGTTAAGAAGTAACAATAATTATTTAGAGTGACTGACAAATGTTAAAGTATTTCAGAATAGGGGAATGTCACAGAAAAGGAAGAGGAGCAATTGAGAATGTTAAGCATAAAATGAAGGATTACTTAATAGTATGCATGAGTATAGAAAGATTGCTGTTAAGCAACTGTTTTTGATAATAACGTCATAGCGCAAAAACTTTTAGCACAATGACTGGGGCAACAGAAAGTAAAAAGAGTTATCACCAAGCTTATAGATCCTATAACAAAGAAGATAACAACAGATCATGTAGAGGTACTAGAAATATTTCGAAATTTTATGAAAGTCTGTATAAAGCAGAGAAATACAAAGATCAAGAAAAGGTAGAAATGGATGTTTTTTAAATCAAGAAACATCTTTATTAAATTATCACTTATGTCATAGGCAATCATACATTTATATAAATGAAAACAAACCATATTGACATAATCCCAATTTCAAGTATTTTACATCACAAACCATACTGACATAATTTTAGTTGGAAACAGTATACATCACTTATAATCCACCCAGTCTTTGTCAGTCAAACGTTACATAGCTCATTAAATTCCTGCCTTTTTAAACCTCATTCCTCCCCTGTATGTATTCTTCCCATAATTCCCATTTTCTGTATGTAATTTGCTCCTACCATTTTCTAACTTCCCAATTCCAGTTGTTTTATCCCTGTTACTATATTCACTACTTCTAGTACAGTTGGTTTAGACTTTGATTTCCATTTTCTAGTAATTATTTTTGGCAGCCACCGTAAGTATACTCCAACAACGCCTTACTATATCTCTAGGTAATTCCAGTTCTGTATCATAGCTCAGAAAAATGGTTACACCAATTTGCTTACCCAGTATCTCTGATAGAGTAGTCTGCAGGGAGTCTTTAAAGTCTACCAACTCATTACACTACCAGAAAATATGTTCCTAATTACCTCTTTCTTCCCCATCACACCTCCAACATTTGCTGTCTACCTGAGGAAGAATTCTCTGGAGTCTACTTGGGGTATAAAAATATCTATGTAAACATTTACAAGCAAAAAGATGAAATCATCTAGATTTTGTTGCATATTTGCGAGACAAACATATATCCCCCATTGTTTCTTTGTGAATTGCTTATCCAACCTTTCTTCCTAGTCCTTTTTAACCTCCTCTGTTCATACCTGTCAACTGTACAGATTTTCACCTCATATTTTTGGTACATTTTTAAAAAAATTAGTTTTTCTGGCAAATTAGTGGCAAATCATTAGAGAGTAAAGTTAAAAAAATAATGACAGACATTTAAGTTTCAGACTTCATACCATTCAGAAAATCCATGCTAATGTAAAACCTGCTAATATATTAATTTTCTAAGTTTGTAAGAGCAATATTCCAAAATTGTCCCTATTTTTGGGCCTTTGTCTCATGTTTACTTATGGCTTTGTCCAGATTTCTTGCTGTAAGAGGTTGAGAGGTATGCCTCTGTTTGATTCTTATAGTTATCATGCAGTACTTTATATGATGTACTAATTATTCCTTTTTTAGCAGCAGCTTCTGTTCTAGATTTTACTAAAACTCTACCAGTGCTGGTTTTTCATTTAGGACCCCACTATTTCTTTCTCCTTGCCTATACTCTGATACCAATCCGTGATAGGGAAGGCAATCGCTAGCCTGCAATCCAAATGTATTCTTGACCTCTACCATTTTATTACCTTTCCTTCTCTAATTATTTGTTCCCTATACATTGGTTCCTTTGCCATCTTCCTCCAGTAAATTCCAGCCTCTTTTTGTCTAGCCTAAATCTTCTAGACTTTGTTGCATATTGGGAGCCATACATTGTTTTTTTGTGAATAGCCTAGCTATCTACCTAATCTCTCTTCCCAATCTTTTCTGACCTCCTCTGATTGATTCCTATAATTATTGTGCAATATTTCATATGCCCTACAATTATCCAATTTTTAGCAGCTTCTGTTCTAGATTTAACTGAAAACTCAACCAGTGCAGGTCTTTCACTTAGGATTACCCTATCCCTTTCTCTTTGCCTATACTCTGGCATCAGTCCCTGATAGGGATAACAGTCTCCTGCCTGCAGTCCAAAGGTCTTCTTGGCCTCTTCCCATTCTATTACCTTTATATCTCTAATTATTTATTCCCAATACCCTGGTTCCTTTGTCAGCTTTCTCCAGTAAATTCCAGATCCCTCTTGCCTATTCACTGTACTCATAATTTCAGTCATCCCTATCAAAAGAATCTGTGACACTAAAGAAGGACCTTTTCCTGCCTGTTATATAGAAAACCTACTTATTCTAACACACTTTTGCACTATAGGAGCTGGCATCCCATTCACCAAAAGAAAGCTTTGGTGAAAGAGCAATATGTTAGATTAGCCAGAATAATCTCTGACCTGAAGGCCATTTTTAGTAAGTGTGTAACATTGCAAGGCATGTTGAATAAGAGGGGGTACCTTGATCAATTTGTGGTAGACATTATGGATGAGGTGAAGAACAAAAGACTGGAAGGGACCTTTTAGGTACTAGTCTGGAACTGAGACAGACAGGTGTCAGTGGAAATGAGGTAAGCTTTGGGAGAGCTCTGGTGTTACCATTTAATGTTGATTTTTATGACATTCGGAAAATCATTAAGAAACACTGGAATAGTTTTAGTTTTGATGCCGACATATCCGTCCTTTTGGGAAAAACTCCTACTATAGTTTATAAAAAGGAGATTTCTGTTAAAGGGTTATTAGAGAGACCATTACCTTTAGTAGAGAAGAGTGGCAGTTTCAAATGCGGCAGGTGTCCACAATGTAAATTTATGATTTACAGGGGACGAATTTACATTAAGAATTTTGGGAGAATTAGACCAAAGAAAAAATACTTTTGTTATTTGAAGGGGGTGGTCTATGTGGCCCTTTGTGAGTCTTGTGACGGATTCTATGTAGGCAAGATGAAAAGGGCTATTAAGCAAAGAATTTACCAACATTTGTATGACATAACCAACAAAAATCACAAAAAATGCCCTTTTTAGACATATCAATGAGTTTCCCACCCATTCTTTTAAGTTTTGTGTAACTGACCATGTGGACTTGAGGGGGGGGGGGTCCAGTCGATGATTATTTCAAATTCATTGAAATGAAATGGCAGGTTAGATTAAATGCCAGTGTATTCACTGGCTTGAATGACAAAATTTCTCTTTGTCCTTTTTTAAAACTTAAATCTGTATGTGATCCATTGGGAACATATTTATTAAGTTTGTTGCAAGATTTTAATTGTTTTTTTATGATTTAGTCACAATAAGGGGCGTGTGGTTATGGCATTGTTAACCTATCATGTGGCAGGAGTATGTATTTAAGCTTACATATATGTAATTTTATTTAATCTAAAGAAGTCTGTTACACTGAGACGAAAGCGCTCAATAAAGTATTTTATTTCGACTACTGGAGTGTCTGTGGCTTCCACTTTCTCAATTCCTGATTTTCTCTATCAAGAGAATCTCCTTTCTCCATTTCAGTGTTGGCTTGGTTCTTAGTATACTTTCTCCTACTTAATGAATACAATATTTTATATGACTGTTGTCATTCTCTTTAAGGATCTGTGTCCAAAATTTGATTATTTCCTTACTTCTTGAATTAAACAGACTGCACCTTATGCCCAAAACCACTTTATCATGATTCAGTAATTGAAACATGGTCGCTTCACTTATATTCACTTTTTTCTTGATTTTTTCATCTTTCTAGAATAGGAAAAGCCCATGGTTGTGCTTCGCTACACTTTTGTGGCTACATCAAAAGCTTCTTTCTGCCTCCATTGTCTTCTTAAATAATGAAAAAAGTTTCATTAGCAGTTTTTCCTGACTAATACTAATTGACTTACTAGTAGATGATTGCACAATGTTTCCAAGACAGATGGCTTGTCATCACAATTGTTCTGGCTTTCCTCACCTTCTTAAATACCCATTCTGAATCCAAGTTTGTTTTCAGACTCCCAGGATAGAAAACTTTGAAAAAAAAAGGATACTACATTTTAAACCTCAATTGTTTCTCCCTGAAAATCTCATTGTTGGAATTAACATATTTCTTCTCTCTCTGGTTGCAGAAGATAAATCATTGTCTACATACACTCAAGCATACCCACTCTTAAAAGTCTGCCCATCTGCCATAGCATAGCATAACCAAGATGTTCCCTTCAGCTGGTGGTATTGGAACTTGAGTATGATGGGTCTTGGTTGTTTTCTTGGTTTCATATTCCCTATAACATAGACTTGCTTTGTCATCTCTAGCAATATTTCTTTTTTGGGACGGGATGCCATTGCACCTCTGCTTCATTCTGACAGTTCTCCCTACTGTCCCATATACAATGCTTGGTGTACCAGTCACTCTGCTACTCTCAGACTAACACCATATCTCGTCTGGATCCAAAGTGAGTCACATAAAGGTTTCTCAGGGGGTTGCCTTGTCCTGTATCTGCAAGGGTTTTTTTTCAGTTTAAGGCCTACTCCCTACTTCCCCTTCTTCTCTTCAATTATATTGTTGCACCATGGGGATGAGTTTGCAATGGGAGAGTGAGGTGTCTCATCCGGCCTGAATGTAAGCTCAGTCTTACCTCTACCCTATTATAGGTTCATAGGTTGGTACTAGGCTATCGGCCCTAGGGCCTATGCAAGCCTAGCCATAACAATTCCTTGGATATTTCTTCCCACAATATTTACTTCTCCAGGCCCCTGTCTAGCAGGGCGACTGACATGATCCCCGGGGTGAATTTCCTATCTCCCATCCAATCATCAAGGTTCCTTTTGAAGAGAGCCAAAGAGGCACTCTGCTTGATATGTATGGGCAGTCTATTCCAGAGTATGGGGAGTCTCTGGGTCAGGAACCTATCCCTCCAGCATGTTTTGTTCATTGTGATGACAAGGTTTAGATCCCTGGAGCGTGTGGCTCTGAGGGATTGGTATTTCTTTAAGTGGAGCATGTCCAACAGCTCAGGGTTTGACATGGCCTTGTATGTTAAGCAGAGATCGCCTCTGAGTAGATGATATGCCACAGAGTATAGCTGGAGTTTTTTTAGATGGTCAGTATATGGCATCTGCTTTAGGCCTGTGATTCTTTTAGTGAGGTATTTCTGTGGCCTTTCAAGCTGTTGCAGATGTCTTGTGAGGTACATACCAAACGAGGCATTATATTCTATAATGGGTCTAATGAGGGATGAATACAGTGGGACAATGACCCCCTTTTTTCTGGATGAAAAGCCCTTAGTGATGAGGTGTGCCACATAGAAGGATTTCCTGACAGTTGTGGCAATGTGGTTATCGAAAGTGAGACCACTGTCCACCTGTGTCCCTAAGTCTCTCATCACACTTTCAATGTTTAGTGTCCTGCCACCCATGTGGTAATTCATGGGTACATGTTTTTTTTCCGAAGGGGATAACTATACATTTCTTGGCATTAAGCTTGAGCCCATGGCTCTGGCACCAGACATCTGTTTCTGTAAGGCCCTTTTGTAGAATATCCACATAATTTGGGGATTCAATAATGGCTCCCAGTTTGCAGTCATCTGCAAACTTTGTTAGCCAGAGTCCCTTATTGTTGGCCTGTACTTCAGAGAAGTAGATGCCAAACAAGAGTGGTCCCAGGACTGAACCCTGAGGTACTCCACTTGTCACTTGTCTGGAGATGGATTTGGAGTCGGATACTTTTACTGTCTGGGTTCTGTCAGTAAGCCAGTTAGCAACCCATCGAGTGACATAGGGATTTATGCCCAGCTTAGTAAGTTTATCTATGATTCCAGAGTGGGGGATGGTGTCAAAGGCCTTGGCGAGGTCCAGATAGGCTGTGTGGACTGCCTTACCCTTGTCCACAGCTCTGGAGACTGATTCAAAGAAGTCAGTCAGATTCAGGAGACAAGATCGGCACTTCACAAACCCAAACTGGGTGGGGTCTAGTGTTTGAAGGTTGCCAATGTCTTTGTTTATAAGTTCCATGCCCTTCCATGTCAATGGAAAAAGTCCAAAAACGAAGAAATGTACCTGCAAAGAAATTAAAGAAGTGGCAACTATAACAAACCGTGCCATTCCATCTTAGTCTACACCCTCCTCTGTACAAACCCCAGTTTCCACCAGGGACATCAAAGGGAAAGCCAAAGTAGCCATCTTCCATTCTAAGATGAGGACACCCCATCCCTTCTTGATGGCCCATCAGATGCACAAGCTGCTAACTGAACCCAGATCACCTGGGTCATATTCAGAGCTTTTTCCCTCTACACAATTTCTAGGAATATTTCTACCTGTGGAGTTCCTGTCCATTTGTAAAGGAAATCCCTCATGAAGGTCAAGCAGGTTTCAGCTTCAGACTTTTCTGGAATATCTGTGGATGTCAAATGATCCCTTCTGGATCTGTCTTCCATTTCTGTTATTCTTCCTTTCAGTTTTTCTTTCTTTGCTTCCACAGATGTAAGTGTAATATTTAGTGTCATTCACGTCCTCAGTTAATGTTTGCACTATGACAGAGTAGATAGTAAGCAGTTTTTCAGTTTTTTTAATTTGTTTGGTAGTTACTCTTCCACAATCCCACTAATTTTCATCACAACACTAAAGATTTTATGTGTATTTTTATCCTTTGTAACTTTCCTATTGCTGAACATTATAATTCTCCACAGCATGGTTTGTTATAGTTGCCACTTCTTTCATTTCTTTGCAGGTACATTTCTTCCTTTTTGGACTTTTTCCATTGACATGGCATACAGTTGCCATGCTACTTCATTTGATGTAGTTTATTGCATTTATTAAATGAAGAAACTGGCAATTTCCTCCATTAAATGGTCTTTAGTGTAGGACATGAGAAAAAAATGGTAGCTCTAAAGTGCCATACTGGAAGTCCCTATACCACTACTTTTTTATTTCCACAACCACTTCATCATGGTTGTTCCCTTTATTTATAATCCTTTTTGTGAAAAAATAGCTCTTCACGTTCACATTGCTTTTCAGCTGTTCCCCTTCTGTTTTCCCTCCCTTGTTTTAGTAAATCTCATCTGTAAGATCCTTTCTCTTGGGTTCCCTATTAAAACCGCAAAGGTCCACTTACCCAAATACGGAAACGTTGACACGTATTCGTCGAACTGCGAAAACACCGATTGTCCTGAAGCACGAAATCTGAAATGTTGAATCATCATAGTTGGCCCTTCTGCAGTATAGCTCCGTAAGGTAAGTGTGCGATAGTTATGGACCTTAGGGTTTGGGTGCGGGTTAAGGTAAGTGCATAGATGGTAATGTATGTGAGGTTTAGTGTAGGGTTGGAAGTAGGGTTTTGTTAAGTGTATGTGTGTGGATTATTTATTTTGTTTGGGTATAGCTTCTTAGGGTAAGTGTGCGATAGTTACGGACCTTAGGGCTAGGGTGTGGGTTAAGGTAAGTGCATAGATGGTAGTATATGCAAGATTTAGTTTAGGGTTAGAAGTAGGGTTTAGTTTAGGGTTAGAAGTAGGGTTTTGGTTAGTGTGTGTATGTGGTTTATTTATTTTGTTTTGGTAGGTAGTATGTAGCGGGCGGTTCAAGTTTTTGAATTTCGTGGTTTAGGGCGTTCGGTGTATTCGCGGTTTGCGTCATATGTGTCGGTGTTTACATATTCGGTGAATAGGACTTTTGCGGTTCTAATATAGACCCTTCTCTTGGATACTTAAACTTCTCTGTCATGTTCTTCTCTCCTATCTGTCCTCTAGAATATTCATATTGTTTTCTTTGTCTAATTTGATTCCAACTCTGTATTTGCTACCTTCTTCAGCACAGGTTCCATTTTGTCAATGTTTATGCAAATTTGGAATCTCTACATATGACTTGTTCAGCACTGGATAAGCCAATCATTGGCCTCCATAACAGAGCTGCTCAGCTCCTGACTGGATTTTCTGTTATGTAAGACTGCTATAGATGACTAAGTGTTCCAACATATGACAAGGATTGTGTATAATGATGGATTATTATGGTGCATGGGTGAGACTGAAGTTAGCATGACATCTGTCTTGTGTCAGGTGTGCAGGATTTATGATCACAGGACAGCTAAACATAGTAAGGTGGTAAAAAAAATAATGTCATGATGCCAAGGCAAGGGTATCAGACCTGGACAAGAAACTAAGAAGCTCCCATTCTTGTTTACTGCACATCGCTAGAGATTTTATCTATGTAATAACATAGATGCAAATGAAAGGTTCACTTAGAAGAGGCTGTAGTTATGACAGACCAGGTGTGTTCCATGTCACAATAAAATATGTCTAGTGAAATGAATATATAAAGGAGAAACATATGGGAGAACCAAGAATTGTATATGAGAGACTGGTTGCTCATAGGTTCACAGATTTATAAGTACTAGGCTAGCTGCCCTTGAAGACCATTTTAAGCCTAGCCAATTTCCCTTTTGTACTCAAAATAATCTATCCCATTTGGTTATAGATTGGCCTTATGCATCCCATTGTAGATAATTATATATTATACCCTCCTCCCATCTTTCAAAATCACTTTGATAGACTTCCTAGCTAAACTCTGTCTCTGTTCTTGCTCAAATCCAGGATAAACTATATCCCTAAATGTGAACAAGTATCTTTTATTCCTTATACTTCCTTACTCTCCCTTCTTCACTTACTTACTGCTATCTAATACTTTTTCCTGACTTTCTCTTTAAATATATCATGTCTGTTTTTCCCCTTACTTCATATATCAGTTCCTATTTGTATTAGACTGCTACCTTTACTTTCTCTATAAACTGTCTAAAATTTCTCTAAATATTAAATGATTGTCATATACCTTGTATAGATTCTTAACCAATGTTTTATATTATGTCGAATTTGTTATAATTATTTAACCTGCAGATGTTTTTGTTTTATTTTTGAAGATTGTAAAATTATTGTTCTTAAAATGTTTTGTAATAATTTGGAGCTTTTCTCCCTGGGCCTCTACTGAAAATGGACTTTTACTCAGTTGGACTTTCCCAGTAATCAGATGTCAATCAATCAATCAATCAATCAATCAATTAATCAATCCCTAATGAGAATAATTGGGATTATACCACAGATAATTTGAGGGAGCCCATGCATGGGATAAAGCATTTAGGAGCTGCCTCTGTCCATTAGTAATACAGGGGGCAGTTCTGTGGTAAATTTTCTGTTTCCCATCCACAGATTTAAGTTGCAGTTGAAAATGGACAGGGATGAACTTTGTTTTATGTAGATGAGGAGTCTGTTCCACAGCAACGGTATCCTCTGCGAGGTAGAGCTGTCCATCTAAACCGTTCTACTGAAATTGAAGAGGAGGTCTACATCCCTAGATTGAGTATTTTCATAAATCAAACTGCTTGAAGGTTACTCACTCCAGGGATCTTAACCTAGCCCC
This sequence comes from Protopterus annectens, assembly GCF_019279795.1. Lineage (NCBI taxonomy): Eukaryota > Metazoa > Chordata > Ceratodontiformes > Protopteridae > Protopterus > Protopterus annectens. Next base: position 534,388,069 of record NC_056746.1, read on the forward strand.
TGACATGAACAGGTCATGCTTGAGAGATAGATATATTTCCCAGAGATTGTCACTTTTCTGGAACAAGCTTCCAATTCATGTGAAACAGAGCCACTCCCTGTTCTCTTCAAACGCAACCTATATCAATGGATAAGGGACCACAAATTCACTCCTGGGGTGGTGCCCATGTCCCTCCTGGACAGAGGAAATCAGTATTAACTACCATAGACCCTTACCTCTGTGAACATTACTCACCTAACCACCAGCAATTTGTGCAACTCAGAATAAATATGGCTAGGCTTGTAAGGGTTCTATGGCCATTAGCCTAGTAACCTTCTATAAACGTATGAACCTGTAAACCTATTGCTGATGCCATTTGACATGCTAATGTGCAGTAAATTCATCAGTAATGGGTTGGAGGATGTCTTGTATGCCAGGCATAAGTCACCTCTTAGCAGTCTGTAGGATATAGGAGTATAGTGACAAGGTTTTCAGTCAATCCATGAAGGACGTGTTATTTAGGCCTTATATCTCTGTGGATATTTTTGGCTTGTGTCTTATTAAATAAAGTGAAACAATTTCTAAAGGTAAGGTAAGAGAAATGGCTTCTTACTGAATTGTCGGCACTATGACAAAATACCTAGGTTCATAGGTGTTTACTAGGCTAATGACCACAAGGACCTTTTTAAGCCTAGCCATGGATCCCAAATCTCTGACAAGTTCTGATACCCTTGATAAGTGTAAGCATGGGCCTGGAAGATGAACCATTTTCAGGTTACTATAACAACAGGAGAAGAGTGAATGTCGAACATCGGTCTTCTACTTTAAACTTCTTTTTTTACAGGGGTCAAGCCTCCTGCACCCCCCAATGTGGAGGTAGTACCCCCAACCTCTATATATCGACTCAAAGATCTCCATACATTTGAAAAAAGGGAGTATTCCAAGAAATGGCCATCTCTGATTTAGTATATGTAAGTCCAGGTTTTGGTCCATTCAGTGTTACAAGACTTGCTTATGCAGGTCCAGATATTTCAAATGCTTTCCTAGAGAAATACATTAAAATTAAGGACCCTTTGGATTAAATGGGATAGAGAAGTAGAATTATATTTAGAGAAGAAAAAAGAGAAGTGATAAAATGCAGTCTAACTGCTAACAGATGTATTTCACTAGGCCACAAAAGTAATACACGAGAGCAATGTGGTTTGGACGTAATTACATTTTAAGAAGTCATTTCCCACAGCCTTACAGAGAGGATTATTAATATATACAAGTTAACAAACTTTGGACTAGATTCCATGGTGATGACATTCTTTTAAAATTGGTTGAAATGTAGTCCTCTGAGAGTAATATTAAATGGAATTTGCTGTGAAGAAAGTAGTTACAATGTGTAGTGTGCTGCAGTCTTTAGTTCTGGAAACAGTCTATATAAAATACTACAGAGAATTACAAGGAAATTTCAGTCAGTTCACAGATAAAACAAAGGTCCACAACAAAGTTGTTACAAACTGTGGAGTGAATAGGATGAGAAAGGGTCAATAAAAGATAAAGAAATGGTCATATATATCACAGAGTAGATTCTGTACAAAGTCATGCAAGATAATATGGGTTTCCTACATTTCCTCAAGGACCACTTGATTATAATTTACCTGCTTGTATGAGACCAGTTTTATTGTTTTGAGGAGGTTCTTCCAGCTACACTATTGTGAGACTGTGGAACTAGTATATATAAGTTCATGGGGTGGGAAAATGCATGGGGAAAGTACTCTGCCACATAAAATAAAACAAATATTATTATATGTGTTCAGTGTACATATAATTTTGGCCTGTTGTCATCTCCAACGTTATTTTCTTGTCTCAGTTTTAAATACTGAAATCAGATAACACACACAGTTATAAAAAACCCAGAGGACAGCTACCCAATGGGCAGGTATTGTGATAGTGTATTGATGAAAATCAGAAGCGACTCTAGTATCATTATATTAGCTGATATAATGATTGTAATGAGTGAGATTAACAATTACATATTATACATGCTTTATATCTGTGCCTACTTTATGTATCTGATTACTTGATGAATTACAGCAAACTGAGCTGGGCCTGAAATTTGCCATTATTGATCAGTGTCCTACCCCAGAAACCAAATATAAAATAAATAAATGAATACATAAGAAAGATCATGAAATAGTGAGACCACATCAGGACCATTGCTATGTACAGTTCCATAGATTTCACATTTGCATAAACAATGACAGAATGGAGGCTATGCTGAAGAAGAGAGCAAATATAAAGTTGGGTCCAAACAAGAAACTTAATACAAAGACAAGAACTAGACTCAAATGCTGAAAATGACATGGTTTCACTGCAAAAGTCACAAAAATGCATTTGGAACAGTGAAGAGTTCTTATGGACACATTAGGAAGAATTTATAATAGATGCACTTTAAAGTCAGGGGGTCTTGTGAGCTGGAATTAAGAAGGATGAGGAGAGATTTGAATATACAGAAAACAGTTATGCAATACCAGAATGGGTCATGACAGGAAAAAGGTCAGATCCATCTAGTTTAATAAGGTAAATGTGAAATAGAGCAGCAGACTTCTGGTATCAAAACTCCAGTAACAAAATGAAGAAAGAAGCATTTTGGACCACAGTACTTCTTCAACACATTAAAATGAGCACAAAACCACCTGCAATTTTTATCAGCTCTGTAGTGCAGTGGGATAAAACTGTAATTATTTCCCAGATTAACTAGCTTTCATCTGCTGCTCAGGCTAGAGGGGCTGGCTGAGGGGCAAGGAAGGGTGTGGGATCATCCTTGGATTGTGCCTTTTGTCTTAATTTTTGATGGAGTCTGAGATGTGAGTGACATAGGTGTTACCCTGAAACAGGATGAGTACATCCGCTGAGGGGTGTCTTACCTGTGGAGGTTGGGAAATAGATGTGCGTCAGCCATGAGCATGCCTGTGCAGCAATATCCAGCACACAAGTAAAGACAGGGTGTAACATGAAATCACATGAGCAACACCAGTAACACTGTGGGTACCTTATTCTTTCCCGTTTGGCCTCCCACCCTGCTGAATAAATCCACTCTAACAATATGAGGGGTATGTTGGCTTCAAATGCAGGGTGTGGACAACCGGAGAGGCTGGGAAATAAGGCTTAGGAAAATTAATGTATAATAGTCTATGTGCCACAGAACAAAAAGAAAAGCAATACAAAATATACATCAAATGATAATAAATAATCTCAATTAATTACATAAATTAATTTAATTGCTGCTGCTTCTTTTTAACTAAGGAAACCACTTTAAAACTTGTGTTCCAGTTAGACTGGACATTTGCCAGCAGCCTACACTGCCATCTTGTGTCTAGTTGGAGAAATGCATTTCATAATATGTAGCTAAAATGTTCATTTTTGTCAGCATTTGAAATGATGTTGCTATATACTGTTTATAATGTGAATGGTTAAGACACTATTGATGCCACTCATGGCACTGTCATGGCATCTTTCAGATGTTCTGCTTCTCTGTACCTAAAATTTCGGATTTTTTCACACAGAAATAATGTCAGACACATTTTGTCTCGCAAACAACATTAAATGCTACATAAATGTAAAATTATGTAATTTAAATTCTTAGTTTATCAGTGAATACACAGAATTATGGCATTAATAAATTAATAGACACTGTGTCAGCTTTGAAGCTTAGATGGCCGAAGCCCTGACTATGACTCATCTCAGGAATCCAAATACAGTGGTGTGTGTACCGTATGACTAAACAAAACAAGTAACCAAAGAAAAGGTCCACATAGTCCATGGAGACCCGGATAAACAAGTAGTTCCTCAAAAAACAGTAAGTCTCCAATGAATAAAACTGGACAAATATAAAACTAACAACAATATTTATTTGCTCTCTGTACAAAAAATGTTAAGTGCTTTCATCTACTCAAGACTTCATTAGAAAAGTTGTGTGAAAGCCAAAGAATTATTTAAATACACAGAAAATATCAATTATTTAATCAGTCAATTAAAACAATATATTTTTAGTATTAAAACTTCCTAAAAGGTCCTTTTATTAAATACTTGTAATTACATACACAAACTAAAAACCATGAATGAAAACTAAATCCACAATGTTGTGAAATGTGTTAATTAAAAAATCTTTTAAAAATCAACCTAGTAATTCCTATGCAAAGGTAATAGGCTAACAGACTTTACAATTTGGCTGCCCTCATCTTAAGGACAGGGTGAATAGAAACACCGTAAGATATAATGCTGCATCCCAGGCTGTACTGTAATGCACACAAAGGCACTGCCTCAACCAAACCTTGCCCAACCCCAGCACAGATATGCAGCAAAACCCCTGTCAATGGGAACAGCTGCTGTATAAGAGCCCATCATTAACATATGCTAATGACAGTTCCTGCACAGTCATAGCAACTGGGGCCAAAACGTTTATGAACTGGCCCTTCTCATGACTGTGATGGGTAAATAAGGAAATGGCCATGGGGAGAGGGGTGGGTTTTTTTGTGTGTTAGTGTCTGTGTGTGAGACAGAGTGTGTCAGTTTCTTTGTTTGAGTGACAATACATCAGAGTCTGTCTGTCTTGTCAATGGGTGACAGTGTGTCAGGGGGTGTGTGTGTGTGTGTTTGCTGTTTGTGTGTGTGCGTGACAGTATGACAGTGTCTGTGCATCTCTGTATGTGCGAGAGTGTGTTAGTGAGTGTGTGTCTGTGTGTCTATGTGTGAGTGAGTTGTGTTAGTTTCTTTGAGTGACAGTGTGTCAAGATGTGTGTGTGTACATGACAGTATGACAGTGTATGTGTATCTCTGCATGTATGATAGAGAGAGAGTATGGGTGTGTGTGTGTGTGTGTGTGTGTGTGTGTGTGTGTGTGTGTGTGTGTGTGTGTGTGTGTGTGTGTGTGTGTGTGTGTCAGGGGAGTGGCAGCTGTAGGACAGGGCAGGGACACCACCTCACTGCTTGGACCCTCATTGCTTTCACTGTACATCAGCATGGCAGGAGAAGTGCTCACCATTATGACTCTCACGTCTGCCAGGTCAGTGGCCTATCCAGACAACACAGAGCAACATTAACAGGGCCCAACCCTTGAAAAAGTAACCAGAAATCTTGAAGCACATGCCTTTGACAAAGTGCTATCACCACCTAAAATATTATAGCAATAACTCACGCCTGGGTGTGGGTAATGCTAAATTTACCCACGGTTGGCATGGTTTGGTCCCGAGGGCGAAGCCCGGACCAATCAAAGCCAGGCGTGGGTAAATTTAGCATTACCCACACCCAGAAGTGGGTTATTGCTATTATACCATGACATTATTTAAGAAAAGAAACTATTACTTTTCTTAAATAATGGCATAGTATAATGCCTGTTTACTGCCCTTCCGCAGATGTCTGGCATCCGCGGCAGTTCTGATGTACTGCGCCTGCGCAGTACATCAGAGTTGAGCAAAAGCGAGAAAGCAAGATCTCCGTTGCTTTTAGTGTCTCGCTATGTTAAATGAGTTTAACATAGCGAGACAGTTTTAAAATAAGCAACGGACATCTCCGTTGCTTATTTTAAAACTGTCTCGCTATGTTAAACTCATTTAACATAGCGAGACACTAAAAGCAACGGAGATCTTGCTTTCTCCGTTGCTTTTAAACACTGCCTCGCTATGTTAAATGGGTTTAACATGGCGAGACAGCTTTAAAATAAGCAACGGAGATCTCCGTTGCTTATTTTAAAGCTGTCTCGCTATGTTAAACCCATTTAACATAGCGAGACAGTGTTTAAAAAAAACGAGTTATACTAATGGCAAAAAGTCCGGGCGACCGGACCTTTTTCCATTAGTATAACTCGATTTACAACGGGCACGCTGGCCAATCAGCGTGCACGTTTTGGGGGGATCATGGTATAATTCATATTTTTCCATGCACTTAGTAATTCACAACATTTACTTGCATAGTCAGTAAATGTAGAGGCTGTTGTGCATTTCTTAAAAGTAGTTTAACTATTGCATATAAAGCAGTTGAATAGCACTATGAGATGATGAGATAACTCGGAAAATGAAAGTTTTTTTTAATCCCATTCCCTGAGGCAAGGCAATTTTAGAAATGGAGAAACATAACAGCCATCATACTCAAAGGTAATAGGGGTGGGGTCTTTCCCCCCAAAGGCTATTTTGTCTTTAACTGAGCTTTATGAGACAATAGTTCTATACAGCTTGTTTGTTTATGACTGATCAAACTAAGCCTGATTTTTTTTTAATTAACATTTGGCATTTATTTAAAATGAATTTATGCTCATGTGTTTATATGCATAACATGTCTCCCTCAGTGAATTTCATCACAATCTGTAGTAGGTAATTTAGTTTAGTTTAGCATTTCATATGTAGTTATGCATGTTAGTATGAGAGGAGTAACATCTACTGACTGTATGACTAGCTGGATGTTTGCTATATAAGGAAGTTGCTATTTAATGTCTCACATCAGAAAAAGTAGTTTCAAAACTATAACATGCAAATCAATTACCTGAACACATACTAGTCACGTAATTTAGAAATTCAAACATTCTGTGAGTTATATGACATGTATAAACAAACACAGGTGTGTGCATACCTTTCAACCTCTTAGTGCAAGAAATCTGTATGAAGTCTAAAATAATGGGAGAACAAAGGATGAAAAATAGGGACAGACTTTAAATAATGCTCTTATAAACTTAGAAAGTTGCTGGAATAACAGGATTTGTTGACGTGTTTTCTGAAGGATATAAAGTCTGAAACTCAAATGTATGCCATTATTTAGTGACTTAAATCATCAGTCATTTGCCAGAAAATTACAAATTTTATGAAGAACAGACCAAAAATATATTGCAAAAATCTGGGTATTCTGCAAAAATCTGGACAGCTGAGAGGTATAGGTGGGGCATATATTTGGGTCCCCATGGCTGTCCCTTTAAAGTGATTATATGCATTTACTTAACAGTTAATTGGGTAAGTGTACTTATCCAACGGTCTTATCTTTTCAGCCACGAACTGGGCCAAAAGTGAACTTCAGAAGGCGTAACCATTTATTACATAAGAAAAATATTTATAGGCAATTACATCTGGGTGAGACTAGAGTACAAAGTAAATGAAAAAAGAAAAATGTCAAATATTTATGACATAAAGAACATTATGATTAAACATAAGCAAGGCAATCACTTATCATATAAACATATTTTAATCAATTAAATTTATGAAAGCTAGACATAGAAAAACTGTGAGTGCAGTATAAAATGGACATGAAATCTGTTGACAAAACAGCTATAGAAATGAAAGTAATGGTACAGTTAAATTATACAGAAATACATGTATAGTTCAGATAAATTCCAGGAAAGTAATACACATCTGTATTAAACTCTGAGAAAAAGAAGAATTAGAACAAAATACTAAAACAAAGAACACAGGAACAACACTAGGCGAGTAATCATGAGGCCCATAAGATGCCTAGCTATATACACGTCTAAAGCTTCATTTTAAGTTCATTCCCCCCCTTCAGGTACTTAATATTGCTCACCTCCCAATTCAAGCACAGGTGTACATGATACCTCTGGTGTACATTTACTACTCATTCTTTTGTTACGACTACCCTTAAAGGTAATGAAAGCAGTAATACTTTGACCCTTAATAGTAGTTTATTCCACAGGCTGGGAATATTTTGAGTTAGGAATCTATCTCGCTACTGATTTTTGTTTGTTTGTTTGTTTAGATTTTAGTCCCTAGTGCAGGTGTTTGTAGAGCCACCGGATTTGTGAAAAACAGGAAGTCAACTTGGACTGGTCTTTCACGGCTTTAAAACTGAGACACAGGTCACCTCGCAGCAGCCTCTAGTCTTCCTTGTATAAGGAGAATTGTACTAATCCATAGGGATAGTTGAAGGATTTTAAGGCCTTTAATTTTCCTGGTAAGGGATCTTTGGGACCTTTCTAGTTTAACAATATGCTTCAATTTATATATACCAAAGGGAGCATTATATTCAGTGATGGGTCATCTGATAAGGAAAGAGTGCAGAGGCAGGATGACTTCTTTGGAAGTTGAAGATATTCCCTTGGAAACTGGGCCAAAAAGAAGGATTTCCTGACTAAGGTGGAAACATGACAATCAAATGAGAAGAATTGCCCATATAAGTATCCAGGTCTCTTATGACAGTATCTGTCTGAAGCGGGGTACCATGTATAACATATGAGGTGGGAACAGTTTTTTTTTTTTTTTTTTTTTGCTGAATACTATTATTCTGCATGTTTTTGCATCTAACTTGGGACGATTATGTGCATGTTAAATCCCTTGCTGGAGCTTTTTAGTATTAATGGATGAATTGATGACAGTGCCCAATTTGCAGGGTCATCCAAACTTCTGGGATATTGGAATGCATTGAAAACAAAAATATAACCTGTCGGGTATAGTCACACGTAAAAGAACAAAAAAATCAAATAATACAACTTACTGTGACTTGCACGGCAACTAGAAGTAAAACAAACTTTAAAAATACTTAAAAAAATATATGTTTATTCAACAAAACTGCACAGGTAAGCGCTTTCGCATTGAATTAACTAATGCTTCATCAGACAAGTAAAAAATGTCAAAGAGTCTCTTAAATACAAAAACATCACTTCCCAGCTCATTAGTACATATTCAAACTGACAAATAAAAACAAAGATACAATAAATCACCAAGGATATTCTCCATCTCATCAGCAAGTGCTGATACAGAGTACACCCTTTAATAATGACATCACAAAAAACTTCAATTCTGTAGTTCAAAACAGCAGCACTATAAAGTACATATGCTCTTATTCATAGAGTTCATAGAATTCATGCAGAGCGAAAACTATTTTAAAACTATTACACTTACATCCATTAACTATATAATAATAACAATAAAAATATATATTCATCTCCATACATATTTTTTAAACCCTAGAACAAATCAGTGTTCAAGGGGGTGCATTTTAAGAACAGGTTTCAAAGACATGGAATCATTTAGACCTGGTGGTTTAAAAGATCATAACTCAAATATCCACCTTTGTTCTCTAGCTTCAGTAATATTTTTAACATTTCCCCCTCTACCACCTAACTTAACAGTCTTCAAAAGAAAAAAACTTGAATGTGTGGTGTGTTCCTGACTTCTGGACATGTACAGCAAGTGAATTAGTGTCGCTCACATTCCTGATCTCACCTAGGTGTTCAAGGATCCTTTCTTTGAAACCCAAGTTCGTTTTACCAATATAAAAGGCAAAACATTCTTGGCAAAACACATAGTAAATCACATTGACTGTTCCACAGCTAGCATAAAAAGAAAACTCTATAGTATGCTTCAGTATCGGGTGCTCAAAAGTGTGGCCAGAATATATATACGGACATGCTCTACAATTCCTACATGGAAAAGTGCTGAAGCATGAAGAATTAAACAGGTCACCACAGTCTATATTATTCCTATAGCAAGATGTCTTTTCAGAGAGACACCATTATGAAAACTAAACTGGGGGCACGGAACTGGAATTGACCAATTTGGTGGTGAATATTTCCTCTGTACATCTTACCGCTGCACAACTTCAGGTATTGAATAGAGGTTTGTCCTTTGTACCTGCACAGAGGTCGAATCTCTCACAGGTTCTGACTGATTTAAGATTGTTTTCATGTAATTTGACTTTAGCAGCAATGTTTCATGATACAAATGAAGCCCCTAGGGTGTTTGCTAAACCAGGTACTTTTATACCAGAAAGACATCCTGCTATTGAGACTTATGTGAATGTATGTGATGAACAGATTAGAATGGTGCTTAATGAGAAATGTACATCATGCTACAATAATTTGAATGCTGAGGAATATAGAGCATTGAATGAACTTAAACATCTCAAATCTGTTGAGATTCACCCCACAGATAAAGGCAGAGTGATAGTAGTTATGGACACAAGTTTGCATTTAGATTCCATGGCTGAGCTGTTGAAAGATGATAATACTTACCAATTGATTACGAAGCTGCAACTGACAGCTATTGTTGATAGCATTGCTGTATTGTTATTTGATCTATTGATTACAGGTACTATTAATGAAGATATGTTTAAATATTTTTCAGTTGGACATCCGATTGTTCCTATCTTATATGGACTTCTGAAGATACACAAAAATCTGTATCATCCTTGGTGATTTATTGTATCTTTGTTTTTATTTGTCAGTTTGAATATGTACTAATGAACTGGGAAGTGCTGGTTTTGTATTTAAGAGACTCTTTGAAGTTTTTTACTTGTCTTCATAGGTTCATACTAGGCTATCTGCCCTAGGGCATTTATAAGCCTAGCCAGTGTGTTTGGCTTTCACCACCCATTTTAAATTAATTTTGCTATGCCCTTTTTCGAGGTTAGTATAATGTGCCTCTGTCTAACAGTGACACAGAAGTGATACCCGGGATAAACCTACGATCTCCCATCCACTCATGAAGATTCCTCTTGAAGAGAGTCAATGAGGGACTCTGCCTAACCTGGACTGGGATTTTATTCCAGAGTGAAGGGAGCCTCTGGGTTATGAATCTGTCCCTCCAGCATGTCCTATTTATTTCAGTGCTGAGGTTCAAGTCTCTCGAGCGCGTAGCTCGATGGGATTTGGATTTTCTGAGATGCAGCATGTCCATTAATTCCGGGTTGGACACGGCTTTATACGTCAGGCACAGATCGCCTCTGAACAGGCGGTATGCCACTGAGTAGAGCTGGAGTTTCTTTAACCGGGCAGCATATGGCATCTGTTTGAGCCCTTTGATCCTCTTGGTGAGGTACTTTTGGGGTCTTTCCATTTGCTGCAGGTGTCTGGTAAGGTACATCCCAAAAGGGGCATTGTGCTCAATTATGGGCCTGATGAGGGATGAGTAAAGAGGCACGATGACCTCCCCTGATCTAGATGTGAATCCCTTCATGATTAGGTGGGCTATATAAAATGTTTTTCTAACCACTTTGGCCACGTGGTTGTCAAATGAGAGATTGCTATCAACTTGGGTCCCCAGGTCCCTAATTACTTCTTCTGTACTTAATGGATTACCACCTATGTGGTAATTTGTGGGCACTTTGTTTTTGCCAAAGGGATGACTATACACATTTTGGCGTTTAGCTTGAGGCCATGGCTCTGGCACCAGTTGTCTGTTTCTATGAGGCCCTTTTGGAGGATGCTTGTGTCAGCTGGAGAGTCTATTATGGCGCCCAGTTTGCAGTCATCTGCGAACTTGGTCAGCCACAGTCCTTCCGTGTTGGCCTGTACCTCCGAGAAATATATACCGAACAAGAGAGGTCCCAGGACTGAGCCTTGTGGGACGCCACTTATAACTGGTTTGGAGTCTGACATGGCTCCAGCAATTCTAACCATGTGGGTTCTGTCCTTGAGCCAGTTTGCAACCCATCTAGTGACATAGGGGTTTATATTTAAGCTGGTGAGCTTATCTGTAATGCCCGAGTGGGGTATTGTATCGAAGGCTTTTGCGAGATCCAGGTAGGCTGTGTGGACCACCTTCCCCTCGTCAGTGACCTTGGTGACTGTTTCAAAGAAATCGACCAGATTTAAGAGGCAGGATCTGCCCTTAACAAAGCCGAACTGGGTAGGATCCAGTGTCTGTAGGTCCCCAATATCTTTATTTATGAGGTCCATGATGATCCTTTCCATAGCTTTGCAGACCAAGCTAGTCAGGCTTATGGGGCGATAGTTTCCAGGATCCGTTGAGGCACCACCTTTGTGGAGAGGGACCATTGTTGCTGTACGCCACTCTTTGGGTACATATCCTGTAGTAAGGCTGAGATTGAACAGAAGTTTTAGGTTTGGGTTTAGCTCTTCTTGGAGTTCATATGGGACGCAGCCCGGGACACCGTCTGGTCCCATTGATGCTGTGTTTTTTGCTTTGGAGAGGGCAGCTCTTACCTGAGCATCTGAGATGTCAGGGGGGCAGCACTCTGCTGGGATAGATATTTGCCCTTTTGGTGGGGAGGGGGGGGGAGAAGTTTGCGCTGAACCTGTCAGCTAGGATGTTGGCAATGTCTGTGGGTTCGGTGTATTTTTTGTCATTTTGGACTAATTCTGAGCATATCTGGGAATTCCCACCCAGGTTCCTAACATAACTAAAGAAAGCCTTGTGATTATCCTTAGTGTCCTGTGCAATTTTTCTCTCGAAGCTGGCCTTAGACGATTTTATGAGTGCCAGTAGTTTTTGCTAATACTGATCAGAGATGCCTTCCTTTTGGGATTTTGCTCTATCATGTAGTAGCTTCCTCCTTCTATTGTATAGTTTGTTTATGGCTGGGGTCCACCAGACAGGATGTCTGCCTTTGGAGGATTGGGTCTTGGTTTTATTTGGGATTGCATGATCCATGCATTCCTGAAGGTGTTCATAGAATGCGTTTATAAAGGATTCTGCGGTCTGGGCCGTATTTTCCACAGGCCCGGGGGCTTTGAAGGATTCCACCTCGGTTTTGAGGAGTGTGAAATTTGCTTTAGAGAAGTTTTTCACTGTGGTTTTCTGGGCAGGGGTGGGGTCGGGATGTGAATATCCAGTGAGATTAGTTTATGGTCTGATCTTACCAGTGAGGGATACACTTCTGGTCTGGAGCATAGAGTCCCCATGTTGGTGATGATCAGGTCCAGTATGTTTTCCCCTCTTGTGGGAGTGGTAACAAGTTGTTCCATAGCATTTGAGTTTATAAATTCTAGGAACCTTTGGACTAGGGTGTTGGAGCTAGAGTAATGCTCCCAGTCTATGTTTGGGTAGTTGAAGTCGCCCAATATAATGGTGTTTGGAGAGACCTTCATATTTTCCAGTGTTCTCAGGAAGGCCGAGTGGGATTCCTGGGTTTGGGAGGGTGGTCTGTAGCAGGCTATAAACTGGAAGGCAGTTTTACCCACTATTAGTTGCACATGGATAGTCTCTGATGCTTCGTGCTGTGCCACCAACCTGGAGGTGTGGGTATCTTTGATGAATATTGATACTCCCCCTCCTTTTGTGGTTCGGTCCAAGTTTTGGGGCCGAAAAGCATGGTATGAGGTATAACCTGGTAGTGCTGGGGTGCTCTCGGGAGCCTTGAACCAGGTTTCTGTTACTGCACAGATATCGATGTTCTCCATGCTAAGGAGAGTTTCTAGTGCGTGTGCGTCTGATGAAACATTAGTTAATTCAATGTGAAAGTGCTTACCTGAGCAGCTTCATTGAATAAACTTTTTTTTTTTTTTTTAGGTTTTTTAAAGTTTGCTTTACTTCTAGTTGCCATGCAAGTCACAGTAAGTTATATTATTTGATATACTGGAATACATGTCTGGAAAATAAATGCCAAACAGTAGCGGGCCCAGCACTGATCCCTGTGGTACCCCAGTAGTTACTTTTTCCTTTAGAGAGAGTACCAGTGTTGTTTACAACCTGGGATCTGTTTGATAACCAATATGCAATCTAGTGAATAACACAGGAGTTTACATTAAGTTTGCCTTTTTTTTAAGAAATAATTCTTGCTGTCCAACATACTTCTCAGCTGTTCAGATTTCAGCAGAATGTCTAGATTTTTATCTCATATTTTTGATCTGTTCTACTTACAATTTCTGTTTTTCTGGCAAATCATAAATTATTGAAGTCACTAAATAATGACAGTTTGAGTTTCAGACTTCAAATCCTTCAGAAAGTGTATGGTAACACAAACCATATTAGTCTAGAAACGTTCTGAGTTTATAACAGCAATATTTAAAATCTGTCTGTATTTCTGGGCCTTTGTCCCCCATTATTTCTGGCTTTGTCTGGATTTTTTGCACTAAGAGGTTGAGAGGTATGCTCTGAAACTCCATACCATTCAAAAGGGAAGTATAAAAATAATTCACATCAAAGCAAAAAAGTGTTTGTTTTCATACTACAGAAAATTATGATTGGGTCTAGACTCATAACCAACCTCTTTTATGTTAGAGACATGGATGCCAAAACACTCACTTCAGCAACACAGTAAAATGAAGATCAAGAGGTGAATCTTGACATCAGTGCCAGTAACAGATAATACAGAGGGTTATGATTTGGTCTCTGATCACAGACTTATGTGGTTATCAAAATAATTCACCCAGGGTGCAGAGTGAAGAAAATCTTGAGGGGTGAATCTCGATATTCATCTTGTGAACATATAATAAGTATGTTATAATCAGGAGAATCAAACATATTTCTTTGCAATACATGAAGTTTTAGCTGTCCTGATGTACTACTAGTTACAGAGAAAAAAGTGTAGGTGCACAAGTATTTTACAACTTTGAAAGTGCATTTAGCAGTGCTACAAAGAAAGCATCCAGAAGAGAAGTGTCCATCTTTTGTATATATTTATTTATTTTTATTTGTTGACTAGGTAGGTGGGCTGGTCTGTTGACCTTTTACAGCCATGACATGGGCTCTCTAGGAGCACACAGACAAACATTCAGTTGTTGCAGATAAGTATCTATTCAATTTTACAATCATGCATACAGTACAATAGTGGTTATAACAGAACAGTGAAGAGACCATTTATCAGTTAACATCTAAGAATATTATAGTGAGATTTGAAAGTGGGGGGTGGAGCCTGAATGGCTAACTGAAAGCAGCAGTATTTTAGAGCTCCATATAACTAGTTAAATAAGACAGGAAAAATATTCTTTTTTTTTTCTTCAAGGTATAAAATCTTATAGATAAAGGACTAATTTACATAATTAGAAACTTTGGTGAAGTTTTACAGATAATTTCCTGTCAAAAAGCTTGGAGATATATTCACTTGTTAAAATGAGCAACTCAAGGAATTCTCACCAGGATGCTGCCTTAAAGAAGGAACTACAACAGATAACATCTACCCTGCAGGAGCTGTCTTTGAAGATGGATGATTTTAAAGAGAACCTAAAAAATCTTAAAACAAGCAGTTAAAAACAGGCTGACAATCTCAAGGAAATGCTACAACAACACCAGACAAGGATAACAGGAATAGAGGTTTCGCTAAATGACTTAGAAAGCAGACTTAAGGAAGAGGAAACACAGAAAGAACTGCTTCTTAAACAAAACACTTGGTTGGTTAATAAAGTAGATGACTTGGAAAATAGGCAGAGGAGAAATAACATCAGGATTTTCAGATTACCTGAAAACAGAGAAGGTGAGGATATTATCTCATTCACTCCGGAGCAGCTCAGAAAAGGCTGCCTGCTTAATTCCACCATAGGAACAACAGTGCAGCCTGAGCTCATTTTCAGAAAATCCATTTGTAATGTTGTGTCTTTCGGCTTTTCCCGGTTAGGGGTCACCACAGCGGAACTCCGGTCCGCTAATGATTGGCAGTTGATTTTTACGTGCTGAGTTGCCAGCCCTAACGCACAACCTTCAACGAAGGTACACCCATTCACGCATGTCTCCACGCAGAAGACACTCTAGCTGAGAGTCGAACTGGTCAGCGTCTTACTGTGAAGCGACAACGCTACCGCAGCACCACCACCGCAGAGAAAATCCATTTGTAATACTATACAGAAAATAAATATTCATAACTCTTTAACTATAAGAGCTACACTAAAAATGTAACTGTGAAAGTTGTTCAGCAGAAACTGACCTTTCCAACAGTGTAAATGTTGATAGTGCATATCAAAGTCATTATTAAATATTTGGCAAGGAATGCTGATATTGTGCATATTTTTTACCTTTTTGGAAAAGCAAAGCACAATATCTTGGTCTATGTACCATGCAGACCCATACAATTTGAATTTAATGTTTTAGCATGAATGTCAGCTTTAAAATGATACCTTAACCATTACTGTGTGATGCTCCTTTCATGAGATATTCACAGAAATATGATTAATATATTATTTCTCATAATTGATAAATAAACAAAGCATAATATCTCATCACCTGTAACAGACATATCAGTGTAGAAGTTGTGCATCTGAATGTCAGCTTCAAAATGATGCATTATTTGTGTGATTACCATGCTCCCTCGCAAAGATATGGGCATAATAATGAGAAGTATTGTAAATGTATAATTTTCATATTCGTACAAGACTAAACAAATTGTGATATCTGTACTTGTGTACAGTGCACGGACACAGTTCTTTTACCATGTTGTAAGGAGTAATACTGTCTTCAAAATGAGGTATTACTTCACTCAATGAGATGCTCCCTTGCAAAGTTATTTACCAAAATATGAAAAAAATCATAATTTCCATAACCTAAGTCCCAAACAAACTTTGATAGCTGCCTATGAGTACAACATACAGGCACCATTCTGTTACAGTGTTAGAACTATAAATAATCTTTTCAAAATGAGGTATTACTTAGCACATTCAGATGCTACCTTGCAAAGTTATTTACCAAAATATGAAAAAAAAAATAATTTCCATAACCTAAGTCCGAAACAAACTTTGATATCTGCACATGTGTCAAACATACAGGCACAATTCTTTTACCATGTTAGAAGCAGCAATACTGTCTTCAAAATGAGATATTACTTGGCACATTCAGATGCTCCCTTGCAAAGTTATTTACCAAAATATGAAAAAAATCACAATTTCCATAACCATAAGTCCAAAACAAACTTTGATATCTGCACATGTGTCAAACATACAGGCACAATTATTTTACCATGTTGGAACCAGCGATACTGTCTTCAAAATGAGATATTACTTGGCACATTCAGATGTTCCCTTGCAAAATTATTTACCAAAATATGAAAAAAAAATCATAATTTCCATAATCGTATGTCCCAAACAAACTTTGATATCTGCACATGTGTCCCACATACAGGCGCAATTATTTTACCATGTTGGAACCAGCAATACTTTCTTCAAAATGAGATATTACTTGGCACATTCAGATGCTCCCTTGCAAAGTTATTTACCAAAATATGAAAAAAAACTCATAATTTCCATAACCGTAAGGCCCAAACAAACTTTGATATCTGCACGTGTCAAACATACAGGCACAATTCTTTTACCATGTTGGAACCAGCAATACTGTCTTCAAAATGAGATATTATTTGGTGCATTCAGATGCTCCCTTGCAAAGTTATTTACCAAAATATGAAAAAAATCATAATTTCCATAACCGTAAGTCCCAAACAAACTTTGATATCTGCACATGTGTCAAACATACAGGCACAATTATTTTACCATGTTGGAACCAGCAATATTTTCTTCAAAATGAGATATTACTTGGCACATTCAGATGCTCCCTTGCAAAGTTATTTACCAAAATATGAAAAAAATCATAATTTCCATAACGTAAGTCCCAAAGAAACTTTGATATCTGCATATGTGTCAAACATACAGGCACAATTATTTTACCATGTTGGAACCAGCAATACTTTCTTCAAAATGAGATATTACTTGGCACATTCAGATGCTCCCTTGCAAAGTTATTTACCAAAATATGAAAAAAAAATCATAATTTCCATAACAGTTATTTGCCAAGCTCAAAGAAATGAATTTTACACAACACATTTCATAATAGTGTTTTACTTACTATACTGGTCCGACTTGGTCATGGGTGTTTTCCATTCTTCTCACAAGCTGCATGTTAGCAATCTTGCATGGCTCTCCTCACGCCATTGTGGAGGTTGGTCAAGAACAATGCAATGCCCTCCTCAGTTAGGTGAATGCCATCCCTTCTGAACAGGTGAACATCTTCCGCGGTGATGCCGTTATGGCAGATTGTAGATCCACCGACCCTGTGCATCAAGCCATGCATGAACGCATTCTGTAAACGTCTGAACAGCAGAAGACAGTCTTACCTTACCTGAAATAAAGCATGGGTGGACACTGACAAGGATGCACAGCAAGGGCACATGTAAAGAGAAAAAGCAGGGTAAGGACCGCCGCTCCACTAATATGCCAAGGACAGGCAATGGACTCCAGATGTTGGTTATCTGTAGTGTCCCATAGCTGTGCTGGCTGCCCACTCAGACTGCTGATACCACTATGGTCTCATGACCTCCTTCAGTGTCAGCAGTCTGCCTTACCTCTTCCTTTTCTCTTTACATGTGCCCATTCAGCAATGGACCTAAGGGATGAGGGACTGAAGTAACTCACTAATTGCTGTCCTGACCTTCATACATTTACTACCCTCACCTACATACATTGACTACACCTGAGGGGAGGGAGACTGAGTGGAGAGCTACATCAGGGCAACATGTCAAAAGACCAAGTCTGACTCAGGCTCTGTCTTTTTGCATGTGTCCTTTCCCGGAGGGAAACATTACATCACAGTGGCCCACCCAAGCCCATGCTTACCTAGGGCAGCAGCACTATGGGACTGAGCTGAAGAGTCTCCAAGTTCCCAACTGCGATCCAGGTGGATCACAAGATCCATGCTGGCTGGGTATGCCCCCCGCGATGCACCCACCAACCTAAGAGCAGTTGGCAAAAAAGACTGAAGAGGGACCTTCCTGGCATTGGTGCTGAAGGGCTTGGCTGCTAGCTGACATAGGGGCACAGAAAGGGCACATGTACACTGAAAAAACAGGTGAGGCACTCTGCTTTACCTCTGCCTTTTCCATTTACATGTGTCCTTTCAGCAATGGCCATTAGGAGTGGAAGGGAGGAGCTAATGTAAACCCTGTTGCCCTGACCTACATACATTGACTACACCTGAAGGGAGGGAGACTGAGTGGAGAGCTACATCAAGGCAACATGTCAAAAGACCAAGACTGACCCAGGCTGTGTCTTTTTGCATGTGTCCTTTCCCGGAGGGAAACATTACATCACAGTGGCACACCCAAGGCCATGCTTAGCTATGACAACAGCACTATGGGAGAAATTTATGGCCATGGTACTCGCCAAAGCATTCGACACACAGGTTGACCTTGCAAGTCGGGCACCCCCATGATGGCTCAGCATGTTTACCCTTGCTGGCACAGTTTTTGCATCTTGATTTACGCCATTTCACCGGAAAGTGAGAGCCATGCTCAAATCGGCTCACAGCCTCTGGGAGAGTATTCTCAGTGCATCTTTTCCGCTTCATGTAACTGGCAAGTAGATGCAAGCCTACGGTCCTTCGGAACTATAACTGTGTTGCTGGAATAGCATGTCCAGAGCGTGACAGTTGCTGATGGCTGATACTTTCATGGAATATAATGAAAGCATTGACAATGGCCACATCCCATAAAAACCAGAACAAGTACAGCCACCATTTGCGGGCCTTTCTGGCACTGGGATACTGTGTCCTGAGCTGATCTGCTTGGTCTACCCCATTCATGTAGTTGTTGTACATGTTTACAACTGGTGGACATGGCACCGATGCCTTTCTTCCATCACGCTTTCTCCTGTATGTGCTGGAGACTGGCAAGGTTGGGTTACAGTTAGTTGACAGGAGGAATACTGCTTTGCTATCCTTCCATTCAGTAGCTAGCAGTGGTCCACTCTGCAATTGCTTGTAGTAGACTCGAGCTGCTTTTCCAATGGCCTGTCTGTTGAATGTTAGAAGCCATCCTGACCTATTGGTGTGCATGGTTCCACAACAGTATAGATCATCTTTCAGCAATTGCTGTGCCAGCAGAACAGAGGTAAAGAAGTTATCAAAGTAAATGTGATGCTTCTTGCCAATCAGTCCCCTAGTTAAGTCAACCACAACTCTGTGTGCCAGCCCGACCTCTGTATTCTGTTCCATTTTTCCAGTGTATACCTGGAATTCACGTACATACCCATTGGTCGAGTCTGCCAACACCCACACCTTAATGCCATACCTCTCGGGCTTACCAGGCATAAACTGTCTAAATGTCAAGCGTCCACAGAAGCCGATCATGGCTTCATCTACAGCCACCTCACATTGCACATTGTAACATGTCCTGCATGCATGAAGTACTGCACACAGTATTGGCCGTACGTGATGTAGCTTGTCATGACCTCCAGAGCCCTGTGGTAGGCTCAGGCTGTTATTGTTGCAGTGGAAGTACTGCTGAATTTTTTCAGACCTATCTCTGGTCATGTACTCTGCTATTGGGAAGCGACCATATACATGGTGCATTTCCCAGTACTGCCTCAATTCAGGAACATGTACAATAGACATGTACATTCTGACACCTAAAAATGTGCGTATGTCTCCTGGACAAACAGGACTCCACCGCGTATCAACCTTGCCTGCTGCAGCCTGCCTCTGTGCAGCATAGCGATTTGTTTCATTAGGAATATGGGTGTATAGCTCCTCTGGGAACATCAAATTCAGGAAGTCCATCTCTGTGCTATCTGAGCCCAAGTGATTTATTGGTCCTACTGGCCCCGCAAATTCCTCAATGTGTAAAGAGTGGAGGTGTTTTTCCCACGTGATCTTACACGGTGGGCATGCTCGGCGTACCTGACTGGGTCGCAAGGAACAGTTGGAAATGGGAAGGGCTGAAGGGTTAAGAGATGGTGTTTTCTCAATGCCAGTAGCAACTGTACTGCTTGCAGTTGGTAGTGAACTGCTGACACATGCTCCCTGCTGAGGCACACCCATATCATTGTCTGACAAGGAGCTACTTGGACTCATATCTAGAGGATTTTCTCCATCCCAATCACCATACTCTGGACTACTTCCCACATCATGCACAGTTGAAGGCACATCCACACCCTTGTCGGCACTTGCAGTGCCATGCACTGTGGAGGACTGCATAGTTGTGTAAGTCAGACCACGTGCTTTCGTGAACACAGATAAAGGCAAGTCGTCATCTGCGTCATACTCTTAATGCACTTGGTGGCTATTGTGTGTGGCCTTCTTGTTTGTGGGCACCTTCCTTAGGTGTGCAAGTGACACCTCATCCTCCCTGTCATGGTCAGTGTCATAATTACTGGTCATGTCTGCTTTGGCAACTCGTAGTGGTCTTTCAGGAATGGTGGGCACAGGGGCATCACCCGTATCACAGGCAATGGCCTTTTCATGCAGACGTGCGAGTGGAATGTCATCCTCTGAGTCATAATCATCATCCTCACTCTGGTTGGCATTATGTGGTACATCAAGGTGCATACCATTGTCTGAACCACTGCTACAACCATCACAGTCAGTTTTCTCACCTAACAGGTAAATGCTGCTTGCTTTCTCCTCAAAAGATGGCATCTTTGGTGGTGGCTGTGTTGCTTTACACTTGAAATCACACCTGAAAAACACAATGCAATACAACATTCTGATGAAATATACCTGCACAGTGGCACGTGAAAAGCAATGCACCTATCTCTATATTTCTATATTTCTATATTTTATATATATATATATATATATATATATATATATATATATATATATATATATTTATATCTCCATCTATATATATCTACATACACATATAAATCTGTGTGTGTGTGTGTATATATATATATATATATGTCCCCAGCTACTTTACACCCTGGGTAGCTCACCAAACAAATATGCAAATAGTCTAACAGGTGAAATATGCCTCTGGTATCTCACCCACAAAGGGAGATTTAAATATATTTAATGATAAATAAAAGAGCAAGACTATAATCAGTAACGCAACAGAATTACTTCATAGTTCAAAAGCACAGGAAATATTTTACCACAGCAGTGCAGAATAGTCTCAAATAAATACAACATATGAGTTTGGATATTGTCATTGCCTTATAGTTAAAAACAATTTATGATTTTCTGTCAAATGAGAGGATGCAAGGCAGTCAATAATATATATATATATATATATATATATATATATATATATATATATATATATATATATATATTCAAATTCTTCATACAGTACACCACAAATCCTCTTATTCCAGCTACTTTCTCATGAAAAAACAGCAATTGAAGATGTAATGTCTAAATTTTTCCTCCTAGACTGCTTACATTTCTTGAAATTGTATACATGACATAAATGAAAGTAGTGTGGAAGGGTGGAGGGGTGGGGGTGTATTGCAATCACTGCAAGTGGAGAAAGAGCCAAAGGTGAGTTGTGCATTCATCAATGTGATAACGACTTCTACTTATGTGAATAACAGTGACAGCTGCTGACAGTTTTACCTGAAAAGTGACGACGACTCAGTACTATATTGTAACTGCACTGTGCTAATGACTTGCAAAGTTATTCATGGCCAGACACAGGTGATAATTGCTGGCATTCATTATATTACCTTCTGCAGGTGTTATGCAACACAGTCATAATCTGTTATAAGGCCATAGTCAGTCAAATAGTATAACACTTACATATTACTGTGCCCTTCCTCCCACCTAAATTCCACACATGACTGACAAAGCCAGGAGAAATGCATAAAAATATGGTAGCTCCATGCTGTCAGTAGTCACTCTGTAATAACCTTTATCTCACTCAGACAACTACTCACTATAATCATATTAATCATAATAAGACACGCAGAAATGTCAAACTAGATAGCTTGTCTTCTGCCATTCACTTACTCAGCAAAAACAGTATAAAAGTTATTATTGAGCCCATCCTCCCACCTGTTTGTTAGCAACATACGAAGCAATGAGGAATGAGTCATATTACAATTGTTTGTCTACATCACAAAATGCTGTGGAATAAACAGTAAATATCAAATACATGAACACAGGTGCAGACCATCATTTGCTAAGTAATATGGTCTGATACCCTTGTACTCCCATGCTGACCAATATTGAATCCCCCTGGAAACACACCAGAAACTAAGCCAAGTATTGAAGTCAATCACATAATGTCCAGGCAACAGACTCACACCCACACACACATTATGTGCTGTGCCACTGTGCCACCCACTACATATACAATGAAACCAAAGTGTACATAATTACCTATCTACATTTGTTTAATTACAGTATTTTTCAGGTTACCTGCTAAGAAATTTCCAGTCCAAGCGAAAACAAAATCTAGTCTAATGCTGACTTTTCACAGTGTGTGGTTTTGTGTGTGTGTGTGTGTGTGTGTGTGTGTGTGTGTGTGTGTGTGTGTGTGTGTGTGTGTGTGTGTGTGTGTGTATGTGTATGTGTATGTGTAACATCAACATGGCCCATACACACAACCCCTACTAATCACCAATTTTCTTGCCCGTTGCACCGTAAACATCAAAACCATGTCACAGTATATAGTACAACAGGTCAGAACCATGCCAGTTGAGCTTTCCCTGTAATATTCCCTCTCTTTTATTAATAATATAAATAAAGCTTTGCTTTTGCATGCCTAAACTACAAAATAAGCTACCTACGGAGTGCTTCCAGATTACCACAAAGTGAACGGACGCCATAAATATATGTCAAGAATGAAATAAAAACAAAGTGCATAACATAAGAACAATAAAACACAAAACATGAAAATGCAGAGGGAAATGTACACATTTCCTGAAACGTTGACATGCTCCCTTGCAAACTTAATTAACGAAAGCTGAAAATAAGCCACATTTCCATAAACTAAGTCTGAGTATGCACAAACACCAAAATGCAACATCTCCCCAGTGACCCCTTTCACAGTCTGCCCTACTATGCACAAGCACCAGAATGCAACATTTCCATCAACAACCCCTTCCAAGTATGCACGACAACCAACATGAAACATTAGCACCAGTGACCTCTTAATTAGTAGAGCCGAGTATACACAAGCTCTAAAATCAAACATTTGCCACTGATCCATGCAGTATAATGTGCACATACCAGTTCTCACCAACTACACATCACCCACCTAGAAACCAGACTTATTTCCAAATGTTCTCTGCCTGCAATGTCACACTTTGTTGATATTAGCTTTGTAATAATTGTATATGTAGCTTTTCTCCCCTTGCCTCCATTGAAAACTGCCTCATTCTGGCCCAATGGACTTTCAACAAACTTCAAAAAATAAATGAAAAATGGTAGCATTCCTGCATATTTCCCCCATTCTGAAGTCAAACCACGATTAAAAGTTCATGAAATTAGTGTCACAGTTACACAATCTATAGTATTGGTGTTATTGAACCTGTAGTAATCACTGGTCTCATAACTATCTGTAATCCCTCACAGGTAGCATAATTATCTGTAATCCCTATCATAACACCTCCACCTGATTTTTTGTTAGAATGTCTGTAACAGTAAAAACATTTATACCCTGACAGAACTTGTTTGCAGTCATTGTTACAGTTTCACCATGAATCTTGTGGGAATGTCCTAGCCAGAATGTGTTGGCTTTCGCCTCCCTTTTAGATTAGTTTCCTGGGACTTTGTCCAGCAGGGCCACTGATGTGATCCCAGGTGTATATTTACGATTTCCCATCCACTCGTCAAGATTTCTCTTGAAGAGAGTCAGTGAGGGGCTCTGCCTAACATAGACTGGGATTCTATTCGAGAGTGAGGGAAGTCTCTGGGACAGGAATCTATCCCTCCAGCATGTCCGATTTATTGTTGTGCTGAGGTTTAAATCCCTAGAGCATGTGGCTCTAAGAGATTTGGTTTTCCTTAGATGGAGCATGTCCATTAATTCAGGGTTTGACATGGCCTTGTACGTAAGGCAGAGGTCAAAAAGGGTAGGGTAAGTTCCCCAATGTCATAGCCACATTTTCTCTAGTATTATCAATACCACCTTGGATCTCCCCTGAAAAGAAACCACTAGCCTAAATGGACTAACCCAATCAACAAAAGCGTACATGGATATATAACTAAAAATGAAAACACAAGAGAGACTACAGCACACATGATCTAAAACACAGACAGCAATCATAAATGTGCAGTTTACTATTCCGACCACTGAAGTATACCGCAGACAAATTGCATGTAAAAATCAGAGATTTCT
The DNA here is from genome assembly GCF_019279795.1 of Protopterus annectens. Classification (NCBI taxonomy): domain Eukaryota; kingdom Metazoa; phylum Chordata; order Ceratodontiformes; family Protopteridae; genus Protopterus; species Protopterus annectens. The sequence goes on from NC_056746.1 coordinate 534,412,750, forward strand.
GATTAGTTTTACATTTTATTCCTCAGGCATATCATTCAAAAAATAAAACATAACTTACATTCAAAGTCATTGTAAGAGATTACATAATACACTAACACTGTAAATTTTATTATACACACATAACGATGCTAAACTTGGAGACTGCATTTAAATGCCGTCAACAAATAAACTGCATTAAAAAATCAGATGAGAATTCAATCACAATGAGCAGTCATGAACAAAAAGCATTTAACAGGCTCTAAAGATGATTACAGCTTCACTATCTCTGACAGACAGAAGCACCCAGGAAAAATTGCTGCACAACCCTATTCCTTATAGCATCTGGAAGAACACCTTGGCTTGATCTCGATGTTGGGTATTCTCCCACTTCTCATACTTTGCTCATTTAAAAAAAAACATTTTGGCAAAAATGTTCAAAATCAGATTAGGAGGTCATGCTAAATGCTGGAGGTGTGGTGAAGACAATGCCAGCTACCTTTATCTACTTATAGAATGCTCTGAGTCACTACCAATATGGTTAGCAGTAAAGGACACAGTGAATATGCCTTACAGAAGGCACTACCCCCTTTGATGAATCATTTGTTTAGGGTCCTTAGTATTGTGCTATCTAATCTGGGCCAGACATTAACTGAGTAAAGATGGCTCCCTCACCTGATTTGCATGATATCAGCTATAGCATTTAAATAAAGGAAAAACATCATGAAGGACTTGTGTTGCCACAGTAATAAACTGTGCCATCCCTACCAAAATAACTGCAATTTAAAAGTTTTTAATGATCTAGGGCGCATTTTCTTGTTTATGTGGTCACTCAACCACTAATGCATTATTTTTTTAATTTCTACTCTGTTTGAGATGTCAATTCTTAGTTGTTGTGCTTGTTTATTGAGCAAGTCTATCCTCAATTGTTGTTCCATGACTTGACTAACAGTCTTATCTATTGATTTCATTAACACTGAATAAAGTTTTTGTTGTTAAAAAAAAAAAAAAAAAAAAAAACTACAGAGGCATGACCCCTTGTATGGGCCACTTCTGCTTCTAACATACAGACACACACACACACACACACACACACACACACACACACACACACACACACACACACACACACACACACACACTTAAACATTTATATCCCAAAGACTTCAAAAACTTTGGAATAAGTTAGCTCTTGAAGTGAAGTTACCCCTTGGATCCTGTTCTGCATAAGCATGAACTCTGAACCAGATATACTACATACAATAATTACTTACATTGCAGTAATGGCTAGATTGACTAAGCAAAGCTTCCCTGTGACCAAAATTGTTTCTTGCCACACATCTGCTAAAATAATTTTAACAGTTATGTCTAGATCTGGCAGCTAATTACCAGATTTATATAGATCTGGTAGCTGTCAAATCTACAAGTGCTGTTTTTATGGAATGGATCACTAAAGGCTTTGAAAGTATGATCTGGACAAGCACTCAGGTGGTTTGGAGTATCAAGGCTATTCCACATGATGCAGCTCTTGTCTTTATTTTGAAATCAGTTTCTGCATGGCATTTTTCTTACCTATTGTACAAAGGCATATGCAATAATTTTAATGATGTTTTCTGACATGTCCCTTGTGACATGTGTATTGCCTTATTTCTAGATGTAGTCTCTTAATAAGGCTTGGAATGGAACATGTGATCTTAGGGTCAGGCATAATAGTTTGATTGTTGCAAGAGTTCACTTCAGTTAACTTAACACCCAACACAATGCATTACCTCTGCAAAAATTAGTTCCTTTTGCTTGCATTTGATTATTTCATTATATATTTCTTGAAATAATACTGTAATACTAACCAACTGGAGGGAAGTGGCTAATCTGAATCTAAAATTGTATTTTTTATTTGGCATCATTATTAATGTCTGTCAAGCTTGCCAAATTCCTTTAAAAGGACAGCCACCTCACTTATACTAAAGACGGACTCTCTCCATTTATGACAGAGATAATATGAGATATTCTCACTGTGAATCCCAGAGTAAATCAACCATATACTAGAATTACCAAGTTACCAGCATGTCTAACTCAAATCATTTTCCTTCTGGCCTTCTGATTGTGCTTCCAAAAAAATGTTTGATATGTTATTGACCAAACTCTGCATCACACTCAATTACCTATCATTTTATGCAACCCGGAACCCAACAGCAGACGAGAAAAGGCTACCTCGTAAGAAACGGTTAAAAAATCAAGAGCTCCGATGATAATAATTTAGGTCACATTTTACCCAGAGGAAAAAAAAACAGCAAGCCGGTCAAATTTGTCTGATGACTATGCCACCACTTACTCAACTCCAAAACACATACACAACTATCCTCTGTACAAATTTGTTAAAATTACAGTGTTATATAGGAAGAACTTAGTTTGCACAGCTAACGTATGGCAGCAACCTGAAGTAGAATGTACTATATAGATAAACAGAGCACTCTTGTAGAAACAAACAAGCACAGTACCTCACCACTTAGGTAGGGAATGGCAGGAAAAGAAGGTAGTTCTTGCGCTGAGCTGACCGGGAACTCTAAACTGCAGTGGCTGAACGGGAACTCCAGGTAGTGCCTGTATGGCGGTCCGTGAATTCCTTGACTGGTGAAATAAAATAGAGGATTCAGTAGCAAGTAAAATCTCCAGTTCTTCGCAGAAAGAAGGAAATACCTGCTGCTGGACCCACTTTTTATTAGGGGAGAACAAAAGAAGCTTAGGTTCGGAGTGGAGGCGCTATGCAAGTGGTGGCTCGGAATGCAAGAGTCCGATTGGCTGCCACCACTTGCTTAGCAAGAACTTTTAAAATGCTTTCTCTGAAAAAACTTCAATGTGACCTTAATGTTAAAACACACTGAATCATAACTAGATATGATAAATTACATATTTAGTTACAATTTCAGAGTGTTTTACACAAAGGTGAACTACAAATCAGTTGTACACTTTCTCTCACTTGTGGAAGCACTCGGGGGTAACGGCTTGAAAACTGTATCTTCTCATGGTGCACTCGGGCTTAAACACACAGGCGCCATGAGAAGGTACTCAGGGTTAATGAGTTATTTCCTTTTTATCAAGCTGGATCCCTGACTTTTTAAATTTAAAAGAAGAAGGACTTTCCTTTGGCATTGAAAGGGCACACAGAGCTCTTGGGAAACCTGCCACTTACTCAAAATCTCCTCCTAGGTCAATAATTATCAAATTTTTTTCATACTTGGACAAGGAACTGATTTTAAGATCTTCTTGGAGGAAGGCACCTCTAAAATATAAACAGAGCCTGATAAGATTTGATAATGACTATTCATCTAGAATAATGAAACAAAGGAAAAAAGTGTGGCCAATGATAACGTTTCTGAAAAAAAATAACATCAAGGCACAACTTGCATATCCAGCTAAGATAAGAATACTGTATGCCAACGAGATGAGGATTTTTATTGACTTAGAGGAAGCCTCTTCATTTATTAAAACTAATAATGTGATTACTTTACCAGAAGATATGGATTGGATGTCACCTTCTCTCAAGAGAACAAAAGAAACAAATGTCTGGACAGACGTCAAAAAAAAAGCAAAAGATTGATACTGTTACAGCCAAATCTCTCAAAGCATCTAATATGATATGAATTATTTTAACATTACTTTAAAGGACCAATTTTACTGCTTGGAATTTTAAAACGAAGGTGACTAACTACTGGAATCTTTATCTATATTTTTTGAAAATAGATGACACATGAGAGTTTTCACATTACCTCAGGTATGTAAAACAGGGTACTATTCTTCACAGAAGGAGGGTTATATAGCACATAAACTATTTATACTGTAAATCAAAATAGATAGTATATGTGTATTTTCTCTTAATTTTCTCTTTTCTTTCTCTCTCTTCTCTCTTTTCTCATTATTTATTTTAACTGCATCTTGTCTCCCTTTCTAAATTCTCTCCTATTTACTATACAAATATAGTCCGTATATATTTAATAACCCACTATCTATACATAGATAAATAATAATCTAAAATAATCTAGTTTTAAAGTAGACTAATTGGAATAGTGAACTTAATTGTTATTACAATATTTATTAGATTAATGATAGTCACTGTTATGCTTATTGGGATTGGGGGCATGTTTGTGATTAACTCTGAATTGTTCCATTTATGTACATATGTCCTTTGAATTATTTCCTTTTAGTATTAACAAATACATAAAAAAATAAAAAAAGGAGGGAAAAATGTACTGTTGGTTAAGAGAAGTGAAGCATCTGATGTAGTAAATCTTTTGTTCATACATTACAGATAGAACCTCGGTTCCATCCTCGGAACTGATACGGCCGTTTTCTAGCTCGCACAAGCCAAAAACACTCATCTAAGAACCTACCCACAATGCCCCTCTCCTAGATACTTCAGATCTCATTTGCCACGTTCCTAGTCAGACGTGTTAGCCATCGCTCTCAAAGCTAAGTAGTAAATTGTTGATTTTATGACAGTTTTTTCTTCTAAATGACTAAATTTTTAGTTAAGTTAGCCTTTTTTCACTCTCGCCTATAACCTAGGCCTATTTCCTACCCTTTTCCTTGGTAATTTAATTTTTTACTCTTTTTGTTACTGTCCCTCTCTCCTGTCTTTGACAGGCCTTCCCTTTTTACTAGTGGTATTCCTTAACTAACATCACTGATATTTTATTTTATTTTTATTATTATATATATATATATATATATATATATATATATATATATATATATATATTATTTTATCTTATTCTTTCTATAGGATAGCACTGTTTTCCTTACCATGTCAGACAAAGCTAAGTTGGATTGTAAACAGTGTGACAAGTGTGGACGTAACATGCCTAACTCAGATACACATGTCCGTTGTGTCTACTGTTTGGGCATGGATCATATTAAAGCTGATTGTGACATTTGTGCTAGTTTTAGTAATCGGACACTAGCAGAATGTAAGAATAACCTTATTTTAAAAGGGTTACTCAAGACACTCTTCTCGGAGGCTCTATCTGGGTCGGAGGTCTCATCCCCTCCTAAGACGAAAACATATAAGGAAAAATGAAGTCACTTGGTTCCTACATCCCCATCAGTTATGGAACTGAGTTGGCTCTGTGCTTCGCCAGGCGCAGACCTCCTCTGCACCAGGATCTGTGTCCTCTCCCTCGGTGCCAACCATGGTATTCATTTCTATTTTGGTTCCAACCACGGCACCACTGACTTCAGTGCTGTCCTTGGTTCCCACATTGGCTCCGATGACTGTACATGCTTCGACACCATCCTCGTCCATGGTGCCGACAGTGTCCTTGGCTCCATGGGCTCTGATGACTGTACATACCTCAGCACCATGCCTGTCCACGGTGCTGACAGTTTTCTCGGCTCCATGGGCTCCGATGACTGTACATGCTTCGGCACCATCCCTGTTCATTGTGCCGACTGCTTCTTTGGCTCCATGGACTCCGATGACTGTACATGCCTTGGCACCATCGCCGGCCACAGTGCTGACAGTTTCTTCAGCTCCATCGGCTCCAAACTTCGAATACTTGCCAAGGACAAGATATTCTCCAACTTACGACCCTTTCTTGGGGCAGAGGTTTAGTCCCTTCCTAGAAAGACCTGATTCCCCTTCAGCAGCCTCCTTTAGATCCACTAGGAATTTTTCTGAACTAGACCTAGTGCAGGTTGTGGATCAACTTCTGGCAGCTAGGGGATTGCCCATTCCAGATAGACCTTCTGTCCCTCCTGCCTCAGAATCCTTTACCTCATCTTCCCCTGCTTATCCTCCTCCAGCATCCTCCCTGTTCCCGGTACCGATGTCCACTTCGGTACATACTGTCTCGGCTCCGACAACAGTGTCTCCCCTGTCGGCACCGACCACCCTTGCTGCATCAGCTATGATGGAGCTGATGCTTTCTCAGAGCGGTGCTTGGACTGTCCATACCTTGGTACCTAATCCAGTGCCTATTTTCTTGTGGCATCATCTATGTCCATGGCTCCAACAGCTCCCAGTTCTCTTGGAACCCCTCAACTGGAGGTGGGCTTGAGTGAGCCTGCTGTGCAGGTGATGGAAAGGGCCCTTCTTTCTGAAGGCTAACAGCCAGCACCTAGGATAGCAGTATCAGAAATCTCCCCTAGCATGCTCCTCTCCCAACCCGCTATGTCAGGTCCCTGGGCACGGGAGTCACAAGAACCCCCTGTGAAGGGAACCCATTCTCTGGAGTCCTCCTCAGAAGATCCCACTGGAGAGCCACCCTGGAAGAAATGGTGCAAGAGGAAGCACCTTGACTCCCAGGAGGAATCTATCACAGAAGACACTGATTGTGATGAGGGAGAAGGATCCCCATGCTCTCCACCAGATGACGTTTCATTCAGAGACATTTTCAAAATCCTCAAACAGCAGGGGGAATGAAAGTCCTCTAACCCTTCATCTGAGGAATCAGTGTTTCTGCAGGCCTTCCATGCCTGGCCATCTGCTTCCTGGGTGATCCCACCAACAGATGATCTTGTTAAACTAATTGTGCATTGTGCCTGGGAGGCCCCGGACAATGTAGAACCTGTCTCCCGGAGGTCAGAAAAAAATTTTAACTACACCTAAAGACCAGCCCCATTGGTCCAAACAGCTGACAGTTGATTCTATGGTTATGGTGGCGGCCCCCAAGAAGGAACTGGCAGAAGATAGTTCCACTGTCCATCCTCCAAACAGGGAGTCCCGGACCATGGACAGATTAGGGAAGTGGACCTATGCATCAGCGACCTTCGCCATTCAGTCGCTGAATTATCTGGCACACTTTACTCGATTCCACAGAGACCTAATTTCTGAAATGTCTTCCTCTTTGTTGGGGGTACTGCTTGATGAGGTATGTGACACTGTAGCCTCGCAGCTAGCTACCCTTGAATCCATCTCGAACTCCCCGATGCATTTGATATCTCACACCACCAAGGGGGCAGCTCGAGCTGCTGCATCTGGTGTTGTCATGAGAAGTAATGCTTGGATGCAATTGTGTGACTTCACAGACCCCTTTAAATCTTCCTTCGTCAATGCACCTGTCGACGAATATGCACTTTTCGGACCCAAGGTATGAAACACACTTGCATGTAGTGAGAAAGACGGAAAGACCATGTCTGCTGTGGACATACGCTTTTCCAACCACCAAAGGTCCTACTCCAGGAACCAGAATGGAGGAAAGATATGGTTCAAGAAATCCCAAGGATCCTTTCATGACACTCGTGGTGAACAATCCCCTGGGGCAGAGGGGGCAACTCATATGGAAGACGTCCTTTCAGGGTAGAGGGGGTCTGCATAACCAGGGAGCCAGAGATTCTTTCTCCAGCAGACCCTACCAGCGCTCCTGAGCAACAGCCTGATTGCTTTCCTCTGGAAGCAGTCAGAGGTAATTTTTCTCTGCATCTACCAGCCTGGCATCTTATTACTACCAATGTTTGAGTGCAGAGAATAATATCTAGAGGCTACCAAATACCATTTGACTTAACTCCCAGACCCATTAAATGAATCCCCAATGTACCACCCAATCAGAGGGAATTAGCAGCCTTAGAAATAGAAAAACTGCTAAAAAAAGAGTCATCCAACCAGTCCCACCAGAATAGATAGGATCCAGGTTTTACTTGAGGTTCTTTTAAGTGCCAAAAAAAAAAAAGACAGGGGACTGGAGACCAATCCTAGATCTCTGCCTACTGAACAAATTTATCAAGCCTCAAAAATTCTGGATGGTCACAGTACAGTCCATTCTTCCCTTCCTAGGGAGGGACAATTGGATGTGCTCTATAGATCTACAGGATGCGTACTACCACATAAAGATGGATCACTGCTCCAGGAGGTTGCTACGCTTCCGGCTGGGAGCCAATCACTACCAGTTCAGGGCACTGCCATTTGGTCTCTTGACAGCCCCCCAAGTGTTCACCAAATGTATGGCAGTTGTGGTAGCCCATCTTCGACTACAAGGATTCCAGGTGTTTCCCTATCTAGACGACTGGCTCCTTACCACCCTGACCAGGAATCTCGTAGTCCGCAGCCTCTCTTATACTCAAGGTCTCGCTCTCCACTTGGGGATTACAATCAACAAAGACAAATCTCAGATGTCCCCAATGAAGACTCTGGAATTTATTTGACACAACATCCTGTCAAGGTTCTCTCCCCCCTCTCAGGCTTTTGAAAATAAGACACCAAATTCAAGATCTTCTTCCTCACACGTTTGTACCAGCACATCTTGTACTGCAACTCTTGGGCTCCATGGGAGCTGCCATTACTTTAGTACCACTGGCGAGACTGCACATGAGAATCCTGCAGTGGCTCCTTTCCGCACAATGGTCATTGTTAACCTACCCACTCAACCACATGATACGCCTTACAAACCATTGCAAGGAAGAAATGCTATGGTGGATGGAGCCACAAAGGAATCTTTGATGTCGACCATTCTGTCTTCCCCAACCCATGGCCACAGTGACCATGGATGCTTCACTGTTAGGGTGGGGGGGGCATTTTCAGGGAAAGACTGTCCAAGGCACCTGGACCCCCATCGAGGCCAACTTGCACATAAATGTCCTGGAACTGAGGGCAGTTCTCTTGGCATTGCAAGTGTTCCATGCATCCTTACCCTCGGGGACCATTGCAATTCAGTCAGACAACATATCGGTCATCTGGTATATCAACAAACAAGGCGGAACCAGATCTTACCCCCTGTGTCAGGAAGCCATGAGGATTTGGCACTGGGCAATAGCTTCCAGTCACTATTTTACAGCTATGCACATTGCACATTCCTGGGAGTTCCAACCTTATTGCGGACAATCTGAGCAGGAACATCCTGATGCCTCACGAGTGGTCCCTCAACATTGTAATAGCAGATTGGATCTTCCAACTTTGGCGCAAGCCTTGCTGCGACCTGTTCACTTCCCCTTGGACTACGAATGCAGGAGCTATTTTGCCTTGATCCCCCCTCAGGGGGAACCACCGAGGGATGCCCTAACGCACGATTGGCCCCCGGGTCTTCTGTATGCCTTTCCCCTGTTTCCCCTCATTCCAAAATTTCTCCAGAAAGCTCAGAGGTTGAAAAGCAAAGTGATCCTCATTGCTCCCTACTGGCCATGTCGAGTCTGGTTCCCATTTCTATGACCTCATCTGAGTCACAGCCCATGGATCCTGGATCATTCCCAGGACCTATTATCTCATCCTCAGGGATTGATTCATCTGAACCTGCACAGTCTCAAGCTCACAGCTTGGTTCTTCCACTTCCAAAGATTGCCAGGCTGCCTGACATCCTATCTCCTGTTCGTGAAATTCTTCTGGCCTCACACAAACCTTCCACTAGAAAGGTTTATTCTAGTAAATGGACTAGGTTCTTTATTTGGGCCAAAGACCAGACTTAGACCCTTTCTCTATGCCTATTCAGAATATTCTATAATACCTGACTACTCTTCTACATGCAGGAGTCTCAGCTTCAATGATCACTGTACATTTAGCAGCTATCGCTAATTTTCCTAATGGTCTTGATAATTCTTCAGTTATGTCACACTGCCTATGCAAGACCTTTTTGAAGGGAGTATTACATGTTAAACCTCTGGTCAAGCCTCCCGTAGACCCCTGGGACTTGACTCTCATGCTTCAGTCTCTCACAGGCTCTCCCTTCGAGTCTGATGAAGTTTATTTAATTTATAAACGAAAGCGCTAACCATACTTTTTCTGTGGCCAGTGTGGTGTTTTCTATTTTGGAATACTTGTTTTTTGCTTTTATCTGCAGGCCTTAAGTGTCAGGAGTCCTTACTTGATCTTCCACACAGATAGGATATCCCTTCGTACTGACCCTTCTTTCTTTCCCAAGGTAATTTCTGGCTTTTTCATTAACCAAACTATTGACCTGCTGGTTTTCTTCCCAAGGCATTCTAATAGACGGGAGTACCTTTTGCACACCCTTGATGTGCACTGGCAGCTTCGTTGTCATTTGGACAGGACTAAATCTTTCAGGAAAATAATCCAATTGTTTGGGGCCTTTGCAGGACCCAGATTGGGTAAACCTGTTTCCAAACTGACTTTATCCTCTTGGCTTAGAAACATCATTACCTTTATCTACCGACAGAATAAGCTACCCTTACCTTCCAGAATAAAGGCTCATTCTACCAGATCTATGGCTACTTCTGTAGCTTTTCATTCCAGAGCCTGTATGGGTGATATATGCGCAGCAGCCACTTGGGCAAGACCTCATACCTTTATATCTCATTACAAATTGGATTTGGCCTCCAGGGGCCGAGCATCTTTTGGTTCTATGGTGCTCAGGAATATCCTTCCTTAGGGCCACCCAGGACTCAAGTAACTGGGGACTCGGTCCTATCTGTAATGTATGAACAAAAGATTTACAACATCAGATAAAGAAGTTATGTCTTACAATAATGTTCCATCTGTGTTGTAGATCTTTTGCTCATTCATTACTTCCTGCCCTCCTTCCCCCTGCCTGGATTCCTGATGGATTTTAAGAACTCCTGGTTAGGGTATATGCTCAGACAGCGGCTCTTACCTTTTTTCCTGTTACTACATCTTCTATCTAGGGTGGGCAAACTTGATCTGGAGTATCTAGGGGAGGGGCACTGTGAGTAGGTTCTTAGCTGAGAGTTTTTGGTTTGCACGACCTGGAAAACGGCAGTATTGGTTCCGAGGACAGAACCAAGGTCCTATCTGTAATGAATTAACAAAAGATCTACAACACAGATGGAACATTATGGAAAAGACATAACTTCTTTTTTATTCACATTCTATTTGCATTGCCATAACAACAGTAAACAATTGCTGCAGTTTCTAAGGACACTGTGAACCTGTGAAGTGCATTTAGCCTCACAGATAACAAATAATAAGAAAAGATAATGTTTAGTTATTAAAATGAAAAACAACCTAAGCAAGGTAAAATAAATACATAATAGGACTATTTGTAAATATTTTATGATTTATCCTCATAGGATTACATATTCCTGGAAACACAACTGAAATGTTCCCAAACTACATGTGCACTTAAATGTAGCTGCTTGATTAAAAAGTATTACTCAGTTTGACATGCTGATTCCACAAGCTGTCTCCACTGTAAAAGTTACATTTTATATGTTACGTGAAATTGACAGTCTCTAGAGTAAATGAAAGATACATATTACTTTTTGCAAAAAGTTATCTTTGCAGTTATCTCACACTCTATACAAACTTACTTGGCAACTGATAGCTATTCTTTTAAAATATCAGTTTAAATATTAAATGTGCCCTTGAAATGCTATTAACATTTTGACAAAATATAATCTGAACTGTAAAATGAATGACTTGAAAGAAGTGAAGTAATGCATTGATTTCAAAGACAGTTCTTGACACTACAGTATAAATAAAAATGTATATTCACAAGGAAGTATTGAAATGTTTGAGTCTTCCAGTTAAAATAGCTTACTGTTAACATTTTGCGATATCAGAAAGTTTGAAGGAAATTATTATTACTATTATTTGTCTTTATAATGATTATTAGACATATATTAGACTCTGCTTTGTTTAATGAATTGTGACACATGTTTATGAGGAAAAGTGGACTCAATTAGATGTTATTACAATATTTATTAGATTAATGGTGGACACTGTTATGCTTAATAGGTTACGGGGCATGTTAGCGATTAACTCTGAAATGTTTTGTTTATATACATACTGTCAGTTGAATTATTTCCTATAATATTAACATAATATATAAAAGGGGAGAAAATGTACTGTTGCTTGTAAGAAGTGAAGCTTTCTTTACATTCTGTCAGCCTCGTGAACTATTTCAGTGTTTTTTTTAACACTCATTGATTAGGAACTGCTATATTTGTGTTGTCATGGCAACAGAAAACAATTGCGGCAGTTTCTATGGACTTTGTGAATCTGCGAAGTGCATTTAGCCTCGCAGATAACAAATAACAAAAAAGTAATGTTGTTTAGCTATTAAACTGAGTTATAATCTAAGGAAGGGTAAATTAGATAACATAATAGAACAATTTGTAAATACTTTATAAATTACTCACATTGGAATACACATTCCTGGAAACTCAATTGAAATGTCCCCAAATTACTTGTGAACCTAAATGAAACTGCCTGATTAATAAGCATAACTTACTTTAACAACCTGAATCTATAAGCTATCTGCTCTATATATGCTACATTATATATGTCACTTGCATATGACAGTCTCTAGAGCACACATATTTTTGCAACATGCTATATTTGCACTAACCATACATTCTAAACTAACTTAATTGGCAACTGACAAGTTATTTATTAGAAACATCAGTCTAAATATTAATTGTGCCCTTGAAATATTGTTGCTGTTTTGACAAAACAAAACCTGAATTGAAAAAGGAATGATTTGAAGAAGTGAAGTTGTTGTGTCTTTCGGCTTTTCCCGATTAGGCGTCGCCACAGCAGAACTCCAGTCTGCTAATTATTGGCAGTAGATTTTTACATGCCGAGTTGCCGGCCCTGATGCACAACCTTCAACGAAGGTACGCCCATTCACGCATGTCTCTACACAGAAGACGCTCTAGCTGAGAATCGAACAGGGCAACATCTTACTGTGAGGCGACAATGCTACCGCAGCACCACCACCGCAGTTGTACAGATTTCAAAGACAGCTATTGACACTACAATATAAGTAGAAATGTATACATGCAAGGAAAAATTGAAATGCTTTACACTTTTAGTTAAAATAGCTTATTGTTATTTTTTTGCTTTATCAGAAAATGTAAAGAGCTAGGAAATTATTTCTAATTTGTCTTTATAATGTTTACTAAAGTGATGTTAGTCACTGAATTGTTTAATGGATTGCAAGTCATGTACAAGATGGACTACTGAATGTTATTTCTGTTTACCTATGTTTGATTAATTTCTTTTATTAGTACTGATTTAAAACAAGGGAAAGAAAGGGAAGGGAAATATCTGTTTTTGGTCAAGGGAGGAGAAGCTTAAGAGTATTCTAACTGCCTCGAGAACTCTCTAAGATACTCTAAACACTATTATGATTAATACTTATCTAAGGTAAGTCTTGATTACCATATGGGTACCTACACATTCATTCTAGACCTGATGTGATTACCCATTCTGGAAGCAGGAGGTGCCCTATGCAGGGTGGGAATTGTCAGAGTGATCATAATTCATTCTTAGACTCTGCTTTGTAAATCTATAAATATGTAAAAGCACTGCACACTAGAATGCAGGGCGCATCTACTCAGAGTCAGGATACCACCAATAAGCCATGTCTTTTCATAAGTGTAAGTTGAAGTTGGTGAGCTGAAGAGTGGAAAAGTAAAGGAAGAAGTACACCTACAGTAAATTCATATTTTATTGGTAATCACTCATTGTCTCCTGCAGAGTCCTTTTAGTCAGTTTATTTTATTTATAATATATTTGTTGTTGGCTTATTTAGTGTATGCTCCTTTGCTGCATTTAATTTATCTGAAATGACATATCTGACATGTTTGGGATATCTTAAGGGTAACTAAATATTGGATATTTTCTAAGTCAACATAATAATTGTTTACACTACTAACATTCCATCCTGATATATAAAATACTGTAGAATAATAGTAGAATAATAATGAATTTCATAACTCTTTTAAGAAAATTCTCCATATAATAATTTAACATATGGAGCTCAGTTGATATTGTTGGTTATAGGTATGAGTGATAATCCAATAGACCTATCTTTATTTATTAGATTAGGAATGACTTTCATTCCATGTTTAATGGGAAATTCATATTTTACTTGTATTTGATACCTTAGAATTAATGTTTTAGCCTGACCAGAATTGTACCCTACTTGTATTTAAAGAAGAAAGAACATTAAATTACACTCCCAAGTTTACACATATAAAAATAACATTCAATGTTATCAGAGAATATGGTATAACTACTATAATCAAAAAAAAAAAAAAAAAAAAAGAAGCAAAATGTTTCTTCCAACAATAATTTGAAATTGATTTAACATTCTTATCATTAAATACTAATGGCTTAAATAATGCAAATAAAAGATCAAACTTACTAAAATATTTAAATCTAAATAAGGCACAAGTAGTATTTCTCCAGGAAATGCATTTTAAGACTAATGATAGCTTTATTTGGAACCCTAAGGACTATAGCTCAATCCTCTTATAGAAGAAAGACAAAAGGAGTATCAATCCTCTGGATGGAAAACATAATCACTCCAAACGTTATTTATAAATATGAAGACAAAGAAGGTCTACTAATGTTTGTTATAATTCAATTTAATAACAGAATATGGACCTTAGCTAATCTATATTGGTTCCCAGGAACTGGAGCAGGAACAGTTAAAAAACACCTAGATTTTATTTCCAACAATTATAAAGGAAATCTTATACTGGGAGGAGACTTTAATTGTACCTTAGAAGCTTCTGAAACCACTAAGACGTCTTTTCGCAGAGCAACTATTTCAAAATCCTTAAAAAGATGGATTGATTCATTTCATTTAACAGACACTTTTAAAGTAAAAGATGATAAATCCTTATTATTTTCCCATAAAGACCATAGATTTGGAACATAAACCAGAATAGACAAATTATTCATAGTTTAAGATTTACAAACAAAAATCCTTAACTTCTCAATAGTTCCATGCCCGTTCTAAGATCATGACTCTCTGATAATGAAGCTCCAAATAGAGTTTAAACCTTTAATCCTCTCAACTAGAATTCCATCATATATCATGAAAATTAAAGAATTCAGACCCTGGATGTTGTCAGAACTACAATTATTTCTTGAAATTAATAATACAACAGAAATCAGTAGAGTCATGGTTTGGGACTCATTAAAAGCATATTTATTTGGTAAGACCCTTAGCTGGTACAAAAGCAAAGTTAGAGAGTGAAAAGATGCATTCTTAAAGAAATAAACTCATGTTTAATAAAATGTTTATGATATCCTAAAAAGAATAGAGTAGCTCTAACTCATCACATTAAACCCTGGAAACAAGGAGGATTGAACTTCCCAGAAATAGAAACATATATAAAAGCAAATGTGCTTAAAACAATAGACTGGATAAACCCAAATTATTTTGCCAACTGGAAAGAATTAACAACGGCTATATTAACAAATTAATTTGTTATCTTTAATTTTAATTACCTTTAATTTAATCTGTTAAAAAATGTTTTAATAGTAGACAAATCAAACAAACCCTGGTACATACTATGCATAAGTATACAATATAATATAACAAAACCTTCTAAAATAACACTAATTAATCATTACATCAATTCCTTTAGGAAACTTATCAATACAAACATAGATCTAAAACTTTGGTTTGACCTTTTAACCCCATTTACCATCACTAAGAACTTTCCTCACACAATATATAGGGAAACAATAACCTCCTGGGAACAAAATAGATTCTTATGCTGGTTTCAATGTGTAAAATAAATTAAATGTTTTAGATGTACATATGATAAAAAACTGCTTACATAATTCCAACACAGGGCTGGTTAACCTTACAAAGCATTCTAATGTACACTCAAGATTTATGCAGATTAATTAATAATTCCTCATTTAAAGATATTCCAAATCTAATAAGTTTTCTGTATGAATTTATATATAATAGTTGTGAAAAGAAAAATCCCATTCCAAATCAATATAAAGAGTTAATAACATATAAAATAATTCCCAAACCATCATACTGACAGTTCTTAACAAAAGGACAGTAATTGCAGTTAACAGAAGAAATTAAAACTAACATTTTACCATCAGTTAATTACACTTCTAACACACAGTACTGGAAATTATTTAACTGGAAATACTTACATAGAGCATTTTTAACACCAGATAGAATTAAAAAGATCAGTACTACTACAAATGTTTTTTGCTGGAGGTGTGAAAAGTCAAATAAAGCAGATTGGATTCATATTTTTTATGAATGTAATAAAATGAAATCATATTGGAATGGAGTCAATCATTTTTTACAAGCTCCAAGGTGGAATTTAAATACACCCCCATCATTGGAAGAATTCTACACTTTACTAAAGACAACTGCATCGATGGAAATAAAAATCAAAGAACTATGAATCTAGCCCAGGCCATTGGTAAATAATCCTTGGAAGAAAGTTATGTCTTTGTTGGACACTCTTCAATAATCAATGCTGAATCTCTGATAACTGATCTGTTAATTCTATATTTAATAAAATACAGTATATATAATCAAAAGTCAGGCTATTGTAAATATTGTATATAGTTGTTTAAATTGATATTTTAAAATATTATGTAAATATTTTAATTGAAAATAAAACTTTTTTGAGGAAGAATATTATAGTAATACTATCTGCATTTACAATATATTTACATTATTTACAATTGCTGTAATAGTAATACTGACAATGACACTCTGTTAGTCATTATCCGTGTAACATTTGTGTCAGGATTCACTTGTGAGGTGCTTCTGTAGGGCAACTTTAACTTCCTTAATTGTTGATATAGCTCTATTTCTATAGGTAGATGATTTCAGGCTGCAGGACCAATACTTGTGTGAAAGCTTTTTCACCAATTTTATTTTTGAAAGGGGGCTTTACCAGTGTAATACTGTCTTTTTGACTTAAGGAATAAGTTTATTCTGTAAGTTGATTTTTTTTTTTTACTTTTTCCAACATTTTATTAGTGACACATAGAATTTACGTAACTGTGCACCTCTCTTGCATGATGCACACTTATTTGCTATTCCTTGGCATTTAGCTCATATCTTAACAATCAATATAAAGAGAAAAAAAGAGAAAAATGTTATTACTTATTTTACCATTCTTTTACTCTGTTTATATATGCAGCTCAGCCCAGAATCAGTGGCATACATGTTACTCAACATCACTTTTTAATCTCTCGATGGGCATTATATAAAAAATTTAACTAAATCTTTATTTGGTTGAGAGACCTTCTCAGTGCATTGTCCTTTTTTCCTGGAAAGCCATTGTTCCTGTCTTTCTTCCTTTATATCTTTATTTGCCCTTTTTTAGTTAACTATATGTAACATTCTTCCTTCCCTCTTAAAACTATAACTATGTATCTACTCTAAATCTTTAATCCATTTTCTGGTTATCTTTTTCTTCTGGGTTAATATTCTTTATCTGACCCTTTGTCTCTTACTATTTCTCTATGCCAATTGTTCTTTCTTTCTTTTTCCTTCCTTCTTAACTCCTCCCTTGTATTCACCTTCTTGCCCACATTTCTCCATGTATCTTTCCTTCTTACATTTCAATTTCCTTGCTTTTCCTTTTTCTGTCTGCTTCATTACTTGTTCTACATCCCCTTCCTGGGACACTGCTCTTTCTTCCAGTTCCTTGGAATTGCTTTCTTGCCAGCTGTCATTATACTTCCTGTTACTTTCTTCTCCTCCTCCTTTATCCCTATTTCATATCCTAGAAGGAACAGTTTTGCAGTGATCTTTTACTCACTTATGGCTGGTAGTTTATTCCACATAATCTGCTGTTTCTCCTTTTCATACCCCTCTTACTCCTTGTATTGCTGTGTACTTGGCATGGCTTAGTGGCAAATCACTTTGTCTATAGTGTGTAGGGTCCTGGGTTTGAGCCTTGCAGAGGCTGTTGATTATTTTTTTTTTCTGTGGGTTGGGAGGGTGGCCTAATGGTTAAGGTGCTTGCCTTGCAAGCACAAGGTGCAAGGTTTGAGTCTCACAAGGAATAATTGGCTAGGCTTAAAATGGCTCGCAAGGGCAGTTAGCTTAATACTAATCTATGAACCTATGAACCTATGAATATATAAAACCAAATACCTTACCCCTCTGTGCACCTCCAACATAGCTCTGGAACCACTGTAAACATTTTGGCTAATCTGAATGGTGTATAAAAATACTTATAGGTTCATAGGTTCATAGGTAGGTACTAGGCTATCGGCCCAAAGGCCTACGTAAGCCTAGCCAGCAAGGTCCATAGCTTACGCCACCCAAGAAAGTTATTTTCCTGTGCCACTGTCCAGAAGAGAGACAGAAGTGATCTCCAGGGTGTATTTCCTATTTCCCATCCACTCATCAAGATTTTTCTTGAAGAGTGCTAATGAAGAACTTTGCTTGATATTGATGGGTAGCCTGTCGCAAATATCCTGCACCTCCAGGTTTTAGTAATGTATCTAGGGTATTTTAATACCTCCTTCTATTCTCCTTTCTCTATCTGCATGTTCATTTCCCTCTTTCTGTTTCCTAGGTATTTTCTTCCTATTCTTACCAATCCTTGCATTGGCCTAACTTCCACTCTCCTATCATCTATTTCTTTTATCAGATTCAGATCTTCCTGCTGTCATGTCCAGTTTCTCCCTTGACCTGTGCATCTACTCCATATTACTTGGTACTCATATTCCAACCTTTCTGCCAACGGGAATTAATCCTGTATTACCTGCAAAGGTTTCAGATCTTCTCCTGTGATCAACTGAGACCAGTACTGAATCTTTTGTTGTTTAGCTTGCCACCTCCACAGTTTTGTTGTTGTTTGTCTTTTTGGCTTTTCCCGGTTAGGGGTCACCACAGCGGAACTCCGGTCCGCTAATTATTGGCAGTAGATTTTTATGGTGCTGAGTTGCCAGCCCGATGCTCAACCTTCACCGAAGGCATGCCCATTCATGCATGTCTTTCGAACGCCATTCAACCGCGGAGAGGACATGCAGATTCCACACAGAAAGCACTCCAGCAGAGAATCGAACAGGAGAACCTCTTGCTGTGAGGCAACAATGCTATCACTGCACCACCATGCTTGCCACCTCCACAGTGCATTTTATAATGTCCTATCCTGACTTCCACCTCCTATATGTATAGGCCTCTCTATTCACTTCTCTTTCTCTTTCTCCAGTTATGTCCATCTCTTACTGAAGATCGTTTGGGCTGCTTTGGTTCTTTCCAAAACCAGTTCCTTATTCTTTGTATCCAGAAGTATATCTATTATAACTCCTTTCCTCCCATTAGCTTTTTCCTTCTTTATCATCCTGTTCCAGTCTGCATCATAATTTCTCTCTACTACCCTTAATATATTCATTAGCAGGCATGCATACAGACTTTCCTGTAAACCTGGCTCTCCTAAGCCCCTCACCTTTACAGGTGCTGTGACTTGTTCCCATCTTACTTTGGGTCATTTTCCATCCTATAAATGTTCTATTTCATTTGTTTTACTTTTCTCAAATCTTTAATAGTTTTAATTTAAAAAAAATTGGACTGAATATATATACTATGGATTATGCACATTCTTAGCACCTGTGCTCTTTTTTCTCTCCACCCCTGTATTTGTTTCTTAACTTTTCCTAATATTTTTCATAGGTATTTTGCACTATGGTCTTCTAGTGTTTACCCTAGCCACATCCCTAAGTATTTAGGCTCATTTCCCCACATGTTCCTGGTATCTCCTTATTTCTCTGCAACTCATTCCTTAGCTTTTAATATTATCTCAATTTTGTCTCTATTTATTTCATATCCCGATTTTTCCCAACCCCCCTTAAAATCATCCATAATTTGCCCAAATCTTCCTCCTGCTTTGTTAATGTCAGTAAGATGTCATTTGCATATAATGTTATTTTCTTTTCTTCTGTCGTCCATTTGTACTCACTCAAACTGGATTTCCTTATATTTATTACCAAGGGTTCAATGTATACTGTAAAGAGAAGAGGTGAAAGAAGGCAATCCCATCTCTTCTCTTCTCTCTTGCACTCTTATCTCCTCAGACAACCTAGCTCTAATTTTCACCATTGCCATTGTCCTGTGGTGTATGGCCCACACCATTTCTATCCAGCTCTGTGGCAATCCCGACCTGTCAGCTATCTAAGACACATGTCTCTAGCTTACTTGGTAAAACACTTTCTCTGCATCCAGTGAGATCATAGGCTCATAGGTATTTACAAGGCTAACGACCACAAGGGCCTTTTTAAGCCTAGCCATACATCCCAAATCTCTAACAAGTTCTGATACCCTTGATAAGTGTAAGCAGGGGTTTGGGAGATGAAACATTTACAAGCAGGTGCCTGGGAGATGAACCATTTATAGGTTTCCTGTGCCCATTAGAGACTTAGGTGCCAAACCTGGGATGAATTTACTGTTCCCCATTCATTTGTCCATGTTGCACTTGAATTAGGTTAGGCAGGCGCTTCACATGGATGGGAATCCTGTTCTATAGATGGGATAGTCTTTGGGATATGCACCTGTCTCTTGGGCAGATCCTATTTATATGATAGGCAAGGTTTAAGTCTTTAGAACAGATAATTCTGGTGCTGTCTGTTTTGTGGATATGCAGGAGGTCCATCAGAGTAAGGTCTGACAATGTCCTGTATGCCAGGCATAGATCTCCCCTCAAAAGCCTATAGGAGACAAAATATAGGGATAGGGCCTTGAGACAGTCTGCATAGGACATTTTACTTACAGCCTGTATTCTTTTAGTGAAGAACCTCTGTGGATGTTCCAGTTGTTGGATATGCCTGATTAGGTACATACCAAAGGGGGCCTTGTACTCAGTGATAGGTTTGATGAATGCCGAATACAGTGGAACAATGACTTCCTTGGACTTAGATGCCATACCTTTGTTTATAAGTTACGCAACATAGAATGATTTCCTCACTACTGTAGACACATGATGATCAAAGGCTAGACTACTATCTATGTATGTCCCTAAGTCCCTGACTACTGGGTCAGCTCTAAGGGGTATGTTGACAATATGATACTTACCAAGGGTGGATGACTTCTCAAAGGATACCATTATGCATTTCTTGGCATTTAGTTTTAGTCCATGGCTCTGACATCAGTTGTTTGTGTCAGCCCTCCTGGAGAACATTTGTTTCAGTGTGGGATTCAATGGCAGCTCCTAATTTGCAATCATCTGCAAATTTAGTCAGCCAGAGACCACTGACATTGGCCTTGACTTCAGAGAAGTAAATGCCAAAAAGGATCGGTCCAAGGACTGATCCCTGAGGGACTCCACTTGTGACTGGCCTCTTTGTAGAGGTGGACTCCCCAATTATAACTTCCTGGGTCCTGTCTGTGAGTCAGTTGGCTATCCACCGGGTGACATACGAGTTTGTACCCAATCTCCTGAATTTATCAATAATGCCTGAGTGGGGTATTGTGTCAAATACCTTGGCCAGGTCAAGGTAGGCAGTGTGAACCATTTTTCCCTCATCCATTGCTTTGGTTACCTTCTCAAAGAAGTTCACCAGGTTGACTAGGCATGATCTTCCCTTGACGAAACCAATCCGGGTTGGGTCCAGTGTCTGAAGGTTTACTATATCACTGTTGATCATTTCCATGATAATTCTTTCCATGGCTTTTGTGACAAAGGGGGATACTGCCAGCTTCCGGCAGTGGGGGTTTCACCAGGGATAGAGTCAGATGACAAGAAATGATGTCATTCTGCAAGCCATCCCAGCAGTAACATTTGAGATATTAATCTGAGAACTCTCTGAGAGACAGTGCATTCTGTATTCTGTCTTGGACCTGACAACAACAAGAACCATTTACCACACATCTGCCTTGCTCTGATGAAGTAAGTTACTAGGGAACAGTATAATTCTCTTGGATATAGTTAGGAATATAGCAAAGCTTAGTTTATTTATTTTTTTAAGTTACAAACAGTTTACATCACAGACACGATTGAAACAACTGTAGTTGTAAACATTATACATAATTTATAAACCATCCAGTCATTGTCAGTTAAACATTATATACCTCATTCAAATCCTGCCTCTCAAATGTTCCTGCTCTTCGTATATTGTTCACACAATTCTCATTTTTCCCTATGTAGTTTGGTCCTTCTCTTTTCCAAAGATCCTATTTCCAGTTGTTTTATCTCTGTCACTATATTCACTACTTCTAGTAAAGTTGGTCTAGACTTTGATTTCCATTTTCTAGTAATTGCTTTTTTGTAGCCACCATAATTAGACTCAGCAAGGCTTTACTATGTCTAGGCAATTCTGATTGTGTAGTATAACTCAAAAAAATAATTTCTCCAGTCAGTCCAATCTGCTCACCCAGCATCTCCAACAGATCGGCCTGCAGGGCATCCCAAAAGTGTGCCAGCTCATCACACTTCCAAAAAATATGCTCCCAGCTACCTCTTTATTGCCCATCATACTTCCAACATTTGCTATCCACCTTAGGAAAAATTCTTTGGAGTCTACTTGGGGTATAAAAATACCTGTGTAAACACTTCTAGGCAAAGATCTTAAATCTTCTAGACTTTTTTGCATATTTGGGAAGATATACATATATATATATATATATATATATATATATATATATATATATATATATATATCCCCATTGTCTCTTAGTGAATTGCTTATCCAACATCTCTTCCCAATCTTTTCTAAGCTCCTCTGATTCATTCTTATAATTATCATGCAATATTTTATATGCCTTACTAATTATTCCTTTTTTAATGGCAGCTTCTGTTCTAGATTATATTAAAAACTCTACCAGTGCTGGTCTTTCATTTAGTAGCCCCCTATTTCTTTCTCTTTGCCTATACTCTGATATCAATCCTTGATAGGGAAGGAAATCTCTAACCTGCAGACCAAATAAATTCTTGGCCTCTTCCCATTCTATTACCTTTCCTTTTCTAGTTATTTGCTCCCAATACCTTGGTTCCTTTTTCAGTTTTCTCCAATAAATTCCAGTCCTCTCTTGGTTATTATCTATATCCTTGACCACAGTCAGCCCTATCGGCAAAATCTGTTTTCTCCATTCTCATGCTGGTTTGGTTCTTAGAATACTCCCTGTTATTTTATGAATATAAAACGCTATATGATTTTGGTTGTTCTCCTTAAGAGTCTGCATCCAAAATCCCAATCTCCCCTTATTTCTTGATCTTCCTCCCTTTGTCAGCATCATTCCTTTCCACTTTGAATTATAGTTTTCTGCTTGTGCTATGTATAAGAGTCTTAACTGTGTTGCTCTAAAATACCTTCTCAAATTAAGTAATCCTAGTCCACCACCTTGTTCTATTGGAAGAATCAGTTTATCCCATTTGACCCTTGCTGTCTTCCCTTCCAAGATAAAATCCTTCAACTCTTTTTTGATTGCTATCCACAACTACTCCTCCAGTATGCCTGACCTGTGTATAAGACTATAGGGACTAAAAACATATTAATGGCTTGTATCTTAGTATCCACATTCATATAACAAAATTTCCAGTTTTTCAGTTTTTGTATTATCTTCTGTTTCGTCTCTGCCCACATATCTTTAGCTTCCACCACATAGTCATTTCTAATCCATACTCTTAAATACTTCATTTTATCATGTCCCCATAAATATGGATATTGTTGGACCAATTTGTGTGTGGGTACATAATTTACCACTATTGCCTTTGTTTTAGCTTCATTAATTTTGCATCCCAAGAAGATTTGAAACTGTCTTAAAATGTTCCACAAAACTGTAATGTCCCTTTCTGGTTTTGTCATGTATAAAATAATATCATCTGCAAACAGAGCCAGCTTTTCCTGACTACCATACCAATTATATCCTTGGATTTCTGAGTCCCTTATTTTCTTTGACAGTGGTTCTAAATATAATGGAAACAACAAAGGGGAAAGTGAACAACCCTGCCTGGTTCTTCTACTCAAGCATAAATTATCAGAGAGGACACCACCCACTTTAATTCATGCTTCCGATCCCTCATATATTCTTCTAATCAACCTTATAATTGTATCAGGGAAAACAAATGCTTCCATTGCCCTGCTCATGAAGTCCCAGTCTACTCTGTCAAATGCTTTCTCTGCATCAAGACCCAACAATGAAAGTGGTACTTTCTTACAATCTGCTTCCCTCTGGATCGTCAATATTCTGTTAATATTGTCAAATGTTTGCCTCCCCTCCACAAAACCACACTGATCCATATCTATCAATTTTGTTATCATTTTTGCCATTGTTTTAGCCATTATAGACATAAACACTTTATAATCATGGTTTAGTATTGAAATGGGCCTGTATGAAGCTGGATTCGATGGATCTTTACCTTCTTTAGGTATTACCGTTACCACCGCCTTCTTCCAGGATGCTGGTACTTCTCTTAAAATACTGTCTATTCCTGGCGACTTTCCTGTAGATTGGTTACACATAGCCATTTTTATCTCATCCCTTCCTATCCTGTTAGTAATCTAGACTCATCTACCTCTAACATTGGCATATTTAATTCTTCAGTAAAAATTTCCATTTGTACCTTTTCTTGATTTCCATATTTCTCTGCTTTATATAAATTTTCATAAAATTTCCGAAATATTTTTAATACTTCTACAGGGTCTTTTGTTATCTTCCTTGTTATAGGCTCCCTAAGCTTGGTGACTGCCCTTTCCACTTTTTGTTGCCTGAGTTGTTGTGCTAGAAGTTTTTGTGCTTTAGAATTATTATTAAAAAAGAGTTGCTTAACAGCAATCTTTCTAAACTCATGCATATTATTGAGGTAATCCCTTATTTTCTGTTTAGCATTCTGCAGTTGCTCCTTTTCTTGTTCTGAGAGATTCCCCCTCTTTTGCAATACTTTAATGTTTGTCAATCCCTCTAAATAATTTTTGTTACTGTTTAGCCATATCTCCCTTTCTTTTATTTCCAACCTAGTTTTAAACTTCACTTTAATTTTATCCGACTCCTTAGCTGTGTTTTCAGAAAATAAATCTGTCGTCTCTAGTAGCTCCTGAATTAGTTCCACAACCCATTCCTTAAATTCCTCTCTTTTCAACCGGTAGGTGGGAAAGCACCAGTGTCTCATTTTCATGTCATTGCCTTGCATTTGTATTTTAGTTATTATTGGTGCATGATTTGAAATAGTTATTGAGTGCATTTCAAGACTTTCAATTAAATGCACATGTTCCTGTGACATATAAACTCTATGTATCTTAGCCCAGCTTTTGTATCTCTGTGAGTAACATGTAAATTCAATCTGAACTCCTAGTACTGAATTCACATCTTCCATGCCAAACATTTTCATAAATTTCTTTAAAAATCTACCCCCCCTTTTTATATTTTTCCTTCTAGGCCCCCAAACACACTGTTGCAAACCAAATTCCATTCTCCACCTATAAGTAATATTCCTTGCTGAAAGCTAATTATTTCTCCCAGAATTTTCTTAATCTCCATTATAGCAGTTTTAGGGGGGATGTAAATGCATGCAAGTGTAATCCTCCTCCCTAAGCCGTAGACCCTTGGTCCTATGCATCTTCCATTATTATCTTTTTTTTCCCCCTCTTCTATCACTATTGGAGCTCCTCTTGCAATTAATAAGTACTTCTCTTTTCCTTTGCCCCAAATATTATGCTGAATAACCATCCTGTAAACCTTTCCTTATCAAATTCACATGTTCAGATCTTTCCAGGTATGTCTCCTGCACCATAGCTATTTGCACTCTACATTTTTAATATAATTCACTACTCTTTCTTTTTTATATTTATCTATAAGACCATTCAGACTGAAAGACATTAAAGAAAGCATAATTTTCTTATGAAGATATTATTACCACCTTTTATAAATAACTGCTCTTTTGGGTGGCCACGGTGGTGCAGTGGTTAGCATTGTCGCCTCATAGCAAGAGGTTCTCTGGTTCAATCCTCGGCTGGGGTGCCTTCTGTGTGGAGTCTGCATGTCCTCCCTGTGGTCGCGTGGGATTCCTCCGGGTGCTCCAGTTTCCTCCCACATCCCAAAGACATGCTGCAGGTGGATTGGACACTCTAAACTGGCCCTAGGTGAGAGTGCGTGTGTGTGCCTTCTGTGGAAGGTTGGGTGCCAGGCTGGCAACTCGACACTGTAAAAACTCCACTGCCAATCATGAGCAGACAGGTGATCCGCTGTGGTGACCCCTAACCGGGAAAAGCCGAAAGAAGAAGAAGATATATAACTGCTCTTTTGCTAAATGTCTAGTTCCAACATTTATGTTACATGTATATACTGTTCGGCAGGTTGGTCTTTTATACAGTTGTTTCATGTCATATCCATTTGTGCTTATGTCATATCTTACATAAGTTTTTGTTTTTTTGAAAACCCTCAAACAGAACAAACAACTCCCAAAAAAAAACCCTCCTAAAAATTATGAACTTTACAATAACACACAAAAGTCTATACAACTTCAAATATTAAAGTTTTTGCTTCATAATAAGAAACTAAGTTCTAAATTGACAGCTACACAGACAGGCTAAAGTTAACCAAAAAGAAAGTTAGTCATGCTAAGATGGATGGTACAGGCTGTGCTATTAGTAAGTGCTATTTCATTTTTTATATCTATATAACCCTCCCAGTTGAAAAAACACTTGAATGTTTTCAGTAAACACTTTCTCCAAGCCATTTTTCTTCATCAAATTGTCTTCTAGTGACATGCAAACCAGACACAAAACTGCTAAGGGTACCTTGTTATAAAAAAAAAAAAAAAAAAGCTTTACAATATTCAATATTCTTTTTCATTTACACGCTTTGTAATAAACTTGTTACTGCATAATGCCTAGGGTTTTTACCCAGTCATTTCCCAACTTAAACATCGGAAAAAGCACACTGATTTTTCTTTTGTCATACTCTTACCAGACCTTTCTGGTCTCCTCCTCTCCTCATTTGTTTTCATTGCAGTGCCTGCATTTCTCAAAACTGAACAAAGAGAGAAGAAGGGTGAACAAGAAAAGAGAAAGTATCTGTTTATATTAGTATCCCCATTGCATTTAAAAAAAACTGAGAGAACTTTACTTGAAGTCTGACTGGTTTTGTATTATCTTTAAAGCTGTCACACCTGGGAAAGCCCATGATTGTTTTCAGGGAACATTATGTCCTAGTCAATTTCTCTGTTGTTTTTCTTCTTTTCCCTCAGCCAGTCCCCTTCCACCAGACTGTCTCCAGTTTCTCTTTATCAGATCAGCTACAGAAATGCTACTTAGTATACATATTTGCAAGTGCTAGAAAAAAACTTATAATATTCAATATTCTTTTTTCATTTACTTGCTCTCTCTGTCTTAAAACAAAAGTCCTTAATCAGTCATTTTCCCATGCAAGAATGAAAAAAAAAGCAGATTAATTTGAACTCTGCCATGCATGCCCCTTAACCAGGCTCCCTTTTTCCTTTTTTTTGTAATCATTACATTGGGGATGCACAAGACAGTGCATTTCTTTATGCTGGTCCCAAGCCCAGACAAATAGGGAGAGTTGTGTCAGGAAGGGTATCCGGTGTAAAAGTTTGCCAAATCATACATGCAGACAACAGTACAGAAATACATACTGGATCGGTCGAGGCCCAGGTTAACAACGACCACCACCAGTACTGTTGGCCAACAGGGTGCTGGCGGAAATTGGGCTACTGTTGGCCGAAGAAGGAGAAGAGGGGAAAGGCATGCCTGAAGGCAGGTAAAGGCTAGGACTGTGACAGTGAGGGTCGGAACTTTGAATGTTGGCAGTATGACTGGTATAGGGAGAGAGCTAGCTGATATGATGGCCCGAAGGAAAGTTGGTATATTGTGTGTGCAAGAGACCAGATGGAAGGGGAGCAAGGCTAGGTGTATTGGAGGCGGTTTCAAATTGTTTTATCATGGTGTGGATGGTAGGAAAAATGGCTTAGGCATTATCCTGAAGGAACAGTATGCTAAGAGTGTTTTGGAGGTGAAAAGAGTGTCAGATAGAGTGATGTTTATGAAGCTGGAAATTGATGGTGTAATGATGAATGTTGTTAGTGAATATGCTCCACAAGTTGGGTGTACGATGGATGAGAAAGAAAAATTTTGGAGTGAGTTGGATGAAGTGGTGATGACTGCAGCCAAGGGTGAGAGACTGGTGATTGGAGCAGATTTCAATGGGCATGTTGGTGAAGGGAACAGAGGGGATGAGGAAGTGATGGGTAGGTATGGTGTTAAGCAAAGGAATGCAGAAGGTCAGATGGTAGTGAATTTTGTGAAAAGGATGGACATGGCTGTGATGAATACATATTTTAACAAGAGGGAGGAGCATAGGGTGACATACAAGAGTGGAGGAAGATGCACACAGGTGGATTATATCTTATGTAGAAGGGCCAGTCTGAAGGAGATTGGAGACTGTAAAGTGGTGGCAGGGGAAAGTGTAGTTAGGCAGCATAGGATGGTGGCTTGTAGGATGACATTGGTGATCAAGAAGAGGATCAAATGGTGGAAATTGAAAAAGGTTAATTGTAAGGTGATGTTCAGGGAATAGTTAAGACAGGTAATGGGTGGCAGTGAAGAGTTACCGAATAGTCGGGTAACTACAGCAGAGCTGGTAAGAAAGATGGTAGAAAGGTGCTTGGTGTGACATCTGGAAAGAGGAAGGAGGACAAGGAGACCTGGTGGTGGAATGAAGAAGTACAGGAAAGTATACATGAAAGAGGTTGGCGAAGAAGAAGTGGGATTGTCAAAGAGATGAAGAAAGTAGACAAGAGCATAAGGAGATGAGGTGCATGGCAAAGAGAGATGTGGCGAAGGCTAAGGATAAGGCGTATGAAGAGTTGTATAAAAGGTTGGACACTAAGGAGGGAGAAAAGGACCTGTACCGATTGGCTAGACAGAAGGACTGAGCTAGTAAAGATGTACAGCAGGTAAGGGTGATAAAGGATAATGAGGGAAACATACTCACAAGCGAGGAGAGTGTGTTGAGCAGATGGAAAGAGTACTTTGAGGGGTTGATGAATGAAGAGAATGAGAGGGAGAGAAGGTTGGATGATGTGTAGATAGTGAATCATGAAGTGCAGTGGATTAGCAAGGAGGAAGTAAGGATAGCTATGAAGAGGATGAAGAACGGAAAGGCTGTTGGTCCAGATGACATTCCTGTGGAAGCATGGAGGTGTTTAGGTGAAATGGCAATGGAGTTTTTAAATAGATTGTTTAATTAAATCTTGGAAAGTGAGAGGATGTCTGAGGAATGGTGAAAAAGTGTTTTGGTACCGATTTTTAAGAATAAGGGTGATGTGCAGAGCTGTAGTAACTACAGAGAGATTAAACTGATCAGTCACAGCATGAAGTTATGGGAAAGAGTAGTGGAGGCTAGGTTAAGAAGGGAGGTGATGATTAGTGATCAGCAGTATGGTTTCATGCCAGGAAAGAGCACTACAGATGCAATGTTTGCTCTGAGAGTGTTGATGGAGAAGTATAGAGAAGGTCAGAAGGAGTTGCACTGTGCCTGTGTGGATTTAGAGAAAGCATATGACAGGGTGCCTAGAGAGGAGTTGTGGTATTGTATGAGGAAGTCGGGAGTGTCAGAGAAGTATATAAGAGTGGTACAGGATATGTACGAGGGTAGTGTGACAGCAGTGAGGTCTGCGGTGGGAGTGACGGATGCATTTAAGGTGGAGGTGGGATTACATCAAGGATCAGCTCTGAGCCCTTTCTTATTTGCAATGGTGATGGACAGGTTGACAGACGAGATCAGACAGGAGTCCCTGTGGACTATGATGTTTGCAGATGACATTATGATCTGTAGTGAGAGTAGGGAACAGGTGGATGAGACCCTGGAGAGGTGGAGATTTGCTCTAGAGAGAAGAGCAATGAAGGTCAGCAGGACTAAGACAGAATATATGTGTGTGAATGAGAGGGAGGATAGAGGAATGGTGAGGATGCAGGGAGTAGAGTTGACGAAGGTGGATGAGTTTAAGTACTTGGGATCAACAGTTCAGAGTAATGGTGAGTGTGGAAGAGAGGTGAAGAAGAGAGTACAGGCAGGATGGAGTGGGTGGAGAAGAGTGTCAGGAGTGATTTGTGACGGACGAGTACCAGTAAGAGTGAAACGGAAGGTCTACAAGAGGGTAGTGAGACCAGCTATGTTATATGGGTTGGAGACAGTGGCACTGACAAAAAGGCAGGAGTCAGAGCTTGACGTGGCAGAGTTGAAGATGTTAAGATTTGCACTGGGTGTGACGAGGATGGACAGGATTAGGAATAAGTATATTAGAGGGTCAGCCCAGGCTGGAAGGTTTGGAGACAAAGTCAGAGAGGCAAGATTATGTTGGTTTGGACATGTGCTGAGGAGGGATGCAGAGTATATTGGGAAAAAGATGCTAAGGATGAAGCTGCCAGGTAACAGGAAAAGAGGGAGGCCTAAGATAAGGTTTATGGATGTGGTGAGAGAGGACATGCAGGTGGTTGGTGTGACAGAGCAGGATGCAGAGGACAGGAAGAAATGGAAACAGGTGATCTGCTGTGGTGACCCCTAATGGGAGCAGCTGAAAGAAGAAGAAGAAGACATTGCCTATGTTTCTCAAAGCTATACAAAAGGAAAAAGAGAAGAGGGGAGAAAAATAAAAACAACACCTGTTTACAATCCCCATTACACCCAAAAATAGCATGCAAAGAAAACCACGCAACACAGATAAAATACTATTAAGAAAATAAAGTGATTACTTTACTTACAGTTAGCGTTCTCCCCTGTCTTCCCCTCCCCTTAGCATTTTTCCAAACATTAATGCCATGAAGTAGGGCATATGCTTGAGTCCCCCACTCAGCAAACAAATTTTGAAGAAGTTCAATGTTTCCAGATTTTCTTGTGCTGTCAGATTTCACAAATATAATTAATGCATTGTAAACCCACATTAAGTTATTGATATTATTACTGTTCTTCTCCATCACCCGAATCCTGTCTCTGCTTCATTTCCAACATACTCTCGTTTCTTCTAGTCAACTCTTGTGCTCTCTTCCTTCTCTCCAACATTTTCTATTGAAATACAGGAAAACGTTTCAAAGGTGCAGTATCTCTGTGGTCTTTATTGCCAGAGGAGTGAGAAGCCAAATCTCCTTCTGTTTCACAGCTCAGTTTTTGTTGGACAAAGTTTTGTATTTCCTCCTTAGCATGAATTTCATCAAAAATGATTTTGTCCCTCCAGGGAAGAATACCTTGAAGGCAGCTGGATACAGCAGTTTAAATCTTTCACCTGCATCTCAGCATTCTCTGAATAGAGGGATGAATTTACTTCTCTTTTGCCTGGTGTATAATGTGTAATCATTCTCCACAAACATTGCTGTCACCTACTTTTAGTATTTTGTCCTTCTGCTACAGTTTTAACAAAACCCATTTTTTCTGCTGGTAGGATCGCATCCTTACTATTAAAGGTCTAGGTTGCTTTCTTATAGCTACATTTGGAGCATACACACGATGTGCCCGTTCAACTAATAAGTCCTGCTCTGGAATACCAGTCTAGTTGCTTATTTGTGCTTTCATAAATTTAATGTTCCTTCCAGCCTCTCTGGTATAGCTGAAAATCTCAAGTTTTCCCTAGGTGATCTGTACTCTAATTCTCTTTTTTTTAAACACCTCTTCCTGAGCAGTCTCATATTCAGCCAGCCTTTTCTTCAATTCACCCTCTGATTTTTGCAGCTTTATCATCTCATCTGAATATCTGTTTAAAGCTTTTTCCATTTGTTCCAGCCTTTTGTTCTTCTTCTTCTTTTTTGGCTTTTCCCGGTTAGGGGTCGCCACAGCAGATTACCTGTCCTATCATCCTGTAGGTTATTGGAAGTCATGCCTGAAGGTTGCATTACTTTTGCTGAACAGCTGCAGAACTCTCCCTAGTCAGTGTTTCTTTCTCACGTTTTGTAGATTATATTTTACCAGGTCTTCTTTACTTATTTATTCTTGGCAATCAGGCAGTGTACTTACTAGCCAGTTTCCCAGTTACTAAAATTCACCCATAAACACAAGTCTACTGGCCTTGTCTGCTGAGTTTCTGTTTTCACACTGGGAGACCTGAAAACAAGCTGTTACTCTTTCTGCAGCCATCTTGAAACCCCCGCAAAGGTTAGTTTAGATATTTTCTTTATTTATTTGAGACTGTCCTGCAATGTTGCTTTAAATATCTCATGTGATTTTGAACTCTGATGTCACTGTGAATATAAACTGAGTATTTTCTTATTCTTTTATTATTTATTATTAAATATACTTAAACCTTTCATTATGGATGATCTGTCTAGAGATAGTTAAGTTTTGAGAGTACTTGCATATTTATTTGGTGACACTGTGTGGGCCACTCCTAATAGACTTGCTCTTGGTCAAACTACCATTTGTATTAATATTATTACACAGTAAGATTGGACACCATTTTTAAAGGCCTTATAGTAGCTGATAAGGAGTGACTGGTGGCAGTGATAACTGCCTTATAGTCTGGGCAAAAGCGGGCATAATTAGTGAACCTGTGCCAGCCTTTCCCAAGGGGTGTGCGTGTGCGTGTGTGTGTGTGTGTGTGTGTGTGTGTGTGTGTGTGTGTGTGTGTGTGTGTGTGTGTGTGTGTGAATCAAACCTCAAAGAGTGTGTGTATCAGCTGGGCAAGGACATGAAGCACTGGTTGGACAGAGAGGATGCTGAAGGTCTTGGCTTGGCCACTCAGTTGATATCTCAACTCTATAGCTGTACCAGTGGGGAGTCTTACTGGGGATCTGGAGAAAGAGGGAGAAACCAGCCCTGGACTGACTGTGGTCTCTGTGTGCTCTTAGGGGAAATTGCACTTGATGCAGAGAGATGCATCTGGAAATACCGTGTGTGTACCTGTCATCCTCCCAATGTACATCCCCCACTGTTGCCAGTTGGTCCAGTGGTAGGGAGTTACAGCTTTACTTATAAGACTAGTGAAACTTATGGGTCCATAGTTGGCCCACTTCTGTGCAGAGGGATGACTGTAGCTGTTCTTAATTCATGAGGCACAAAGCCTGCTTGGAGGCTACAATTAAATAGCAATTCCAGAGGCCCTGATAGGTCATGTTTCATCCTATTTAGAAGGCATTCTGGGATATTGCCTGGGCCCATTGGTGCAGTGTTCTTGGTCTTAGAGAGAGTGTTAAGCACCTGTTCCATAGTATTTCCTGAGGGAAGGTTGAGGGGGAGCAAGGGGTAAAGTTGGAGCTGAATTTATCAGCCAAGAGGTTTGCTATATCTTCTGGCTCATTATAGGAGCTAAAGAATGCTTTGTGGTTGTTCTTGGCCTGGGAGGCCAAATATATCTCAAATTTGGCTTTAGTAGACTTTATTTCTCCTCTGAGGTGTTTGTTTAGTTTGATGAGAGTGCCCTTATCCTGCTGGGTGCTGCACCTCGTAATTTTTGCTGTGATTTTTTTCCTTCTGTTATACAGCCTATTGATTTTGTGATTCCACCAGGGTGGCTTGCTTTTTGAGTTAGTTCTGTACTTCTTCCTGGTGGGTACAGATGCCTCTGTGCAGCTATTAACATGCTTCTACAGGGTTTCTGTGAACAGTTCTGCATAGGCAGCAGTGTTCTTAGGGTTTATGGGGGCTTGCAGTTTTGCTTGGTTATAACTTAATAGCAGGAGGTTAGCAGGAGGTTTGCCTTAGAGCATGAATAGCTACTGTCTGGCTACTACTAGTGTTGGTCTCACCCCAGCTTTACTCTGCTGGGATACAATGCTTGATCCCAAGATAAGAACCAGACAGCAGACTGTTTGATGATCTGCAGTCTTGTCCCCGATGATGAAAGGGTCTGTAGGCTTCTTGTAGCCTTTTCCTGGTAGATGTCTTGAATAGCAACCAGACCAAACAGGAATGTTAAGCGCAGACACACTGCCCAACCAGAAACAGTCAGGAATCAATGCACTCTGCTTCTTCTCTCACCAGGAGCAGAATATAATCACATATTCCAAGTTGTCACCTATAAATTAGTTATTAGGCTTTCTGGTGATCAGCAGTCTCCAGGAAATAATGTCCCTGTGCTCCTTCTCTCACCAGGAGAAAACAGAAGCACTAATCCCAAGATGACTACTGAGAGGCAGAATGTGGGTTCTCCAATAACTGGTGGTCTTGCAATAGATGTTTAAAGGTAAGATGAGAAAAATGGGTTAATATCCTAAACACTGCAGTGTGCACTAAGCAATTAGATATGAAAGAGGTAACTTAAGTTTTAGCTAAGTGCACATCCACTAATTTTAAAAGAGCAAGATAGATTGAAAGGGGGTGTCCAGGTTTGTATTCTGGTTCTATGGAATTCAGTGGGCTGGCCAATAAATTTAAATAGCTGAAGGGGAGTGATTTCATAAAATGATAATTTTGTGCTTACTCATATCAGCCAGTGAAAGGGGAGAGGGAAGGAGATATGTGGTCACATTATCATAAGTGACAGGCAACTAGACAGGATAGGAGGGTAGAAAAAAATTCTGTCTGACTCATAAGAGACACAGCTGTGGTCTCTTTCCAAGTTTTAATATGCATGCAGAATACAAGTAAAACAGTGTAAAGAAAACACATCACAGTATGCAAAATAGAAAAAGGCAATATAATAATACAAAATACAAGAAATCAAAAAAACTAAGCTTTTCCTCATAGCAAGCTGTGGCAGAGTTTGAGTGAACTTTTCCAGTAGTTAACTCCTCTCCTTTGTCTTAGGTTGCTCATACTATTATTAGTCCTTAATCAGATTTTCCATCATTCTTCTCACCCCAGAAATCCATTCTGGTCCCCATGTATTAGTCTTGGTAGTAATTCCCCCAGTCTGTGCACTTGTATCTTTATGAAACATTTATAATCATGGTTTAGTATTGAAATGGGGTGGTAGGGAGACTTCCAAGATGGCTGCACATTGAGTAAGAGCTTAATTTCAGCTCTCCCAGTATAAAAATAGAAACTCAATCGAGAAAGCCAGTAAACTCATGTTTTTTCATAAGTTTCAGTAAATAGCTAGTGAGTGCACCACCTGGATGCCAGCAAAAGAGAAATTCAGTGAACCTGAAAGCAAATCAATCACAAAAGGTGAGGAAAAAACATTGACTGGGAAGAATTCTGCAGCTGTTCAGAAAAAAGCAGTGCAAGTTCCAGATTTTGTGCAAGACATGACTTTTAGTAACCTAAAGGAAAAAAATAAGTCAAATGTACTTAGAGCTGATTAAAATAAATGAAACACTGAATATCAACTCAAAAAACAAAAGGCTGAAAAAAATGGAATAAGCTTTAAACAGATATTCAGCTGAGGTGATAAAATCAGAGGATGAAATGAAAAAAAGGCTGGCTGAATATGAGACTGATCAAGAAGAGATGTTTCAAAAAATAACAGAATTAAAAGAACAGAGCATGAAGGAAAAACCTGAGATTTTTTGCTGTACCAGAGAAGCTGGAAGGAATAGACGGTACTAATTTTATGAAAGTGTAAATAAACAACTGCACTGGTATTCCAAAGTAGTTGTTAATTGAAAGAGTACGTCATGTATATGCTCCAAGCCTGGCCATGAGAAAGCAACCTAGACCTTTAATATTAAAGATGCAGTCCTACCAACAGAAGGAGTTGATTTTTCAGGTAAATCCAGAAAAATAAACAAATTAGTTGGAACTGAATCATTGTTTCTTACTACAACTGCTGCTAATTTTAAGAAACTACTAGAGAACAAATCTATTAGTTAAAAAATGAGTGATAGGGGTATGTCTGCCTGTGGTTGTTGCAGTCTGTGTTCTTTTATCATGGAAGAAACTGAAATTAGTTTAGATAATGTAAGGAAAAGCAGAATTGTTTTTTAGAAGGGTAATTGTACTACCAGCAGAATAGTATATTTAGCCAAATGTGAAAGTTGTGCATATTATTACATTGGAAAAACTGAATGTGCATTAAAAGCATGGATGCATCTATGAACATGCATATGATATTAACAACAAAAGGGAAAATAATGCATTATACAAGCATTCTACTGAATGCAGGAATTGTAGGATATTTGTGTTTGGGATACTTGAGCAAATTAATATTGATTCCAGTGGGGGTGACTGGAAGAACTTTAATGGCAGCTTAAGTTAGCTGCAATGTTTCCGCCAGTAATAAATGATTTTATACCTAGTGCACTGGTCTTAAAAACAAAGACTGGTAAAATACAAATATGAGAATTGTATGGCATGATATGGAATGAGTTCATGGTTATAAATTAATAGCCATTTTATTTTTATGTATTTAAGTCTTTTAAATGAGGTTACAATGAGAAACATTTTGGAAAGTAATTTATTTTTGTGTTATACACATAGCAATACACTTTGGAAGTTATAGGATTAACAACTGAATGCACATTACTGGATTTAATTTATATTGATTCGTTTTAATTAATGGGTATTAATGTTTATATTTAAATGCAACATGGATAGTGGTGTGATGTATTCTGATGAAGTCCCAGTGTATTTGGATGAAAGTGCTCAGTAATATTGTTGGTTTTGTGGCTGTAACATTAAAAAGGTAAATTTTATCCTTGGGGACCCTCATTTTTCGTGTGTTTTGATTTTTAGTTATTAGTTGTTTTTAAAGCACTCACCTGTGTATCGCCTTTTTGTGTATGTCCGTATACCAGGTGCTTGGATTTATGTTCCAGTGTTGACACAATAGTTGGTATAAGGGAGTGTTGTAATCATGAGGTGCCATTCCTCAGATGAAACATTAAAGTGATGTCCCATCTGCTTGACTTGGTGGCAGCTCAGATCTCACTGCATTTAATGAAAAGAGAAAGGGCTGTGACATGCATCACACTTGTAACACAGACCATGTCACAATGCATAAGCAACAAAGATAGACTTACTGAAAGAAATATAGCAGGGGACCTATTGGTACCCACACAATTGATGAACATCCAAATGTAGCCTATCTTCTGGAAAATATAAACAAGTTTCAACTTTAACTTCCCTCAGAACACTGAATCTTAAACTATGTATTATACAAAGCAAATGAAAATTAAAACTACCATAACCATAACATGACACTGAAAAACGACATTGTGCTAAAAGAAAAATAGAGCTACTGTAGTCCAAAAAAATTGAATTTTTCCATGGAAGGATGTAGAAATCACATTATCACACTGAGCCCTGTATTTCAATATAGCTGAAATAGTACCCATCAGCACAATGAAACAATAAATGATTGGTGGCTTCCTCAACTCCCCAACAGCCTCACGAATTACATAAGAACTCCTGTCCACATTTATACTTTGCATTGGCTTTAACAAAAAAGCTTATCATATGAATAAACACATGCTATTAGCCACAAAAGAAGGAATGCATTCTCTTATATAATAATCTTGTTTGAATAGAAATTGTACATATCTTTAATAAAGCCACCTGAAAAGTTCTTTATTTTCTAAGGCAACATACCATAACATGCAATTTTCCCATGCAGTTGTAAAAGCTAAGGCAAAGAAAGGCTCTTGCTGGACCAAGTGCAGTGATGCCAGCATTGTACACTGGAAGTTTTGGCTTCAAGTCCCAAATAAGGGTTAATATGAGTTATCTGGCAGTTAGTGCAAAGGAGTAAAGCTCTGACTTGTTAATGAGCTGCTTGCTGTTCCAACAGTACAGGGTTTGAAACTTTCCACCTACATTTTTCTACTGTGTGACTATGAACAAGTCACTTAACCATTCAGTGATGTGTGAATTTGCTCTAGGCTCTTTAATAATATCATGGACTGCATTCCTAGTAACTAACTATGGAGCAAAGACACTATTAACACAAGGAGCATATTTCAACTTGCTCTAATCTTCTGAGAGGTGTCACTTCTCTGACATTCCCAACAAAGGAGCTATGGGTAAACTTTTAGTTTACAGATCTAACCCCCTACAAAACAAGTGAAGTAAAACATCTGTCTAAGAAGACCCAGCAAATGTACAAATATGAACAGATTACTAAAATCTCCTTTCCAGAGTTGGCCATGGTCAAATGGGGCCCTGGGCAGGGTAATGGGTCAGGCTCCCTCAGCCACATCAATATCTGATTACTTGGATGACTCTCACTAATTACTATAAAACAGTTTTCAAATCAGTCAGTGTGCATACTATTTTCTATTTTTACTTTTGCAATGATCTCAGTGATTTGGATTTAATGTAAAACTTTTATTTCAAATTTTACAGAAAGAATGCTGACAGCTATTTGCTAAACAAAGCAATACATTTTCATATTACAAACAGGCATAGCATGAGCAAAGATAAACCTCTCTTCCCTTGAAGCTCACATTTAATGAAATTGCATCTCACAAATGTATTAAACTATAACAGACATGCTGGGATTCATAGATCAAATCACATATTGTGAAGCAATAATTAGCAGCTATGTGAAGGGAGCAGGAATTCAAAAGACAAATGTGGAATGCATTTGGCAATAGTTTGACACAGCCCAAATGTCCCTTTACAGGGGCAGCCCAGGAGCACTGTCTAATGAAGTGACTTTGTCAGAGTCACACAGTAGACAAACAAAGGCTGAGGGACTCAAACATTGCACTATAGGAACAGCTCATTAACATATCATAGCCTTACTCAGCTGAATTAAGTACCAAATAAACTATTGTAGCCCAGCCCAGTATATTTCACACCCATTTTTCTGCAAAAAGCTAAATTAAAATGTATTCTTAGTTATATATTTACATTTAATCTGTAGACGTCATGTTATCCAGTTTGTTCACAGCCAGATAATAAACACACTGTCAACAGTCAACAAAACAAGGAACTCAAGGATCATATCCAAAAAACATGCCTCATATGAAGATACTTATTTTTGTTACAAACTAATTCTTTCCTTTAACACTATAACTATTGCGGGATGCAGGGCCCAAGTATTTACACAGACACACACAAAACCTTCCATCAATTACAGACACTGGTATGGCTATGCACCTCAGATATCTGCTTAAGATCAACTGAATTAATAAATTCATAAGTAGTGGGTCAGGAATATTTCTCAGCTTACTGCTGTCAGAACTATACAGTGTAACCCACTGCAACTTCCCTCTCCCCTCTCACCTTCTTATGGAAAAAAAAAGACCCCAAAAGCAGGAACAGATTTTAAAATATTTCTGTTATATACTTATAAAGTTGCTACAATAACAAGCTTTACAATAGCAACCATTTTCTGATGGACACAAAGTCTGAAACTCATAGGCCTGTCATTATTTAATGACTACAATCCAGAGCAATTTGCTAGAAAGACACACATTATAGAAGGAACAAACCAAAGTACCTCTCAACTTATTTGCTCAAGAATTGTGGTCAAAGTAAAAAATAATGGTGGTGGGGTGGAACAAACGACGAAATTTTAAATATTTTTTTTTATCTTTTTGCTAACCAGGTAAACTGATTGGACAGTGTGCTTTTTCAAGGGTAAGCCAGGAGTACTGCCTTAATGACATGCTCAAAGTTACACACAGTAAGCAAATTGAGGTGGAAGAATTCAGTCATTGTACTACTTCTAACTACAGGAAGTAGTTTGTTAACAGCTCAGAGCCTTAAGTGTTAGGCATCTTTTAAATTCACTTGAAAAGCTAACAGAATAACTGGTGTTGCATTGTGCATTTTGTGAGCAAGAACTATGAAATAATAATAATAACTGGAATTATTTATTTATTTTTCAAACACTTTTATTGAATTATCACTTATTGTGACACAGGCAAATTTACATTCATATAAAAGTAATCACACTATAATTAACATATCAAACATTATACTTCACATATATTGTTATTTATCATATAAACTAAGCATCATTACATACATTATTCAACTCCTGCCTTTTTAACAGTAAACATCTTTATTAAACCATCACTTACTACACAGGCAATCATACATTTATATAAATGAAAACAAACCACACCAACTCAATCTTTGTTACAAGCATTTTACATCACAAACCATACTGACACACTCCCAGTTACAAACATTATACATCACTTATAATATACCGAATATTTTTCAGTAAAACATTACATAGCTCATTTAAACCCTGCTACCCTTTAAACCTCATTCCTCCCTTGTATGTATTTTTCCTACAATTCCCATTAGTAATTGAATTTTTAGCAGCCCCCGTTATTAGACACAGCAAGGTCTTACCTAGGCAATTCCGATTCTGTATCTTAGCTTAGAAAAATCATCTCCCTCATCAGACCAATCTGCCCACCCAGTATCTCCAACAATAGATCCCACATAGAATCCTTAAGGTTCACCAATTCACTGCACTCCCAGAAAATATGTTCCCGGTTGCCTCTTTCTTCCCTGTCACATTTCTAACATTTGCTGTCTGCCAGAGGAAAAATTATCTGGAGTCTACTTGGGGTATATAAATATCTATGCAAACATTTCCAGGCAAAAATCCTAAATCCTCTAGATTTTGGTGCATATTTGGGAGACGTACATATATCCTCCCATTGTTTCTTTGTGAAATTTTTATCCAGTTTCTTTTTTCAATCCTTTCTAACCTCCTCTGATTGATTCTTATAGTTATCGTACAATATTTTAAATGGTCTTCTAATTATTCCTATTTTAATGGCAGCTTTTGTTCTAGATTCTACAAAAACTGTACTAGTGCTGGCCTTTTGTTTAGGACCCCCTATTTCTTTCTCTTTGCCTATACCCTGATATCAATCCCTGAAAGGGAAGGCAATCTCTAACCTGCAATCCAAATAAATTCTTGGCGTCTTTCCATTTTGTCATCTTTCCCTCTGTAGTTATTTGCTCCCAATACCTTGGTTCCTTTGCCAGTTTTCTCCTATAAATTCCAACCGCCTCTTGCCTATTGTATATTGCAGTCATCCCTACTGGCAAAATTTCCTTTCACCAGTCCTGTGTTGGCTTAGTTCTAATAATACTTTTCTGATGCTTTATGGATATAATATTCTGTATGATTATTGTTATTTTTCTTAAAGGCCTGCATCCAAAATTATAGTCTCTCCTTGATTGTTGAGCTACCCCTCTGTTTCATCATCATCCCTTTCCACTTTGAAATATAGTTTTCTGCTTGTGCTATGTGTAGGAGTCTTAACTGTGTAGCTCTGAAATGCCCTTTAAATTGGGTAAACCCAATCTGCCCTGTTCTACTGGAAGAATCAGCTTATCCCACTTGACTCTTGTCATCTTCCTCTCCCAGATAAATTCCTTCAGGTCTTTATTAATTGCTATCCACAACTTCTCCTCTGGTTGAAAAATATGCCTCACCTATGTATAAGACTAAAGGGACTAAAACATTTTAACTGCTTGTATCATATTATCCATATCCATATAACAAAGCTAACATTCTCTCAGTTTTTGTATTATCTTTT
Organism: Protopterus annectens; assembly: GCF_019279795.1. Classification (NCBI taxonomy): domain Eukaryota; kingdom Metazoa; phylum Chordata; order Ceratodontiformes; family Protopteridae; genus Protopterus; species Protopterus annectens. The sequence continues at coordinate 534,453,698 of NC_056746.1, forward strand.
GTTTAGTCTCTTTCCACATATCCTTAGCTGCTACACTAGATTTTTAATCCATACTCCTAAATATTTAATTTTATCATGTCCCCATAAATATGGATATTCATGAACCAATTTGTGTGTGGGTACATAATTTTTTATCCTGAAAAGATCTGAAACAGTCTCAAAATGTTCCACAATTCTGTAATGTCTCTGGTTTTGTCAGGTATAAAATAATATCATCTGCAAATAAAGCCAGCTTTTCCTGACTACCATACCAATTATAGCCTTGAATTTCCGAGTCCCTTATTTTCCTTGCCAAGGGTTCTAAATATAATGAAAATAATGAAGGAGAAAGAGGACACCCCTGCCTGGTTCCTCTGCTCAAGCAGAAATCATCAGAAAGGACCCCACCCACTTTAATTTTCGCCTCCAATCCCTCATATATCCTCTTAATTAACCTTATAATTTTTTCAGGAAATGCAAATGCTTCCATGGCCCTGCTTATAAAGTCCCAGCTTACTCCGTCAAATGCTTTCTCTGCATCAAGACCCACAAGCAACAATGGTATTTTCTTACATTCTTCTTACCTCTGGGTTACCAAAGTTTTATTAATGTTGACAAATGTTTGCCTCCCCTCCACAAAACCACATTGATCTGTATCTATCAGTTTTGGCATTACTTTTGCCATTCTTTTAGCCAGTATAGATCTGGACACTTTATAATCATGATAAAAAGTTTATCTGCCAGCCAGTCAGATGAATGCTCCTTTGCTGGAGTATTAGTAAAACATAAAATAAAGTGCAATAGGCAACAAAGCAAAGCAGGAGGTTACTTCTTTTCACCAAAAAATTCTTCTCACCAAACAAATAAAAAACTTTTTCATAAAATAAAAAGTTTTTATTATGACTTGATAAGCGCTTTCGCTAGATTAGCTTCTTCAGATCAACATAAGTCACAGTCATCTAAAAATCAATTTATATAGAGCATTCAAATTTTCCAGACCCAATCAGGTCTCTCTATCAATTAACAGGCTAAAAAATTTTTAAAGGTATCTCATTGTATATCGCATAGATATTCTATTAATTCGACTATCCAATATAACTAAATATATATATATATATATATATATATATATATATATATATATATGTATATATCAATATAAAAAATTATTAACAATTGTCTATATAAATATAAAGGACATATGTTAACAGACTATGTCTATATATTGTGAGTATCAAAAGTACATGTATTATAAAATACTTCTCTCATTTGGTATTCTAAATAAACCATATAGTAAATCACATTCTAACTAAACTATCAATGCATATAAAGTGAAGGCAGCTACATACTTGGAAGTCCAATATTTATTTATTAGGTTATTTCATCTTCCTGCATTTCCTAAGTAGTGGTCTAATAGATGCTCTTTCATTTAAGCCCTTCCCTCTGTCTGCTCTGAGCATGATTATCCAAATATTCTCCCTGTATTCAGTTTGGTTACGAATATCACCTTCACGAATACTAGGGGAAATGGTTTCCAGTGCTCTAAATTTAAACCAGTGTGTATCATCAGTATTGATAACATGTTTCGCTAAAGCATTATGTTCTAATTTTTTGTGGATATGATACACATGTTCTCGTATTCTGTCCTTCAGTGTCCTATTGGTCTTCCCAACATAAAATGAGTGACATATTTGGCACTCAACTAAATATACAAGGTTAGTTGTTTTACAATTAGCCTTATGTGATAGAATGAATTCTTTATTCAAGTCTGGATGTATAAAACTATTGGATGGGTCAATATATGTACAAAAATTACAACCACCACATGGAGTTGTACTCCCTTCTTCCAATTGTTCTTTTTTAGGGTAGCATATTAATCTTTTAAGATTTTTCTTATTTTTGTATAGAAATTTCGGATGTTCACCTACAATGTTCTGAATATTCTCATCCACTTGTAATATGGACCAATTTTACTAAGTATCTCTCTAATTCCTTGATTGTCAGATGTAAAACATATAGGAAATCTAATAGTATATTGCTTACAATCAGTATCAGTAACTCTTCCACCTCGAGTAGGACAATAATAAGGTGCTGCTGTCTCCGTACATAATGTAGGGATTCCCTTAAGATTTTCATCTATTTCTACCTCAGTATAACCTCTATGTAGAAATTTTTCTTTGAGGTTCATTAACTCTTTCCTAAAGCATTCATCTGATGGATTTAACCTTGATGCCCTGATATCCTGACCTTTAATTATATTTTGAAAAATATGTACTGGGTGCATACTTGATCTCACCAGGAAAGAATTACGATAGCAGCTTTTTTGATGGACACCTGTATTAATTAGTCCATCTAACAGCTTTTCTATATATAAGTCCAAATAGTCTATTTTTGAATCAGACCATTTCATAGTAAATTTCAAGTAGTTAGTGAGATTGTTAATTCTATCCAGAAACTCCTGTAGTTGTTGTTTATTTCCATTCCAGAGAATAAAGAGGTCATCTACAAAATGCCGATAGAAGGTCACATATCTCGCAAAGCCTTCTATTTCAAACAGGGTATTTTCTTCCCAATGTGCCAAAAACATGTTGGCATAACTGTTGGCACATGGGGTACCCATTGCCACACCATCTAATTGCTGATATATCCTATCTCCAAATATAAATAAGTTATTCTCTAAGACTAATTCAAGAAAATAAGTAATTAAATCAATCTTCACTTCAGAATAATTACTATGTTTCTGTAAATATGTAGTTATATACTGGACACCTACTTCATTAGGTATAACTGTAAAGAGGGATTGTACATCTAATGTCACTAACAACAAACCCTGTACATTTTCAATATTCTCTAGACAGACATATAAGTCCATTAAAAATTGTTTGGTATCTCTGAGGACATATTGATTTCCATTTAACCCCCCCCCCCCGCCTATGATGCCCATAGTCTCTGGAGGAGGTTGGCTGACAGAGCCACTCTCCATATATGTGGAGAAACATCTAAGACCCATTTTAAATACGAATACAAGTACAATCCCTCTTTACAGTTATACCTAATGAAGTAGGTGTCCAGTATATAACTACATATTTACAGAAACATAGTAATTATTCTGAAGTGAAGATTGATTTAATTACTTATTTTCTTGAATTAGTCTTAGAGAATAACTTATTTATATTTGGAGATAGGATATATCAGCAATTAGATGGTGTGGCAATGGGCACCCTATGTGCCAACAGTTATGCCAACATGTTTTTGGCACATTGGGAAGAAAATACCCTGTTTGAAATAGAAGGCTTTGTGAGATATGTGACCTTCTATCGGCGTTTTGTAGATGACCTCTTTATTCTCTGGAATGGAAATAAACAACAACTACAGGAGTTTCTGGATAGAATGAATAATCTCACTAACTACTTGAAATTTACTATGAAATGGTCTGATTCAAAAATAGACTATTTGGACTTATATATAGAAAAACTGTTAGATGGACTAATCAATATAGGTGTCCATCGAAAAAAGCTGCTATCGTAATTCTTTCCTGATGAGATCAAGTATGCACCCAGTACATATTCTTAAAAATATAATTAAAGGTCAGGGTATCAGGGCATCGAGGTTAAATCCATCAGATGAATGCTTTAGGAAAGAGTTAATGAACCTCAAAGAAAAATTTCTACATAGAGGTTATACTGAGGTAGAAATAGATGAAAATCTTAAGGGAATCCCTACATTACGTACGGAGACAGCAGCACCTTATTATGGTCCTACTCGAGCTGGAAGAGCTACTGATACTGATAGTAAGCAATATACTATTAGATTTCCTATATGTTTTACATCTGACAATCAAGGAATTAGAGAGATACTTAGTAAAAATTGGTCCATATTACAAGTGGATGAGAATATGAAGAACATTGTAGGTGAACATCCAAAATCTCTATACAAAAATAAGAAAAATCTTAAAAGATTAATATGCTACCCTAAAAAAGAACAAATTGGAAGAAGGGAGTATTCCATGTGGTGGTTGTAATTTTTGTACATATATTGACCCATCCAATAGTTTTATACATCCAGACTTGAATAAAGAATTCATTCTATCACATAAGGCTAATTGTAAAACAACTAACCTTGTATATTTAGCTGAGTGCCAAATATGTCACTCATTTTATGTTGGGAAGACCAATAGGACACTGAAGGACAGAATACGAGAACATGTGTATCATAGCCGCAAAAAATTAGAACATAATGCTTTAGCGAAACATGTTATCAATACTGATGATACACACTGGTTTAAATTTAGAGCACTGGAAACCATTTCCCCTAGTATTCGTGAAGGTGATATTTGTAACCACACTGAATACAGGGAGTATATGTGATTAATCATGCTCAGAGCAGACAGAGGGAAGGGCTTAAATGAAAGATCATCTATTAGACCACTACTTAGGAAACGCAGGAAGATGAAATAACCTAATAAATAAATATTGGACTTCCAAGTATGTAGCTGCCTTCACTTTATATGCATTGATAGTTTAGTTAGAATGTGATTTACTATATGGTTTATTTAGAATACCAAATGAGAGAAGTATTTTATAATACATGTACTTTTGATACTCACAATATATAGACATAGTCTGTTAACATATGTCCTTTATATTTATATAGACAATTGTTAATAATTTTTTATATTGATATATATATATATATATATATATATATATATATATATATATATATATATATATATATATATATATTTAGTTATATTGGATAGTTGAATTAATAGAATATCTATGCAATATACAATGAGATACCTTTAAAAATGTTTTAGCCTGTTAATTGATAGAGAGACCTGATTGGGTCTGGAAAGTTTGAATGTTCTATATAAATTGATTTTTAGATGACTGTGACTTATGTTGATCTGAAGAAGCTATTCTAGCGAAAGCGCTTATCAAGTCATAATAAAAACGTTTTATTTTATGAAAAAGTTTTTTATTTGTTTGGTGAGAATAATTTTTTGGTGAAAAGAAGTAACCTCCTGCTTTGCTTTGTTGCCTATTGCACTTTATTTTATACTTTATAATCATGGTTTAGTCTTGAACTGGGCCTGTATGAAGCTGGATCTGATGGATCTTTACACTCTTTATGTATTTGAACTGGGCCTGTATGAAGCTGGATCTGATGGATCTTTACCCTCTTTATGTATTACAGCTACCACTGCTTTCTTCCAGGATGTTGGTAGTTCTCCTCCTCTTAAAATACTGTTAAAACCTTCCAGATCTTAGTTTATTTTTCCCTCTTAGCTTCCAAACTTCCAAAGGAATAACATCTGTTCCTGGGGACTTACCTGTAGATTGGTTATGCATCACAATTTTTATCTCTTCTCCTCCTATCCTAACCGCTAGTAAATGAGACTCACCTACCTCTAATCTTGTCATATTTAATTCTTCCATAAACATTTCCTTTTGAATCTTTTCTTGATTTTCATATTTCTCTACTTTATAGAGACTCTTATAGAATTTCCAAAATATTTCTAATACCAGTGCAATCCTCCTCCCTTGCCAGTAGCCCTTTAGCACTACAAATCTGCCATTAGTATCTTTTAAACATTTGACTGAGTTGGAGATAGCACAGATGTTGGTATATAAAAAAGAATTCCCATAGCACTTATCAAAAGGAGTAGGGGTATTTCCCAGTGGACTGGCCAGATTTCCCCTAGTTAGTATGAATACCACCTCATGTATTCCTTGAAAAGAGACATCTGACCTAGCATGGCTAACCTAGTAAACAAAGAGTAAATAAATGAAATAAAAGGAAATGGTCAACCTGCTGTTAGGCAAAGCACACCTGAAAATATGTTAATGAAAGAGACAAGTCCAAACTGATAAATAGAATCACTTTGGGACTGGCTTTTTTCTACTATAGTATTGCTAAGTGTAGCAAATGTAACAGTGGAGAGAAAAATAAGTACAAATAATGTTAGCTTCATGAAGTATAATCACACTTTTTACATATAAATAGGTGTGTTAAGCACAAACTTAGTAGTAACCAGGAAATTAAAATTCTATGTGCAGGGGAAGAGGAGAAGGCATCCCCAAGCCCAAGTTGAAATGCTAACTCTTCTAGATAAATGTATTCCATCCAATTGCTTTAGTGCCTAAGTTAACTCATTATGTTTTAATTGATGAGACCTTCCTAATTTAAGGAACTCTAGAAATTGTTGGGGTTGGGAGATACACCACTCTAGTGCAGACAATGCTGTTTAGTTAGAAACTCTAAAAGGCACTAAGACTTGGCTCTGGGTGGAGGATATAGACAAACTTGATACTCTGTCTTGCCAGAAGACTCCAGCAGAAAGGACCACAGAATGTGTTAGCGTAGAGAATGATAGAGAACAGCCTACAATTAGGCATGCACCACAAAATCGTCCCCTACTCAGAATGATGAAAGACTTCAAAAGACTTCAGTACAATCCCTAATTCACTGAAACATGTATAAGGACTCATGCAGGAATGCTGTACTGAAAAAAAAAAGAACGATAAAGAGGAATTTTGGATGTGCTCTCTGAATAACCCTTTTGTAGAAAGGAGTTTTTTTAAATTTATTTGGTTTCCTATCTTCTTCATTCTTTCCTGCTTACTCCACTGCCCTGTCTGCCACCAGATTTACCAACCTTTCTTACAGCCTGTGCTCTAAGGCTGAGGCCAGTGTGGAACCCAAGGGTAAGGGGGGGCTGCAGTTGACTGCTTTCACTGGGGGATTTTTTTCATTTATTACCTATACCTTGATTCCCCCTCCCCTGCATTTGCCTGTTACATTCAAGGGTTACTTACTCCCCTCTATGGATCAAGCCTCACCTCAGGGAATTCATACATGATCCCTAGGGTGGGCATTTCCATCCCTCCCTGCCAGTGCCTCAGACACCCAAGCTAGTAATATAACATGGGTCACCTGGGTCCTAGTTAGACTTCTATCCATGTAAACTACGGTGTTGGCTAATATGGGGGTGTTTATGAGAGTCCCATAGACAGATCAACTGATCATAAAGTGTGCTTTTACAGAGTTGTTTATGTGATTAGCTTCATAAAAATGAGGAACTTTGTCTTGAAGTCAGAAATATTTATAACAGCAGCAAGGTGCACTTTACATTTCAGGAGATAATGTGTGTAGCATATCTGAAACACTGTTTCTTTCCAGCAGCCTACCACATTATGAAATGTGCTCAAAATGTACAGGATCTGTATAACTCAGTAAATATAGATGATTTAGGTAAAGGTAGTGTGAACATTGGCTCTAGGTGATGGTCATTGTTGATGTGACCCCTCAACCCCTACTGCAAACTGGGAAAAAAGGGATCGGTGTCAATAAAAATCAGAGGTTTCCTTTGTAGAATCAATAGTATGAATAAAGTTTTCCTTACACAAAAAACAGGAACTGAAGAACTACTCCAAAATACACAAAACCAGACACTGGTCAGAAGAAACAGTTATACCAGTATTTTAATAAACTATCATCATCATCAGCCCCCTTTATCACATTTTTTTACATAGGGTTGAGGTATTGTTTTAACTGTCACCAATTCTCTCAATCCTGCCTTCTTCAACACTCATGCCTGACTGTTGCAGATCTTCTTTCACACAATCCATCCACCTCTTTGCTGGATGTCCTCCCTTCCTCTTACCTTCTTCCTGTCTGTTCCAAATCTTCCTCATCAGATTGCCTTCTTCTTTTCTACACCTGCCCAAACCACCATAATCTGTTCTCTTTGATATTTTCTGCAATTGGAGCTACTTTGGCTTCTGTTCTTATGTCCTCATTTCTTCGTCTGTCCTACAGTGTGCATCCTACCACCTTTCTCAAGCACTTAATTTCCATCACCTCTAGTTTCTTCAACTGTTCTGCCTTTACTGCCCAGGTTTCTGTACCATACAGTTGTACTGGTAGCACCACTGTCTTGTAAACCTTACTTTTCAGCTTCTTTGGCATTCTTCTGTCATAGACTACACCTGATACTCTATGCCAGTTGGCTGCAGCCCCTCTGATTTTGCTTTGACCTCTTCATTCAGACTACCCTTCTCCTCAAACACCCCTCCCAAATACTTGAAGCTGTTTACCTGTTCCACTATTTTCCTATCTATCTCTATTCTCAGCTTTTTCTGATTTCCCCAATTTTCTGCCATTGCCACCATCTTATCTATGCTTAGTTTCATCCCATGTGCCTTCAGATTTACATTCCATTCTCCTATCCTTTGCTGAAGTTGTAGCTCAGAGTCTGCCACATTGTCTGCATACAGCAGCTTTGTTGATCTGTCCCATCCAACTTGTTTGCGAATGTAGTCCATCACCAGTGTGAACAGCAGTGGGCTCAGAGCTGAACCCTGGTGTACATCCACTCCCACTGGGAACCCCGCTGTGAGGCTGAACACTGTTCGTACTTGAGTCCCTGGGTCCTTGTACATTGCCTGCACTAATTCTACCAATGTTTCTGGGACTTCAAACCACTGCAGTACTGCCCAGATCAGCTTTCTTGGGACCTTGTCATATGCTTTTTCCAAGTCTAGGAATGCCCAGTTGGACTCTCTCTCCTTGTCTCTAGCTTCTTCTCAAGTATCTGTCTCAATGCAAACATCAGGTCAATTGTGCTGCATCCTGATCTGAATCCATACTGCTCATCTCCCATCTTACATTCTACTACTCTGCATATCCGTTTATCAATCACCCTCTCTAGAACTTTTATGCAATGTGGTAGGAGTTTGATGCCTCTGTACTGCCCACAGTTGTGGATGTCCCCTTTGTTCTTGTACAGTGGCATGAGTGTGCTTATTCTTCAGTCATCTGGGATATGCCTTTCTCTTCATGCTGCTATTAGTACCCTCAGGAGCCATTTCTCCCCTATCTCACCAGGCATCTTTATCATATCTGCTGTGACCTCATCTGAGCCTGCTGCTTTCCCTGACTTCATCTTCCTTAGTGCTGTTCTTACTTCTAAGGTGGGCTCCTCCTCTTCTCTCATCGTAGGCTGTTTCTGGAGCACTACAGCTTCTGTGGGGTTTTCTTCATTCAGAAGCTGCTGGAAATACTCCTTCTATCTGCCTTTGATGTTCTGTGGACTGGTGAGCAGGTTGATGCTGGCATCCCTTATGAAGGGTGTTTGACTATCTTCTTTATCTTTCTGTCTTTGCCTTGCAACCTAATATAGTTTTGTTGTGCCCCTTATGGAGTCACTTTCCAGAAGTTGGTAGAGTACCTCCAATGCCCTATTCCTTGCTATTGCAACTTCTTTCTTAGCTTCTTTGTTAGCCAACCAGTAGTCCTTCCTAACCTGGTCAGTCTTTTCTATCTCCCACTTCTTCCTGCACTCCTTTTTTTTTTGATGGCTTCCTGGACTTTTGCATTCCACCACCAGCTTTCCTTATGTACCTTAGCTCCATATCTGGCTTGGCCATATATCTTTTCTGTAGTCCTAACACATGCTGTTTTATTTATTTTATTTTATTTTACATTTGTTAACCGGGCTGGTCCAACTGGATGCATATTCTTTTTCAGTAGAGGCCCGAGGAGAAAAGCTCCAATCATAATCTTAAAACACAAAAAAACAACACAATATATAAAAAAAACTGTTATAACAATGCAAGTTAAGCAAAAAGTATAAATAAGTAGACGCGTGTATTACTAAGGTTAGTAAAGTCCAAAAAGTTTATTTTACATAGGTAACAAGAGACATCAATCAATAAAACATGACAAAACATATAATATAAATATATAATACTAATTCAAGTTATCAAGTTCAAGAGTCACCATCTAAATGTAAAATGTATTTCCAGATAAGTGGAAAGGAACATTAGGAGAGATGAGGACTGGATAGATTTGGTGAAGGTATGAAATATTAACTAATCAGGTTCAGGACATGGGCATAGCCATAGTGTCTTGAGATATTTTATTGCTTTAATGGTTAGGATCTGGGTGGTTGGAAAGATGGGAACTATTTAGAGTAGTGTATGCAGAGTTGTCTGGTTGCGGCGGTTCTGTCTGGTTGGTTAGTATTTTCCATGCTTCAGAGAGTTGGTTTAGTTTGAAGAAGATTGGGCAGTTCAACCCTTAAGTTGCCTCAGGTTATGACAATGGTGGAGTGCGATATGGAGAACCTGTTATAAATCTGTAAATATTGGTGGTAGGCCTGGGAGAGCATGTTAGTTTCAAGTTAGAAAAGGAAGAAAGGACTGGGGGGAGCATAGAGGGTGTAGAGAGGAGATGTGTCGCGGGCAATGGTAAGTTAACAGTCAGAGTTTTTTATTCTTATTCTGTACATGGATCCAAGTTTTTTGTTAACAGATTTAACTGTTTGGTGTATGTGTATGTCAAATTTGAGCTTATGGTCAGTTACTCCTAGTAATTTTGGTATTGGGACAGGGGGTTATGATAGTCCCATTGTTGGATTTGATATGGTGCTGCCACTTTTTAACTCCATCTATTTCCTCATCTTCTTGGGGTGCTAGAGCCCTGAGTAAATCTGTGAACTGTTGTACTTTCTCTCCAGTCAACTTCCAGGTCTTCAGCCTAGTCTCTGTTGACCTTAGCGCCTTCTCTGACCACTGCTTGCAGCTGATTGTGGCAACTAGTGGTTTATGCTGTGGGCCAACTGTTTCACTGGGAATGATTTTGCAATCATGGATTCTACCCCAGTGACTTTTCTTACTAGGCGGAAGTCTACCTGAGTTGCATGTTGGCTACTCTTGTATGTGATCTTGTGACTGTCTCTCTTTCTGAACCACGTGTTGGCTACTATCAAGCCATTTGCCAGACAGAAGTCTAGAATGGCTTCTCCTTCTTTATTCCTGTTGCCCCACCCATGTGGACCAAGGCAGTCCTCATATCCTGTTCTGCCTGTCCATATATGTGCATTCAAGTCACCCATTATCAATGCCAATTCATGTTGTCCTGCTTTATCTAGTAGGCCCTGAAACTGCTGTCTGAATGCACTCTTTTCCTCACTATCACAACCCTGCTGTGGGGCATAGGCTGAGATTATAAATACTGTCCTATCATTATACTGGAGTCTGTTTGCCATGAGTCTGTCATTAATTCTGATGATATCCCTCACTGCCTTCTGAAGCCTCTCTCTCACCACAATTCCTACACCATTTCTAGCCTATCCCCACCTGAGTAGTAGAGTCTGGCTCCCAAGCCAAGTGGCTTTGCTGCACTGCCCTTCCATCTCATCCCTTGGATACATAGGATGTCCAGCCTCCTCTGTATCATCATGTCATCCACTTCAAGCTGCATATTGTCAGTGAACCTACATTAAGCGTAGCAATTCTCAGTTCATGTTTGGCAGGTTGGTTGGTTTTACATCCAGCTTTCACTCAGCAGAGCTATCCCAGGTAATCCAGGCTGGGCAACTAGACACCAGCCAGCCAGTAGCTTATTGACCCAGGGCTGCTAGGGTTTATGGCAGACACATACTGGGGTACATATACCCCTCCCACTGTTAGCAAGGGTCCCTGGTATGGATCAGAGTAGGCCAGGTCCTCAATCCACTTATCACTGGTAACTACCCATGCCCATTTCTGGTGACATTAGTCAACATGACTGAATTACCTAGAGCCATATTTTGCACCAAGTGGCTAGTCCTGCCATGGCGCGTAGTCTGTGGTCCATGTTCTCCTATCTTGAGGATACTGCGCACCACAGTAGATGCCCAAAGTGGTTGGTCTGTACAACTCTTCCCCCTATAGGGCACTGTGTAGAGTCTGCGCTGCTGCCTACAGCTCCATTCATTGCTGAGTTTGAGATGGAAACACTCAGCATGTTTTTTGGACATGGGAAAATCCCACGGAGACACAGGGAGAACATGCAAATTCCAAACAGGCATTGGTCAGAGGTCAGGATTGAACATTGTACCTTATGCATGAGAGGCAAAGACCTTAACCATTAAGCCATCTGGTCTCAAACACCTATTAGGCTTCCAACTCTATTGCTTTGCCCTTCCAACCTATTTGCTCCCAATAGTGTGGCTCCATTTTTAGTTTCCTCCAGTTACTTCCGGCCATCTCTATTTTAATAAATTATATTGTTGAAAAACAAAAGATTATGCTTTTTTGGCTGATTATTACTTTGACTTCATCAGAATCTTATGAAAATTCTTTCATTGTCTTTTAATGTTCCCATCTTTACAGTTTGTATTTCCTTTACAATATTCAGTACTTCGTTTACAGCTGGTTTAATCTTTGATTTCTACTTTTCTGTAATTGCTTTGATTTTGCTGCTAATAAAATTAAACTTAATAAGGCCTATGTCTCAGCAATTCCAAACTTAGACATCAAATCAATAGCATCATCTCCTTTGTTACTGTAATACACTACCCTAACAACTGTGTCAGTACTTAAACTTGGATAATTCTACCTATTCCCAGAAAATGTGTCCCAAATTTCTTCTTTCATTTTCTTCATCTCTAACATCTGCTCGCCACTCCTCTGAAGCCTACTTGGAGAATAAAATAGCTGTGTGAATGTAAATATTTTCATGTAATATGCTAAATTTTATGGAAATTGTGGCAAACCATGGAGCATTACACATTTCCTCCTGTTGCAATTTGTCATTCTAATCTTCCCTCACAGTCTTTTTTTATCTGCTATGATTGTGCATATGTATGTATATATATATATATGTATATATGTGTGTGTGTGTGTGTGTGTGTGTGTGTTTTATATATATATATATATATATATATATATATATATATATATATATATATATATATATATATATATATATATATATATATATATATATATAGTGCAGCATTTTATATACCTTACTAATTATGTCTTTATTAATTTCTGTTCTGTTCTTGGTTACACTGAAAATACTGCCAGAGCTGGTATTTCACTCAACACTGCCCTCCTCTCTCTCTCTCTCTCTCTCTGTATATTCTGCTAAAAATCCCTTATATCTAAGGCATCCTTTGCCCTGCAAGTCAAACACCTGCTAGGCTTCCAACTCTATTTGCTCCCAATAGTGTGGCTCCATTTTTAGTTTCCTCCAGTTACTTCCTGCCATCTCTTGCCTGTTTTTGTATCCTTAGTTGTTGTTATTATTGGCAAAATCTCCTTTTTCTACTGGTTTAGTCTTTATTATGTTATCTGCCACTAAATAAATATATAAATGCGTGTATGTATGTGTATGTATATATATATATATATATATATATATATATATATATATATATATAGATATATATATATATATATAGATATATATATTATATATATGGGTGTACTGCTGATTTGAGTTTTAGTTGAGCTCTACTTTGTTGCCACACTTTGGTCAACAAAACAGATGGTTGACAGCTGTGTAAGATTGGCTATTCCCTTGGAATTGTGTAATGTCATAGTTAACACACACACACACACACACACACACACACACATATATATATATATATATATATATATTTATATATATATATATATATATATATATATATATATGTACATACACAATTGGCAAGGGGTAGGGATGTAGGGGTGCAGGGGGGGCTTTCTCCCTGCAAAAAGCATGTTTTTAATTTTCATGGTCCAAGTTTACTCCTCAGAGCATGTGCAGAAACATTATTTATTTATTTTATTTACTTATTTGCAGTTTGTTAACCGGGAAAGTCCATTGGGCCGAAATGAGCCTTTTTCAATGGAAGCCCGGGGAGAAAAGCTCCAAATACAGTTATAAAAAGCAAATATCAAGAGTTAGTATATATATATTATTAGATACCAAACCAAGGAAGAAGTAATATAAAAAAGTTAAACAATGCAAAAATTCATCAATAATGCAAAAATTAATTCAAAGCTGATACAGGTGTTATACAATAAAAGTGATCAGAAGGCTGGTGTTAAGTGGAAATTATAGAAGAAAGAATGAGGGAAATGATGGAGGTAGAGGGAGTTAGTAGGCTGAAGCTATGAGGGGTGAGAGCAGGAGAGCTCCCAGGTAGAAGAGAGGTAGGAATGGAGCAGTCTTGAAAGTGGAGAGGTTCTGGATAGTTTGAATATGGGGGGGAAGTGAGTTTCATTTATGTGTGTGGGAGAATGGCACTAGAATTTGCCCAGGAGTACATAGGGGTTTGTACACTTCTAGGACATTCTGATTGTTGGATCTAAGTGATTGGTCAGGAAGATGCATAGTAAAGATGGAGGAGAGAGAGGGGCATTGAGATGGCTTAAAGATGAGTTTTTGAGCAGTGCAGAGTTGAATGTAGGTGAGACAGCTGGAGAGTTCCAGATAGTTTAAGGTGTGTAGGCCATCACAGTGGTGAGATGAGGATTTGGAGCTGGTGGCGAACTTAGAAATGTTATTATAGCATGATGCCAGTTTGGTCTTAAAGGTTGCTTGTAGGTTAGTAAGAGGAGGGGCTCCATACATGAGGGAGGGTAGGAGGTAGGTGGTAGAGAGGGTAAGCTTTGTTGAGGGGGTAAGATTGTCATGGTGATGATATAGCTTTCCGAGTTTCTGATGAGTTTTCTTAATGTTAGTTTGAAGGTGAATGTCAGATTTTAATTGCTCATCAATAAGGACACCTAGAAGCTTAGTATGAGGGACTATTTCGATGGAAGTTGAGTTTTGGCTTACTATGGAAGAGTTATTGTCTATTTTGGTATTTTTGGAAGGGGTACAGATCATGATTTTGGTTTTGGAAGCATTGGGGGCAAGATGATTATTTAGCATTCATGTCTCAGTACTGTTGAAGGCAGCCTGAGTTGAGTGTAAGAGTTCAGGGAGAGATTTGGCAGTGCAGATGATGGTTGAGTCATCTGCATATTGAACAAGTTTAGCATTTGGGATACAAAGATAAAAGTTATTAATGAAGATGTTAAAAAGAAGTGGACCCAGGATAGAACCTTGGGGAATGCCTGTCAGAGTGTCAAGATAGGAGGAGGTACAGTTTTTCCACTTGACGGCTTGTTGTCTATTTGACAGGTAACTAGAAAACCAGCTGATGGATGAGGAGGAATGTTTGAGGTGAGAGGGTTTGGACAGGAGAAGACTATGGGAGATGGTGTCGAAGGCCTTGGATAGGTCTAGGAGAAGGGTAGAAACAAGGCTACCTGAGTCACGAGTGTGGCTGATGTTGTCAAGGAAGGATAGAAGGGCTGTGGTAGTACTGTGGCCAGGTCTGAAGCCATGTTGTGTTGGGGTCAGTAGGTGGTTGTCTAAAAGGTAGGGTAAGAGTTGCAGGTGAATACACTTTTCCAGAATTTTAGAGATAGGGGAGAGAATGGCTATGGGATGGAAATTGGAGATGTTGGTGTTGTTCCTCCCTTTGTGTAAGGGAATGATAAAGGCTTTTTTCCAGAGGAGGGGTACATAGGACTTCTGCATGGAGCGATTGATTAGGATACAGATTGGGAGGGCTATGCCATCTGCAGCTAACCTGAGGAAGTTAGAAGGTAAGTTGTCTGGTGCATTGCAACATGGCTTTAACTTTTGGAGGAGGTTTTTTTATGGTTTTAACAGGGATGGGTTTAAGGGTGAAGAGAACAGGCTGTCAGTTGGATTGGAGGGAGAAGTGGATGAGTTCTGTGAGGTTGGAATGGAGGTGTGTACTGAGTTGTTAGGAAAGGAAGTGGTGAATTTGGTTATTGAGTCTATGAAGAAGGAGTTAAATTTGGTGGCTATGATGTGATCTGAAGGGCTAGGATCTGGACAAGAATTTTCTTTTCTGCCAGGAGTTAAGAGGGTAGAGATACTACTCCAGAATTTCTTAAGGTTGGATTTGTGATTGCTCTGAAGCTTGGAGTAGTAGGATTTGCGTTCAGAAGTGATTTGTTTTTTAACTCTGTTCCGAAGCTGTTTGTAGTCAGTTAGGCATTCTGTATTTTTGGTATAGTTTCCAGGATTTATCTCGGATATGCATGAAGGATGTAGTTTCTTTTGAAAGCCAAGGGGCTGTTTTAGATTTTACTCTCTTTGTTCTGGTAGGAGCAAGGCTGTTTAGTAGGTTAATGAAGGAAGCATTAAAGTAGGTAACAGCATTGTCAAGAGGTAGAGTTTTCAGAGGGTTCCAATTCATCAGTTTTAAGCAGTCAGAAAAGGTTTGGGGGCTGAAGTCAGTAAGGGTACAGGTTGTGATATAGTTATGTTGTAGGTGTCGGGTGGAAAGTGAACGATAAGCAAAGGCAGGAAGATGGTCACCAAGGGAGTCATGTAAGGTGCCGCTATTTGAGATACTGTTAAGGTGGGAGACTAATATCCAGTCCAAGATACTGCTGGAAGAGTTATCTTTATTAGGTCTGGTTGGAGAGGTAATTAATTGGGTGAAGTTAAAGAGGTTTAGGTTAAGAGAAGTTGTAGGTAATTGAATAGAGGTCCAGTTGATGTTTACATCGCCTAGGATAATTGTTTTGTTACTAATGTTACACTGAAAATACTGCCAGAGCTGGTATTTCACTCAACACTGCCCTCCTCTCTCTCTCTCTGTATATTCTGCTAAAAATCCCTTATATCTAAGGCATCCTTTGCCCTGCAAGTCAAACACCTGCTAGGCTTCCAACTCTATTTGCTCCCAATAGTGTGGCTCCATTTTTAGTTTCCTCCAGTTACTTCCTGCCATATCTTGCCTGTTTTTGTATCCTTAGTTGTTGTTATTATTGGCAAAATCTCCTTTTTCTACTGGTTTAGTCTTTATTATGTTATCTGCCACTAAATAAATATATAAATGCGTGTATGTATGTGTATGTATATATATATATATATATATATAGATATATATATTATATATATGGGTGTACTGCTGATTTGAGTTTTAGTTGAGCTCTACTTTGTTGCTACACTTTGGTCAACAAAACAGATGGTTGACAGCTGTGTAAGATTGGCTATTCCCTTGGAATTGTGTAATGTCATAGTTAACACACACACACACACACACACACACACACACATATATATATATATATATATATATATATATATACATACACAATTAGCAAGGGGTAGGGATGTAGGGGTGCAGGGGGGCTTGCTCCCTGCAAAAAGCATGTTTTTAATTTTCATGGTCCAAGTTTACTCCTCAGAGCATGTGCAGAAACATTATTTATTTATTTTATTTACTTATTTGCAGTTTGTTAACCGGGAAAGTCCATTGGGCCGAAATGAGCCTTTTTCAATGGAAGCCCGGGGAGAAAATCTCCAAATACAGTTATAAAAAGCAAATATCAAGAGTTAGTATATATATATTATTAGATACCAAACCAAGGAAGAAGTAATATAAAAAAGTTAAACAATGCAAAAATTCATCAATAATGCAAAAATTAATTCAAAGCTGATACAGGTGTTATACAATAAAAGTGATCAGAAGGCTGGTGTTAAGTGGAAATTATAGAAGAAAGAATGAGGGAAATGATGGAGGTAGAGGGAGTTAGTAGGCTGAAGCTATGAGGGGTGAGAGCAGGAGAGCTCCCAGGTAGAAGAGAGGTAGGAATGGAGCAGTCTTGAAAGTGGAGAGGTTCTGGATAGTTCGAATATGGGGGGGAAGTGCGTTTCATTTATGTGTGTGGGAGAATGGCACTAGAATTTGCCCAGGAGTACATAGGGGTTTGTACACTTCTAGGACATTCTGATTGTTGGATCTGAGTGATTGGTCAGGAAGATGCATAGTAAAGATGGAGGAGAGAGAGGGGCATTGAGATGGCTTAAAGATGAGTTTTTGAGCAGTGCAGAGTTGAATGTAGGTGAGACAGCTGGAGAGTTCCAGATAGTTTAAGGTGTGTAGGCCATCACAGTGGTGAGATGAGGATTTGGAGCTGGTGGCGAACTTAGAAATTTTATTATAGCATGATGCCAGTTTGGTCTTAAAGGTTGCTTGTAGGTTAGTAAGAAGAGGGGCTCCATACATGAGGGAGGGTAGGAGGTAGGTGGTAGAGAGGGTGAGCTTTGTTGAGGGGGTAAGATTGTAATGGTGATGATATAGCTTTCCAAGTTTCTGATGAGTTTTCTTAATGTTAGTTTGAAGGTGAATGTCAGATTTTAATTGCTCATCAATAAGGACACCTAGAAGCTTAGTATGAGGGACTATTTCGATGGAAGTTGAGTTTTGGCTTACTATGGAAGAGTTATTGTCTATTTTGGTATTTTTGGAAGGGGTACAGATCATGATTTTGGTTTTGGAAGCATTGGGGGCAAGATGATTATTTAGCATTCATGTCTCAGTACTGTTGAAGGCAGCCTGAGTTGTATGTAAGAGTTCAGGGAGAGATTTGGCAGTGCAGATGATGGTTGAGTCATCTGCATATTGAACAAGTTTAGCATTTGGGATACAAAGATAAAAGTTATTAATGAAGATGTTAAAAAGAAGTGGACCCAGGATAGAACCTTGGGGAATGCCTGTCAGAGTGTCAAGATAGGAGGAGGTACAGTTTTTCCACTTGACGGCTTGTTGTCTATTTGACAGGTAACTAGAAAACCAGCTGATGGATGAGGAGGAATGTTTGAGGTGAGAGGGTTTGGACAGGAGAAGACTATGGGAGATGGTGTCGAAGGCCTTGGATAGGTCTAGGAGAAGGGTAGAAACAAGGCTACCTGAGTCACGAGTGTGGCTGATGTTGTCAAGGAAGGATAGAAGGGCTGTGGTAGTACTGTGGCCAGGTCTGAAGCCATGTTGTGTTGGGGTCAGTAGGTGGTTGTCTAAAAGGTAGGGTAAGAGTTGCAGGTGAATACACTTTTCCAGAATTTTAGAGATAGGGGAGAGAATGGCTATGGGATGGAAATTGGAGATGTTGGTGTTGTTCCTCCCTTTGTGTAAGGGAATGATAAAGGCTTTTTTCCAGAGGAGGGGTACATAGGACTTCTGCATGGAGCGATTGATTAGGATACAGATTGGGAGGGCTATGCCATCTGCAGCTAACCTGAGGAAGTTAGAAGGTAAGTTGTCTGGTGCATTGCAACATGGCTTTAACTTTTGGAGGAGGTTTTTTTTATGGTTTTAACAGGGATGGGTTTAAGGGTGAAGAGAAGGGGGGGTCAGTTGGATTGGAGGGAGAAGTGGATGAGTTCTGTGAGGTTGGAATGGAGGTGTGTACTGAGTTGTTAGGAAAGGAAGTGGTGAATTTGGCTATTGAGTCTATGAAGAAGGAGTTAAATTTGGTGGTTATGATGTGATCTGAAGGGCTAGGATCTGGACAAGAATTTTCTTTTCTGCCAGGAGTTAAGAGGGCAGAGATACTACTCCAGAATTTCTTAGGGTTGGATTTGTGATTGCTCTGAAGCTTGGAGTAGTAGGATTCGCGTTCAGAAGTGATTTGTTTTTTAACTCTGTTCCGAAGCTGTTTGTAGTCAGGAAGTTAGGCGTTCTGTATTTTTGGTATAGTTTCCAGGATTTATCTCAGATATGCATGAAGGATGTAGTTTCTTTCGAAAGCCAAGGGGCTGTTTTAGATTTTACTCTCTTTGTTCTGGTAGGAGCAAGGCTGTTTAGTAGGTTAATGAAGGAAGCATTAAAGTAGGTAACAGCATTGTCAAGAGGTAGAGTTTTCAGAGGGTTCCAATTCATCAGTTTTAAGCAGTCAGAAAAGGTTTGGGGGCTGAAGTCAGTAAGGGTACAGGTTGTGATATAGTTATGCTGTAGGTGTCGGGTGGAAAGTGAACGATAAGCAAAGGCAGGAAGATGGTCACCAAGGGAATCATGTAAGGTGCCGCTATTTGAGATACTGTTAAGGTGGGAGACTAATATCCAGTCCAAGATACTGCTGGAAGAGTTATCTTTATTAGGTCTGGTTGGAGAGGTAATTAATTGGGTGAAGTTGAAGAGGTTTAGGTTAAGAGAAGTTGTAGGTAACTGAATAGAGGTCCAGTTGATGTTTACATCGCCTAGGATAATTGTTTTGTTACTAATGTTAGATGAGAACCAGGAAAGGATATCTTCAAGAATGGGGATGTTGTTCCCAGGTGGTATGTAAAGGGCAGCTATGCATATGTTTTTGTGGTTGTTGATTTTTAGGAGGGCCAAGGTTATTTTAGCGTTATTAAACTGAGGCAAAGGGTTAGTGTATGGAGTAACTGTTAGAGAGGAGGAAACGATGAGGACCACTCCACCACCTTTCTTTTGTGTTTTCTCATTTCTTATGATACTGTAGTAGGGGGGTACAATTTCGGAGTCTTTCAGGTGGGGCTTGAGCCATGTTTCTGAGATAGATATTATGTTGGGGTGGTTGTGGGCAAGACAATCATGGAAGTTGGGTAATTTATTACAATTTATTACAGGGGAAGTAAATAGTGTGGGAAGAAATAGCCAGGGAATTGTTATGGCTAGGGTTGTATAGGCCCTAGCGCCGATAGCCTAGTACCAACCTATGAACCTATGAAAGGCTTTGGGCATTTATAGTAGCTAAAAGGAGAGATTTGTGGGGAGAGTTTAAAGGTGTAGAGATGGACTTTGTAACATACCGTTTAGATTGTTGACATTTAATAAATTTGATATGGAGCCATTCATATCAATCTGTCTGTCTATCCTGTATAATTATTTATATTCTCTTTAATTTCTTGCTTCCAAAACCTTAATCTTCCTGTATTACTTGAACTTCTGCCTTGCTCCACAATCTTTTTCCACTTTGAGCTATAGCTATCTGCTTCTGACATATAAAAGTTTCAGTTGTGCAGCTATAACATATTCCCCTCAAGTCAGGTAGTCCTAAATCACCCTCTTCAACAGGAAGAATTAGCCCATCCTATTTTATTCTTGCGTTCTACCCTTCCACAATAAATTCCTTCAATTCTTTATTAATTACCAATCATAACTTTCCACTGGCTGATAAAAGTATGCCTGACCTGTCTACATGACCAAAGAGAGAGACAATGTCTGGTAGTTACTGCAATGGACTAAAAGCTCTGATTTATTAAGATTCCTTAGTGGTCTCTTGGACTGCATGTCTAGTAATTACTTATGAATTAAAAACATTTTCATCGTCTGTACCTTATTGTTCATGTTCATAACTATTAATTTCCAATCTTATTTTTTAAATAATTTTCTGCTTGGCCTACTTCCCACATATCCTTAGCAGCGACAACAAAATCTTTTTAATCCATATCCTTAAATACTTCATCTTTTTCATGTCTCCATAAATAAGGGTGCTCTTGAACAAATTCACACTTAAGCACATAATTTAATGCTATAACTTTTTGTTTTACTTTCATTTCATTTATTTTACACCCTGAAAATACTTGAAACTGCCTTAAAATATCCTACTTCATCCTATTATCAGATTCAGGATTTGCTAAGTACAGGATAATATAATCCACAGACAAAGCTAGCTTTTATTTACTACTGCACCTATTATATCATGAATTTGTGAGTCCCTTATCTTTTTGGCTAAAGGTTCCAAGTAAATGATTAGAGAGCGAATCCCTGATGGTCTCTCTATTCAAGCTCAAGTTATCAGAAATGACTCCTCCCCACTTTATTTTTGTTTCTGATCCGGCATGTCTTCTCCTTATTAACTCTATTACACTCTCTGAGAAAGAAAACACTAACTGCTCTACTTACGTATTTCTAGAAAACCCTATCAAACAATTTCTTTGCATACAATGATATATATATATATATATATATATATATATATATATATATATATATATATATGGTTCCACTTGAAAACATCTAAAACCCATAACATCTAAATTCATAACATCGAGACCATAACATCTAAAACTCATAATATCGAAGTTCATAACATCTAAAATGTATAATATGTAATAGTGTATTATCAAATGTGTAAATGTTATAGTCTATTCTGTTTATCTTGTGGTATCACTATGAGATGTTGTAGTTTTTATTTCTATAGTTATTATTTATATAGTATAGGAATTCATACTATTTATATAGTGTTTATTTTGCCACTCTGTATTTCTTTTTTAGGCCATACAGGTAAGTGATATAGACATTATGTGTACATTCTTTATGGTGATCGTGATACAGCGGGGTTAGGAAATTAACTTTTTCCCACTGTAGTGTGATCTTGAAGTTGATTTATTTAATTTACAGGGGGGGTGTGGGGGCAGAGCCCTCCACATGGGGGGTGCAGGGGGGCTTGCCCCCTGCAGAAACATAGTAAAAAGTGTTTGTTAGTTTGGTGTCTTTATACATGGAAGGGGTGTTATTTTCATGTGATTTGTAGTGTTCAGTGTTATGATACACATTTTAGATGTTATGAAATTCGATATCATGAGTTTTAGATGAGTTTTAGATGTTATGAATTTAGATATTATGGGTTTTAGATGTTTTCAAGTGAAACTATATATATATATATATATATATATATATATATATATATATATATATATATATTCTGTTTCCCTCTTCATCATCATTGTTCTGTTAATACTATCAAATGTTTGTCTCCCTTTTATAAAACCATACTGATTCATGGCTGTCAACTTTGGTATATTTCACCATTCACTTTTATTATAAGAAAATCTGTATTAATATAACATATTTACAACATATACAATACACAGAAAGGAAGAAATTCAACATCATATATTGCTATACAATAATAGGAATACATTGAATCATCAAGGTAATCTCATACAATTAATACATTAAGAGTCTTGGTATTTCAGTAGCAACATTTCAAGGTATTCTCAACCTCTAAAAGTCTTGATTTACAGATCTTATTCTGATCACTTCTTTTTCAGTTTTACACAGTATTGCTGTTAAATTTTAAAATTCTTTAATTGTAGGAACTGAGTTCAATTTCCAGTTCTTTGTAATAACTTTTCTAGCAACTGCCAATAGAGCCCAAAACATGTTTTGCTGTTTAGCCTTTACAGATACAAGAAGTGGAACATTCATTAGTATTACTGATCTAATTAAAGAACAATTATCAGACCATAACTCCATGAAAGCATATTTATCTCTTCCCAGTATACATTTAATTTTCACAATCCATTAACATGTGTGTCCAATCAGCTTTTATATCTTTACTACATCTCCAATAAACTGAATAAGTCATTTTACTAAATTTAGAGATTTTATAAGGAGTAACAAACATTATATGTATATATTTCCACATAAAAAACTTTCCAGTATAAACTTGAAGACGTTTGATGAACTGATTTGAGTAACAAAGTTTTATTCTTACCATCTATTGAGCCACTCAATCCACTAATATCTAAAAAGTTCCAGAATTTTGCATCAAAATTATTATTATTTATAATCAACTTATATAACTTGGGCAAGCTTCCTTTGTAGGTCAGTAGCATTGGTATATTCATATAATGGGGAAATAGTGTTATGTTCCTCTTCACTCATATTATCTAAAAATTCATTTAATTTCCTACTGATGGATAATATTAACTGGTTAGTGGATTTGTTAAACTTATATCCTTTCATTAAATATTCTGGTGACTTAGCTTTTCCTTTTTCAAAGCAATCAGACCATACTACTAATTCATTCCTTTTTAATAAATTAATTTTAACATTATTTTGAGGTTCCTTAAAGGAGAACAATGGGATATTAAAGTAGATTGCTCAACCTGCTGTATCTTTCAGTCCCTGTTATTTGATCCTGGTTCAAAAAATAGTCACCATAGCTTTAAAAAGTAATCCACTCTACTGTTTTACCTCATAAGCATCCTACCTTTCTGTACTGTTTTAGTTTCAGTTGTAAAACCCAGTTGAAAAACCTCTAGCTGGCTCTTAATAGCTGACGTCATGTCTGCCAAACCTCTTGCTGTAGTTACCAGGACGTTTCCTCCCACAAAGTGATGTAACCACTGCCTTACTTGCATGCTCTATAGAAGAGACAGTGAACCTCCCACATAGTGATGTCAGAGCTGCCTTGCCCAGCCCACTCTATTCTAATCTAAATGACAAACTATAATCTCAATTATCTGAACAGCCCTACTGATATGTGACAAAAGACAGTGAGGAAGTACAGGCAATGGTACAGTAACAGCTGCATGAACAAAGAGCATAAATTTGCAATGACCATGCGTACACATTAATTACATCTTTTTACATAGGAAGCAAATGTCTGTCATGATTAATAGACAACACTACATAAGATTACATGATGTATGTGATACCTTAATCTTAAATTACCACTTAAAAAAACATGCGACTGCTGTCATGCAAGCACGTGAAATATATCATGTTCATAGTCATTCAGTTGTTAGCTATTTAACCAAACTGGAAGGAAAGAAACTGTGAGTTTGATGGTTTGCAAAGCTGTGATTTCTCCCAGTGCTATGGATTTCAGATCTAAATTTGACAGCAGGAGGAGTGCAACAAAAAAGTGCCCCACTTTAAGGAAGGAAAGGCTGTGACAAAACAGTACATTAGTCAGGTCACCTGCTGTGAGCTGTCAATCACATGCGGATAATGGGTCAAATTACCCTTAGCACTATGACAGCTAGGGAAGGTAGGTGTGAGGGGGGAGGGGAGATACCTTGAAGAACTACAATTGAGGCTTCACAAAAGAAATCAAGTTGGCATTTCTAAGAGGAAGCGGCAATAAAATGCACTTTTCAATTCTGTGACATTTGCACTGCTTGTGTTTGAAGTAGTCATTGAAAAAGGAAAAAACGTTAACCAAAACTAGGTGAGTACAACACAGCAGTGAATGTCTGTAAAATCAGTGCAGTTACAGGAGCTTTAGGTAAAAAGTGGCAGACATGATGCAATTATTTAGAGACAAACAATGAATTCTGGGATACCTAGAGGCAGACTAAACAATCAGAATTACTTCAAGATGCCAGACCCCATGTGGTCAGACTCAGAAATTACGTATAAAAATATCTAAAAACCTCCCAGGCCCCGATGGATTTAAAGCCATGTTCTATAAAAAAACTTAGCCACATACTAGCTCCAATGCCATTAAGACTCTACAACTTTAGTATAGAATATGGCTTTACAGATAAATACTTAAATACTTCAAAGACAATTTTAATACCAAAACCTAATACAGACAAACTAAACCCCAAGAATTACAGACCCATTGCCATTATAAATCTTGACATAAAGATTATGTCTTCACTGTTAGCTAACAGATTGCAAAAAACCTTGGACAAAATTATTTCCCCAGAACAATTGGGCTTTATGAAAAAAAAGACAACTAAGCGATAATACCTGTATGTTAGACCCCCTAATTTCTCTTTTAACTAAAGACAATCATCCAAGATACGCACTTACAATAGACACCTCAAAGGCTTTTGATAATGTGGATCAAGATTTCCTTTTCTCATCAATGTCAAACTTCAACTTCCCCACATCATTTATAATTGCCATCAAGATGATCAACAACAATGCCACAACCATGCTAAGCATTAACAAGACGTATTCTAAACCCATCAAAATCACAAATGGAACTCGCCAAGGTTGGCCACTATCTCCGTTCCTTTTCAATATATATTTAAAACCGCTACTATTTCACATCTCCCAAAACCCTTACCATCATTTCCCAAAGGTATATAACACAATAGTAAAATACTCAGCTTTTGCTGATGATCTAAATCTGTACTTCAAACTCCCAAATTCAGATTTACCAAAACTACTTTCCTCAATTAAACAATTTTCTACAGTAGCAAACTACAATATGAACCCTAAAAAATCCTCCATATTCCCTCTGAACCCCATAAATCACAAGACAGCATATTTTCCTTCAGTTGATATACCTTTAACATGTAAACTAAAATACCTAGGCATAAACTTTTTTCACACTTACAAAGAAATGCAGAGTTAAAATTTCCTTGAAACATGGGACAAAATTAGGCAAGCCATCTTAAGATGGGAAAACTTAAACTTATCCCTTCTGTCTAAATCTGCCATTATTAAAATGAATATTCTTCCCAAAATATTATTTCAATTAAACTCTGTTAATCTCAAACTACCAAAAAAATACTTACAGCAATAGAAAAGGCCCTCTCCAAATTCCTATGGCACCCTAAAACAACAAGAATAAGCTATAAGAACCTCACAATACCAAAATTAATAGGTGGGCTGGGGCTACCTGATTTTAAATTATATTACCTTATTATAAAAGCTAACAGGTTGATCCAAATTGCGGAGTATGACAGTTAAAAAAAGACTTGGTACCCAATATGGGTTAAAATATGGGCTAATATACTAAATTCCATAAATATAAATCCTAAAGCTGTTCCTTTCATCCAACTCAAAAAACGTTTTACAAATTGCACCCAATAATAAAAAATGGTATTACTACATTCCAAACTTTATTTCTATCCATAAATCTGCAGAATTCATTAGTACTGCTACAACCTATACATATGAACCCGAATATTAAGTTAAATAATAAAATGATTTATCTCAAACCATTCCCAATAATTAAAGAATTAACAGTATGGGATATCCTACAGTACAAAGAAGATACACTTGATAATCTAAGAGAAAAATTCAAAATGCCTGCTAGCTATAATTACGTTCTTTGACAAATATCAATAATAAACCTAAAATGTTCAAAACACAAAATAGAAATACAAAATATAGAGAATACCCAAAACATAATCAAAGCTCTTCCAGCTAAAGAAAAAATGATTTCAAAAACCTATAAATTAGTTATGAGCTAAAACACAAATCCGCGCTACTCTACTCAAGATAGTGGGAAAACTTAAATAATAACATCACAACAATGCAAAAACAGGAAGCCATAAACAATACCTTAAAGCTTACACCTTTCAAAAACCTCATATACACACAACTGATGATTAACAATAATGCACATTACACCTCAGAAATGCCTGCTAGCTATAATTACGTTCTTTGACAAATATCAATAATAAACCTAAAATGTTCAAAACACAAAATAGAAATACAAAATACAGAGAATACCCAAAACATAATCAAAGCTCTTCCAGCTAAAGAAAAAATGATTTCAAAAACCTATAAATTAGTTATGAGCTAAAACACAAATTCGCGCTACTCTACTCAAGATACTGGGAAAACTTAAATAATAACATCACAACAATACAAAAACAGGAAGCCATAAACAATACCTTAAAGCTTACACCTTTCAAAAACCTCATATACACACAACTGATGATTAACAATAATGCACATTACACCTCAGCTGTTCTCAAAAATTTGGTTACAAAAAAAACTCAATGTGCCCCTTCTGCTCTAGGGAAGACGTGGATATTCTCTACATCTTCTGGAGCTGCGAGAAAATCTCCAAGCTCTGGTGTTCTTTGAGAATGCAACTAGAGAATGTTGGATACGCAAAAACCACTCTTTTTTTGGGAAACAATGATTTTACATATAATTCCTAGTTCAGTCAATGGTATGCACAAGCATATCTTAGTTACAATATCCGCACTACTCATATTTTACATTTCCAAGAATTGGGTTAATAATAAAAACATCTCATGGAACAAATTTAAAGTCATAGCAGTCAAATATATCACCTCCCACAAACTAGCTACTAAAAGTATTAAGAAAAGAATTTACTTTCAAACATACTGGAACTCTCTCCTAGAGACAATCTTGACAAGTTTGCAAAATACATAAAGTCAAATGTCAAGTAGTTGGCTGATACAAAATAAAAACCCTACATGTTTTGAATCAAAAATAGATGTATCACTGACATATAACTTACACTGCTGGGATATCAACAAAAGGATGGCTTCCAACATTATACATACTGTAAATATGCGATTAGTTTTATACGCGTTTAAGTTTCTTTACTCTTTTTTTTTGTTTATTATGTTTTTCTTTTTCTATCACTCTGTGCAATTAAAGGTACCCTGTATATATTAGCCTAATATCCAATATTATGCCATAACTCTGCTTTATTGTAACCCCAAGATATGTTGTATCCATGTCATTTATTAGTTTCAAGATTTATTGTTAAAGTTTAAATGTTTTTTCTCTGTAGAGTGGGGTCACCTTTACTCATCTATGTAATACATGTTGTAATGTCTGTATTATTCTGTATGCAGTTTTTGCATTTTGTATCTGTGAAATTACAATAAAAAGAAAATTAAAAATATATATATCTAAAAACCTGTAAATAGTCCCAGAGTGGTGTTAAAATGCAGGAAACATCAAACCATGATGAAATAAACATTTTTTTATAAGTATGTGGGCGTGGTTTTCCTTTAAATTTAGAGGTGTGGCCAATGGGGAAGGCATAGCAACTTTGAAATCATGTTCTAGAATTAAAATTGGTTTATGTGAGGCAGAATCTGAAGGATCATTGCCCTCTTTTGGTAATACTACCACTACTGCCTTCTTCTATGAGCAGGTATCCCCCCTACAAATCATTATTAAACAGTTCTTTCCAAAACTTCATCAGTCTCCTTCCTCCTAACATCCAAATTTCTATCCATTCCATCCATTCCTGGCAATGTCCCCATTGCTTGATTCATCCATCCATCCATCCATCCATCCACAATCTGTTTTCCCATTTTTCACATGAGGTCAGTGTGTCACTTCAACAATGACAATCATCTAGAGCCACAGCCAATGTTATTTGTCTTTTATCTATTGTGAAAATCCAAAATGGCCTAGATCAGAGTTGAAAAAGGATCTATACCTCTGGAAGAAGCCTAGATAGGAAGATGTTCCCATTTGCTATCATAAACTTTCCTGGTAGATGGCTTCTGAGAGGAAAAGAAAATGGGAATAACTCATTTAGATAGCTTGTGATCTCTGAAAATCATTGCAACTAATCAAACAGTCAACTAGAGGGAGTTCAGTTTGTGAGAGGTTGACCTGAGGGGTGAGAGATCAGATCTGGAAATATGTCCAGGACCCAGGGTGGGTGAAGGAGAGGCAATAGAAAGGGAAACCAGACCTGTCTGGGACAGAAGGTGTCAATGAGGATTACTGTTGCATTGCAATGAAATGCTTTCTGAAGGAATTTGATTATTAAAGAGGATTGGAGGATAAGCATACAGGAGGCCCTGAAATCAAATGTGCAGAAGAGAATCTCTTGGTGTCTAGCCCTCCAAGGGGCATAAGGGCAAAGAAAGTTCTGCATTTGATGTTGAAGTGGAGGAGGGCAAAAAGACTGCAGCATGGTTTCCCCAAATGGCAGAAGATTTGGGTTGCTACCACTGTATTGAGGGACCACACTTGAGGCATCAGGATGCTCCTGCTAATCTGTCTGCTAGAATGTTAGAGTTCCCCTGGATGTGCATTGCTATCAATACATCACCCAATACTACACCCTTATGAACTCTCAACAGAATGGGTATGAATGGGTTCCCCCCTGTTTGTTCAAGTACTACACTATGACAGTGTTGTTAGATTAAATCATAATCACCGCCTTGGGAAGATAGTTCTGGAACACTTGCAATGCTAGAAGAACTGCACAACGGTGATGTGAATCTCTGTCTGTGAGCAGGTACTTTGGACTGTCTTTCCATCTTAATGCCCCCCCCCCCCCACCCCGTGAGAGAAGCATCCATGGTTATTGTGGCCTTGGGAGCAAGGAGAACAAAGAAACAGCCTAAAGAGATTAGAAGAAAGGATATCCACAGTTGAATGTACTGCTGCATCATGATGGTGAGCAGATAGGATAAGACATTGGGTGAATATAGATGGACCACTGGGTATGGAGTCCACTGTAGACTTTACATGTAGCACCTTTCTAGAGAAATATTACAGATAGCTGCCATATGACTTAGAAGGTGTTGGATGAGAAAAGCAAGAGGTCTTGGAATCTGGAAGTTTTGAATGGCAAGAACTTGAAGATCTGACAATCTTGAAGGGGGAATTTCACTATTTGTTTGGTAATATCCTGATGGCACTTGATAAATTCTAGGCACTGCACTGGTTCTAACTTAACCTTCTCTAGATTGCCCATGATCCTGAAAGAGAGATATAATTGAATTAAGTAGTCCTTTGTTTGAATCAAAGATTCTGTTGATGTTGCCATTAAGAGACAGTCATCCAGGTATGGGAAGACACAGAAACCATGCAATCTGATCTTTTTAGATGACAGAGAAATTAAATGGCAGCTGAAGCTGAATGCGACACATTACCCAGGCATTAATGAGAGTATTTCCCTATAACCGATTTTAAATTTAAGTTCTAATTTTCTGTAAGATTCAGTCTTTTTATATTTTACATTCATATTTAAATTTTAATCAGGAAAAAGCAGAGTATGTCTTTAAATGTTTTTCATTGCATTCAGCTACTATATATTTTTTTTTATTGAATAATTCTTTTAATTCTTTGTGAATAGTTTTAATCACTTTTAATCAGTGCTAATTGATCAAATGGTTTTAATTGTGGCAAGATATATATATTGGTTCTCCCTGTAGTGGTGGATTGATTCTGAAGAAGTCTATGTTTATTCTTTTATTCATAGTTGGACGAAAGTGCTTAATCATATTTTAATAAAGTATTCTTTTTGTCTGGAGTTTGGTCTGGCTTGGCTGGTGCGATACTATTAGATGTGTTAGTTTTAAATTTGGTTGGACTGCAGTGTCGCTTCACCTTATATTTGTTTATTAGTTGCACATTGGTGGGCAGCTGACAGGATGGATTCCTTGTAAGAGATTCCATCACTTTTTTGTCTGGTTCACCATGAGGAATTTGATAAAATGAACTTGGAAATTCAAATTGTAAAAGGCGAACTCACATGGCTAATACAGCTTATCAGCCAATTGGATAACACTTTACCACAGATGAGGAAATGGATTACATCATCAGTGTTAGCTTCAAATGGAGAACACTCACGTAGTGTTGGCTCTGATGGCAGAATTAACAGTAGTACCAGAAACAGTGGAATCAATGCAAATGGAGGTTTTAATTTGAATGGAGATGGACTATTAAGCCCTTTAAGTGAGGAGTACCTGAGATGTGGTGCCAGTCCAAAGGGACAGTACCAAAAATAACTTATGTTGCTGCAACAGCTTCTCAGCTTGATAAAGATACTAAAGGTATGTCTGGTGCTATGAAAACAAGCATGAATGACGGAGAACACATTTTGCAAAACAGTTTTCTGCTATTAGTACACAAACTTAAAATGGGCCAACTAACTCTGAACATTTTATTCTTAATAATTTTGATTTTACTAATGGTAAAGGTGTTGGAACTTGGACTGATAGTGATAAAGACTTTTATCCCTATGAATCTTTAAAGGATTTAATTATCTTGTTTGAGAAAAGGTTATTGAAAGTTAAACAGTTACAAATGGGCAATGCTTATATTGCTAAGTGTATTGAGCTTAAAAGTGTTCCCCAGGGGTTAGGAATATTTAAAATGCCCTTGGGGTTGGATTTAAATGATGGTATATGTGAAGACTTTTCTGCATTATTTGACAAGTTTGGTTTTGAATATGTGAAATTGCTTATCAAACACAATGATGCCATATTAAGTTATTTGCTTATTGAAGTTGAAAAATTAATCATGATATTAAAAATTATTTGATTTTTAATCAATGGGAAGAATTTTATAGAAACAATTCACTTTAAATGAAAAAAAATGTTCTAGAATTTTTGGGAAGAAAGTTAAAAAGATAGATAGGGACCTTAATCAATATCGTTCTAGATAGGTGTATCCTTGGGATAAATACAACAGAAATAATGTTGTAACTAAGAGGCCAGGCACTAACTTTCCTAGGAAAGAAAGAAAGAACAGATATTTCAAATGTTCGTGGTCAGATGAGTTGGGGTCCCACTTACCGGAATAAGCAGTATTTCAACTCAGGTCAGAGGCAAATTCAAAACAGACCCCATCAACAGATGTGGGAGCAACACAAAGGGAACCAGCGTCATCTTCAATAGAAATGTTTAATGACTGTATATATATATATATATATATATATATATATATATATATATATATATATATATATATATACGTACAATAATTTTCATATTTATAATTATACTAAGCATGAAATTATTAAAGAGTGTTTTTCTTTATTTTCAAAGGGGCTAAAATTTATGCCCACAAAGAAATTTAACTTAGTAGATACTTTGATCGAAACCAAGTTGTTTGTTTGAAAATTTTATTTGGCAAAATATTTAAAGAAAAGGAAAATAAAGACAATAATTACTCATCTGATTTGAAAAAAAGAAGTACATTTAATCCTCCCCTGCACCCCATCTTATCAGTTTTAGAGAATGCTATAATGGATGATTTATAAAACTTGGAAGTAAAATATAACAAGAAAATGAAACATTTTTATAATTTAAGGAAGAATGGAATTTACTTCAGTAGCTCAGCAACAATGATTCTATAAGAATAATGAAGCCTGACAAGCGTGGGGAAATAGTCATTTTTGATTCTTTAGAATACTATAAAATTATGTATGACATTTTAAGTGACACAGGGACATATGTGCCAGTTTCATTGAATGAAATTCATATAGCTTATAAAAGAATTGATTCTCATTTGGAAGAGTACCTTCTTGATCAAAGAATAACCTAGGAAACTTACAATTATTTAATGGTTAAGAAGCCAATAGTTGCTACAATTTTTGGAATTCCCAAAATTCACAAAAGTAATTAAAAGCTACCATTTCACCCGATAGTTTCTAGAAATAGACAAAGAGATAAAAGGTGATTTTTCCAGAAAACACCAGACACACAATATGGCGCTTTGGTGGTTGCCCTTCATGATGAAGGCACCGAAAAGCGCCATATTGTACTGACGCTTGCTGGTTTTGGCAGAGCAACACCCTTTATTCTTTGGAGTTTCTAGAAATACTTCTAAGACATACCTATTAGGGGTTGTTGTGGATAAATGGTTAAAACCTATATATCCCAGAGTGGGTCATTTAGTTGTGGATTCTTGGGACTTCCTAGGATGTTTAAAAGATTCTATATGGTCTAAGGATTTGATTTTTTAACAGTAGATTTATTTTCCTCTATTCCAAAAGAGAATGGTCTAGAATTTTTTATAGTAGTATGATGAAGTATTCTCTTTTAGAATCTGAAAAGTTGAATTTAATTAATGAACTTATGGCCTTAGTTTTAGAAACCAGTTTTATTTTTTATGGAGAGGAATAATACAAACAAATTAAGGGAGCAGCTATGGGGCCTCATATGCCCCATTATATGCAAACTTAGGTATGCTTGAATGGGAATCTATTTTTATTTTTAAGAGTTGTTGCTGTTTGTCTTTCGGCTTTTCCCACTAAGGGGTCGCCACAGCAGAACTCCAGTCCGCTAATGATTGGCAGTAGATTTTTACGAAACGCCAAGGTGCCAGCTTGATGCCCAACCTTCAACGAAGGCATGTCTATTTACGCACGCATGTCTTTCGAACGCTACCCAACTGTGGGGAGGACATGTAGACTCCATACAGAAAGCACTCCCAAGCCCAGCAAAGAATCGAACGGGAGAACCTCTTGCTGTGAGGTAACAATGCTACCACCGTGGCTATTTTTATTTTTAAGAGTGATTAAAAAAAAAAAAAAAAAAGTGATTTTTTAAATATATTAAACTTAGGTCTATCGGAGGTGGGTTCAAATTGTTTTATCATGGTGTGGATGGGAGGAGAAATGGCGTAGGGTTTATCCTGAAGAAACAGTATGCTAAGAGTGTTTTGGAGGTGAAAAGAGTGTTGGATAGTGTGATGTTTATGAAGCTGGAAATTGATGGTGTAATGATGAATGTTGTTAGTGCATATGCTCCACAAGTTGGGTGTGTGATGGATGAGAAAGAAAAATTCTGGAGTGAGTTGGATGAAGTGGTGATTACTGTACCCAAGGGTGAGAGACTGGTGATTGGAGTAGATTTCAATGGGCATGTTGGTGAAGAGAACAGAGGGGATGAGGAAGTGATGGGTAGGTATGGTGTTAAGCAAAGGAATCCAGAAGGTCAGTTGGTAGTGGATTTTGTGAAAAGGATGGACATGGCTGTGGTGAACACATATTTTAACAAGAGGGAGGAGCATAGGGTGACATACAAGAGTGGAGGAAGATGCACACAGGTGGATTATATTTTATGTAGAAGGACCAGTCTGAAGGAGATCGGAGACTGTAAAGTGGTGGCAGGGGAAAGTGTAGTTAGGCAGCATAGGATGGTGGCTTGTAGGATGACAATGGTGATCAAGAAGAGGAGGATGAGTGTGAGGGCAGCACCAGGGATCAAATGGTGGAAATTGAAAAAGGGTAATTGTGAGGTGGAGTTCAGGGATGAGTTAAGATAGGCACTGGGTGGCAGTGAAGAGTTACCGAATAGCTGGGTAACTACAGCAGAGCTAGTAAGAGAGATGGCTAGAAAGGTGCTTGGTGTGACATCTGGAAAGAGGAAGGAGGACCAGGAGACCTGGCGGTGGAATGAAGAAGTACAGGAGAGTATACAGAGAAAGAGGTTGTCGAAGAAGAAGTGGGATTGTCAGAGAGATGAAGAAAGTAGACAGGAGTATAAGGAGATGAGGTGCATGGCAAAGAGAGAGGTGGCGAAGGCTAAGGATAAGGCATATGAAGAGTTGTATGAAAGGTTGGACACTAAGGAGGGAGAAAAGGACCCATACCGATTGGCTAGACAAAGGGACCGAGCTAGTAAAGATGTGCAGCAGGTAAGGGTGATAAAGGATAATGAGGGAAATGTACTCACAAGTGAGGAGAGAGTGTTGAGCAAATGGAAAGAGTACTTTGAGGGGCTGATGAATGAAGAGAATGAGAGGGAGAGAAGGTTGGATGATGTGCAGATAGTGAATCATGAAGTGCAGTGGATTAGCAAGGAGGAAGTAAGGATAGCTATGAAGAGGATGAAGAATGGAAAGGCTGTTGGTCCAGATGACATACCTGTGGAAGCATGAAGGTGTTTAGGTGAAATGGCAGTGGAGTTTTTAACTAGATTGTTTAATGAAATCTTGGAATGTGAGAGGATGCCTGAGGAATGGAGAAAAAGTGTTTTGGTACCGATTTTTAAGAATAAGGGTGATATGCAGAGCTGTAGTAATTACAGAGGGATTAAATTGATCAGTCAACATGAAATTATGGGAAAGAGTAGTGGAAACTAGGTTAAGAAGGGAGGTGATGATTAGTGATCAGCAGTATGGTTTCATGCCAGGAAAGAGCACTACAGATGCGATGTTTGCTCTGAGAGTGTTGATGGAGAAGTACAGAGAAGGTCAGAAGGAGTTGCACTGTGTCTTTGTGGACTTAGAGAAAGCATATGACAGGGTGCCTAGAGAGAAGTTGTGGTATTGTATGAGGAAGTCGGGAGTGTCAGAGAAGTATGTAAGAGTGGTACAGGATATGTACGAGGGTAGTGTGACAGCTGTGAGGTCTGCAGTGGGAGTGACGGATGCGTTTAAGGCGGAGGTGGGATTACATCAAGGATCAGCTCTGAGCCGTTTCTTATTTGCAATGGTGATGGACATGTTGACAGACGAGATCAGACAGGAGTCCCTGTGGACTATGATGTTTGCAGATGATATTGTGATCTGTAGTGAGAGTAGGGAATAGGTGGAGGAGACCCTGGAGAGGTGGAGATATGCTCTAGAGAGAAGAGGAATGAAGGTCAGCAGGACTAAGACAGAATATATGTGTGTGAATGAGAGGGAGGATAGAGGAATGGTGAGGATGCAAGGAGTAGAGGTGGTGAAGGTGGATGAGTTTAAATACTTGGGATCAACAGTTGAGAGTAATGGTGAGTGTGGAAGAGAGGTGAAGAAGAGAGTACAGGCAGGATGGAGTGGGTGGAGAAGAGTGTCAGGAGTGATTTGTGACAGACGAGTACCAGTAAGAGTGAAAGGGAAAGTCTACAAGAGGGTAGTGCGATCAGCTATGTTATATGGGTTGGAGACAGTGACACTGACAAAAAGGCAGGAGTCAGAGCTTGACGTGGCAGAGTTGAAGATGTTAAGATTTGCACTGGGTGTGACGAGGATGGACAGGATTAGGAATAAGTATATTAGAGGGTCAGCCCACAAATAATGTCTTTGCTAAACAACTTATTAATTGCCCAGATTACACCACTTTTAATTTTGGTATACTAGAACAGATTGGGTATAATCCCAGAGGTGGAGATGACAAGACCTTTTTAGAGGACAGAGAAATTAAATGGCAGCTGAAGCTGAATGCAACACATTACTCAGGAATTAGTAAGAGTATTTCCCTACAACCGATTTTAAATTTAAGATCTAATTTTCTGTGAGATTCAGTCTTTTTATATTTTATACTCAAATTTAAATTTTAATCAATAAAAAGCAGAGGGTATGTCTTTAAATGTTTTACATTGCATTCAACTGCTATACTTTTTTTATTGAATGGTCCCTTTAATTCTATGTGAATTGTTGTAATCACTTTTAATCAGTGTTAATTGATCAAATGGTTTTAATTGTGTTTATATGTATATATATATATATATATATATATATATATATATATATATATATATATAGGTTCTTTTATATATATATATATATATATATATATATATATATATTGGTTCTCCCTGTAGTGGTGGATTGATTCTGAGGTCCATGTTTATAGCTGGACTAAAGAGCTTAATCATATTTTAATAAAGTATTATTTTTGTCTGATGCAATACTATTAGATGTGTTAGTTTTAAATTTAGTTGGAATGTAGTGTTGCTTCACCTTATATTTGTTTATTCCTTCTACTGATGGCATGGAACATCTGAGATGTGGTTCTGTTTCAGATTTGGAAAGGTGTAGAACAGAACAGAATAACCTCTAGAAGTGACTCTAAACAACCAAGGTCTGTTGTGGTGGCCTCCCAGAAGCAAGCATCCCTGACTGCCTCTAGAGTGTAGTAGTCAGACAATTTTTCAGTAGGGCTGGAATGACTTCCCCAAAAAGCACCTCTGAAGCCCTGGAACTGTGGACAGCCCTGCCCCTTGGGCAGTGACAAAGTTGCCCCCCCCCCTCCTGGGAAGGGCATTATTGCTAGGTCTGCTCTGGCAAAAAGACTGTCATTTCTGGAAGAATATCTTCATTCTTTCTCTTTGATTCTTACACAAGGACTTTGAGAGGTGGAGAAACATACCCTCACAGCTGACAGCATTTTACCCTCTTGTTCTCTCCTTGTTAAGGTGGCTTTCACTTTAGAACCAAAAGGTGTGATACCATCAAAGGAAGCATTTAAGAAAGTTGCCTTGAAAGAGTCAGCAAATTGCAAAGGAGCATTCAGACATGGCAGCAGATAGCAATACTAGTGCCTGCAGAGTGTAATGTACCTTCCACCACATTGAATATAAGGCATATAGAGACATCGGATGTTGACTGCATGGTGGACAGCTGAGTCTCTAATGCTGTATGAGAGTCTGATGATGGCTGAGTAGCCACCAGCTTAGAGGCATCAGAAACCACATTTTTTGAGGCTTCATTAAGTCAGTCAAGTATTTCAGAGTATGAAGAGCAAACATGGCTTAAGCATAGGTGCCCTTACCAAAATGACCCAGTGCTCTAGACTCCCTGTTTGGGGGATGAACCAAACAGTTTTCCTCTAAAAATCTCCTTTTTAGTGGCCATGGCAATGACAATTGCAATTACAGATGGACCCTTATGCCAAAAAGATCAGTCCTTGGGGGAACTAAAACTCATTCCAGTTTACTTGGTATCAGTTCTACCAAATCTGGTTCTCACAAAGCTCTCCTAGAAACAAGGTCTACGAGGGCAACCACTCAGGAAATGAAAGGGCCTTCCTCAAAGGCCTCAAGGAAGTCTGACTCTTCTGGAGGAGGGGCTTCAGATGTCCAACACCCCTTCTTGTCTCATAAGCTCTAATAAATTGTCAAAGGAGGTGTTCTCATGGGTGGATTTGAGGGATCCTTACCTTCATCAAGGACTGCGTCCTCAGTTAGAGATTTTTCTGAGGAATCCATGTGTTTCCTCTTGCACTAACTCTTCTTAAGAACCTCCCAGGGAGTAGTCCGGGGGGTACAAAAATAGCAACTGTGGAGCCTTTGAGCTTTGACTGATCACTGCTTGATGGAACAGGCTGCTTGGAGGCCAACACATGAGAAATCTGGGCTCTAAGAGAGCTTCTGGTTGTATTCGACAAAGGGGCAGAAGAATCCTTCTCTGAACAAAATAGAATCCTGTTTATGACATTGACTACTGACACTAAAGCCATACTGGTAGCCAGGGGTAACCTATGATCTGAGAGCCCAAGAGAAGTCCTTATACCAGCCACCAATCTGGTTGGATCTGATGTTGAGACTGGGCTGAGCTGTCTAAGGCAGAGGCATCAAGGAGTAGAGATGGCTACAAAAACCTTCAAGTCGATTCCGACCCCTGGCCCTCTGTCATGAAGCCATGGCTTTGGGAGGCATTCAATCCAAAGATACAGGACTGGAGTATATCAAGGAATGAATTGGAGGTGACAGTGACCAAGTTGTCGGCACTGACTTATGGGTAGGGTGGACACTTGTTGAAGCCAAAGGCATTGATGCCAGGAAGTGGCCCAGTGGAGGAACAGACACAGTTGGAGCCAGAAGTACGTGCCCTCAACCCCCTTGGAAGGGGAGGGGGGAATAATTCCTATGACTTTCTGAGCCTTCAAAAACCTTATTACCTGTCTAGATCCATGTCGTTAACACTCTTAGTAGATATGGCAGACCCTGATGAAGCAAAAGAAGTAGGCTTGCTGGACTTTGGTATTTGTAGAGGAACCTCCTGAAGCCAAAAGCTGAGGTTCAGATCTAACATGCAAATGGCTGTGGTGAAAATTCTGGTTCTGGAGTAACAAGCATAAAGGGAGAATGGATCAGACCCAAAGGAGAAGATGCTGATAAAAGGGGCTCAGGATGTCAGAGCTAACCACTGGGGATTGATCTAAGGCTGATGCCAATAATGTGGGATACCAGAGCCAAAGAGGCATCTATTCTGACTCTCTTAAAGCAGCCAGAGTTAATGAAGGTCATAAGGTCTTCTGTTCTGGTTAGGCCTCTAAGGGAGAAATTGAATGTCTTTTCCCTTTTTCTTTAAGCTTCAGCTTTCCTCTCTCTTCATGCTTTTCTTTCTCCATCTTGTTGTCTTTCTCTCCCTCTCTCTTTTCCACTGATTTTGAAGGGGAGAAAATTGCGGAAGCAAAAGTAAAAGCTGCAGCAGCTGGTAGTAAACCCTTCAGGAC
Organism: Protopterus annectens; assembly: GCF_019279795.1. Lineage (NCBI taxonomy): Eukaryota > Metazoa > Chordata > Ceratodontiformes > Protopteridae > Protopterus > Protopterus annectens. Next base: position 534,492,673 of record NC_056746.1, read on the forward strand.
CAGTTTGGCCCAGCAATCAGCCAAAACCCATGAGCTGAATGCTGAACAGGCCTGGCAATCAGCAGAAAATTTGTTGTGTGTATCCTGGGAGGGGGATTATGGGCACACCCCACACACTTACAGAATCCCGAGGTCTTGTTATCCATGGTGGGAAAAACAAACACCAAAAAGGAAAACCTGTACGTAGGTAAGCCATCATTAGACCAATAATTAAGTACAATGCACCATTTGGCATGTAGTTGACTAGGCACATACAGCAGCTGGAGTGACCTCAGAGGTTCCTCACAAAGAAAATAGAGGGTGTAAACAACACGTCATATGCGGACAAGAGTAAAAGCGCTATCCCTTTACTCTGTCTCCTACTTATTAAGGGGTGGCTTATGCCTGACCTACAAGGCACTCACAAATCCAGCCCTGCTGGAGCTGCTACACATCTGCAAGTCAAACAGCAAGAGGGTTAACCAATCTACGGATCTAAACTTAGTCAGTGACTCAAACAAAACATGATGGAGAGATCAATGTGTCTCAGAGATCGCCCTTTCTTTGGAACAAGCTTCCTATTCACATTAAGCAGTGCTCTTCTCTGGCCCTCTTCAAATGCAGTTTGGATCAATGGATGGGGAATCATAAATTCACACCTGGGGTAGCACTGCTGTTTCCTATGGACGGGGGAAATCTGTAAGATACTCAATGTATAGGCAAAAATCCATGACATCCTCTTGCCTCTATGTGCCAAATATTGGGTAAAATCAGATGATATCAGTTAGGCTTGTAAAGACTCTTAAGCTGTTAGCCTAGTAATCTCCTATGGACCTATGAAACAAGTACACAATACAGCAGTCATTTTTGTTGCAAAAGAATAAAAGAATCAACATAAAAAGAAGTTATGTACTCACCATAACATTCCATGTGAGTTGTTCATCCCTCCTTCATTCTTACTGATGGGGTTTGGAGTGACTTGGCCTAATGCAAAAACTCAAGGTCTTCAACTAGCTCAAGGCCTGCTCCCTATCCCATGACGTACTGGTGCTTCCCTCAGATCTTCTTTGCTGCCAATAAAAATACATGCCACTCTTGATATACCAATAACAGAGGAAAACTAGATAAAGGTCAATACAACCATGTCTTAGCTGAATAGTCAGTCCACAAGAAGCTTGGATGGGGGTTGGATGGTGGGACTTAAGAATGAAGGTAAGATGAACAACTCAAACAGCAGAGTTGAAGGCAACTCTGTGTGTTTCTATTTAAAAACAAAAAAAAAAAAAAAATATTCCTTGTTTTCCTGCCTCTCCTAAACTAGTTAGACCAGTTTACAGGCCTTGCTGTATCCTGGGCTGTGTTGTAGTTCCTGTGTTGTCCATTGCCTTACTTGGATAGAAGGAAGTTTCTTAGCTCACCAGTTGGAGTGGGGAGCCTTGAATAGCCTACCTGTCCTTGAGGGAAGTGACCTCAGCACAAGTAGCTGTAGTAATTGGTCATTTTGGACCATTTCTAGCTCTTTTGAATTTCCCTGGTTAAAATCTGCCTCTGGCATTTTTTTAAGCCATATTGCTCAGACACAGCTCCACATGGTCCTGTTGAGTCTTCCTGGCTACAGGGAACTGAAAAAAAGCGACTGTTTTCCTGATTAAGTATCCTGCTGTTTTTTATATTTGTTTTACCTTCTACTGCTTACCTAGAGCAAGCTTTAACTGTTTTCATAGTTATTTACTGCATTTTTATTATCTGCACTTAAAAGTACATTTTAGTCGAAATTAGTCTAATTCAAGTCAAAAAGTGTTTGTTTGCTGTTTAATTTAATTGTTTGGCTGCCCACTAAAGTGTGCTAGCCTGTACTACTGACTTATTGCCTTTTCTGCATTTCTGTGTGTTTCTATTTAAAAACAAAACATATTCCTTGTTTTCCTGCCTCTCCTAAACTAGTTAGACCAGTTTACAGGCCTTGCTGTATCCTGGGCTGTGTTGTAGTTCCTGTGTTGTCCATTGCCTTACTTGGACAGAAGGAAGTTTCTTAGCTCACCAGTGGGAGTGGGGAGCCTTGAATAGCCTACCTGTCCTTGAGGGAAGTGACCTCAGCACAAGCTCCACGTGGTCCTGTTGAGTATTCCTGGCTACAGAGAACTGAAAGTATCCTGCTGTTTTTTATATTTGTTTTAAATTCTACTGCTTACCTAGAGCAAGCTTTAACTGTTTTCATAGTTATTTACTGCATTTTTTATTATCTGCACTTAAAAGTACATTTTAGTCGAAATTAGTCTAATTCAAGTCGAAAAGTGTTTGTTTGCTGTTTAATTTAATTGGTTGGCTGCCCACTAAAGTGTGCTAGACTGTACTACTGACTTATTGTCTTTTCTGCATTTAGCGCGGAGTTGCCACTAGAGCACCATCGGGCAGTGCCGGTTAAACAAGGTTAAACTATTTCTGGCTCCGTAAAGTCTGCTCTTCATTTTTTCCCTTAGAACTGCTCTACTTGTAATCTAAACAGTCTATTCTCTATCTGTAAAGCTCAGCACTTGTTCCTAAAGCATATTTTAGTCAGGTAAAGCACTTCTATATTATACAAAGTACTTCACTAGCTTAAAACCCCCTGAGTACCCACTTCCCTATAGGTCCTTTCTGACTCAGTTACACAGCAAACTTTTTCATTTCTTCTAGCATGTCAAAGGGTCAGTTGCTAGCGTCCTCTCCTGCTCAGCTGGTGAATCTGAATATTGAGGCAATGTTACAATTGCCTCATGTACACAGACAACCCTCTCCTCCTCCCACAAAACACAAATACATGCGAGAGATGCAACTATATAGCCAAACTGGAGGCTGAGCTCTCTCAACTCAGGACTGGCAAAACCAGACAGGAGGAGAAGGTAACCACACACACCATAAACCCAGTCTCACATAGAACTATCACAACTACAAATCAAACACATAAACACACAAAGACATACTCGGAGGCACTGATCAAAAATCTACCAAAACAGCAGAGGCCTCCAAAGCAGACACCCAAACAACTGCCACCTCATGACATAGCACAAGCAACACATAGATCACAAAGTCAGTGTGCAAATCAGTCACAGCCCTTAAGGCCAAACACAATGCCAGACACACTTGTCATAGGTGACTCCATAGTCAGACACACTGACGTCCCACTCACCAGACTGAACAAGGAGAGGGTCACAGTAAGCTGCCTGTCGGGCGCTAGAATCCACCACATAACACAAGCACTCAGGTCACTCCACAGCAAGTACAAGTATGACTCAGTCATTGTCCATGCCGGTGTGAATGACCTGAGACGTACCTCCCTGGACTACATGAAAAGAGACATAAAGGAGCTCTCAGATTATGTAGCTGGTATGACCCTGACCCTGAGAAGTATCCTACCTTCACCAAGAATGATGCCACAATACAGAGACAAAATGATCAGTTTTAATAATTGGCTTAATTTCTGGTGTCATTCTAAGGGGATCCAATGTCTGTCTGCCTGGAATGACATGCTTGACAAGCCACGCTGCTTCGCAAGGGATGGCTTGCACCTGTCACCCCTGGGTTTCCGGATACTGGCAAAGGCTCTTGCCACCCACATAGTGCCTTTTTAGACAAGGCTCAAATTCTAAAACCATCGCCCTAGAAAACAATAATGGAAAAAAATAAGGGTAATGCTGCTCAATGCCAGAAGTCTAAATCTCAAGATGCACGCCCTCGAAGCCCTCCTCAGTATGGAGAACATCGATGTCTGTGCTGTGACTGAAACCTGGTTCAAGGCTCCTGAGAGCACCCCGGCACTATCAGGTTTTACCTCATATCATGCGTTCCGGCCCCAAAACCAGGACCGTACCACAAAAGGAGGGGGTATATCCATATTCATCAAGGATACCCACACCTCCAGGCTGGTGGCAACTCACGAAGCATCAGAGACCATTCAGGTGCAATTAACCATAGGCAAAACTGCTCTACAGTTTGTAGCATGTTACAGGCCACCCTCTCAAACTCAGGAACCCCACACAGCCTTCCTGAAGACACTGGAGAGTATAAATGTCTCTCCAAACACTATCATATTGGGTGACTTCAACTACCCAAACATAGACTGGGAACATTACTCAAGCCCCAATACCCTAGCCCAAAGGTTCCTGGAGTTCATAAACTCAAATGCTATGGAACAACTTGTCACCATTCCCACAAGAGGTGAAAATATACAAGACCTGATCATCACAAACATGGGGACAAAATGCTCCACACCGGAAGTATATCCCTCATTGGTGAGATCAGACCATAAACTAATCTCACTGGAGATCCACATCCCGCCCCCACCCCCAACAAAAAAGACCACAGTGAAGAACTTCTCAAAAGCCAACTTCACACTTCTTAAGACTGGTGTGGTATCCTTCAAGGCCCCTGAGCCATTGGAAACCACAACTCACGCTGCTGAATCCCTTACAAATGCTTTCTACGAGCACCTCCAGGATTGCATGGATCAAGCAATCCCAAATAAAATCAGGACCCTTTCCACCAAAGGCAAGCACCTGATCTGGTGGACCCCAGCCATAAACAAACTTTACAACAAGAGGAGAAAGCTACTACAAGATAGAGCAAAATCCCTAAAAGGGAAGACATCTCTGATCAATACTAGTAAAAAACTACGATCACTCATAAAATCATCCAAGGCCAACTTTGAGAGAAAAATCGCCAAGGACTCAAAAGACAATCATAAGGCCTTCTTTAGCTATGTTAGAAATCTGGGTGGAAACTCCCAGATATGCTCAGAATTAGTCCAAAATGATACAAAAATCACTGAACCCACAGACATTGCAAACATACTGGCAGACAGGTTCAGTGAAAATTTCTCCCCCCCCCCCAAAAGGAGAAATATCTATCCCAGCAGAGTGTAGCCTCCCAATCATCTCAAATGCCCAGGTGAGAACTGCTCTCTCTAAAGCTAAAAACACAGCATCAATGGGACCGGATGGTGTCCCCAGCTGTGTGCTACACGAACTCAATGAGGAACTAAACCCACACATAAGGCTGCTGTTTAATCTTAGCCTTACCACAGGATATGTACCCAAAGAGTGGCGTACGGCAACTGTGGTCCCACTCCACAAAGGTGGTGCTTCTACGGACCCTGGTAATTACCGCCCCATAAGCTTAACAAGCCTGGTCTGCAAAGCTATGGTGAGGATCATAATGGAACTCATAAATAAAGACATAGGGGACCTACAGACATTGGATCCTACCCAATTCGGCTTTGTCAAGGGCAGATCATGCCTCTTGAACTTGGTCGACTTTTTTGAAACAGTCACCAAGGCCATTGATGAGGGTAAGGCAGTTCACACAGCCTACCTTGACCTTGCAAAAGCTTTCGACACAATACCCCACTCGGGTATAATAGAAAAGCTCACCAGCTTAAATGTAAACCCATATGTCACAAGATGGGTTGCAAACTGGCTCAAGGACAGAACCCACAGGGTTAGAGTTGCTGGTGCCATGTCAGACTCCAAGCCGGTAACAAGCGGTGTCCCACAGGGCTCAATCCTGGGCCCCCTCTTGTTCGGCATCTACTTTTCAGAAGTGCAGGCAAACATAGGAGGATTGTGGCTGACAAAGTTTGCAGATGACTGCAAACTGGGTGCCATAGTTGAAAATCCATCAGACACAGATATCCTTCAGAGAGTTCTCATAGAAATGGATAACTGGTGCCAGAGCCATGGCCTTAAGCTAAACGCCAAAAAATGTATAGTCATACCCTTTGGTAAAAACAAGGTAACCCCAAGTTACCACATAGGTGGCAATCCATTAAGCACAGAAGAGGTTATCAGGGACCTGGGGACCCAAGTTGACAGTAACCTTCTTTTGACACTCACATTGCCAAAGTGGTTAGGAGGACCTTCTACATTGCCCACCTGATTATGAAGGGATTCACATCCAGATCAAGGGAGGTCATTGTTCCCCTGTACTCTTCACTTATCAGACCAATGATTGAGTACAATGCCCCATTCGGAATGTATCTTACCCGACACCTGCAGCAATTGGAAAGACCCCAAAAGTTCCTCAACAAAAGGATAAAGGGGCTCAAAAATATGCCATATGCTGCCCAACTGAAGAAACTCCAGCTCTATTCAGTCGCATACAGTCTGCTCAGAGGTGACCTGTGCCTGACATACAAGGCCATGTCCAACCCGGAATTAATGGACATGCTCCACCTCAAAAAATCCAAATCCACCAGAGCCACAAGAGCAAGAGACTTAAACCTCAACACGGATATAAATAGGACGTGCTGGAGGGACAGATTCATCACCCAGAGACTCCCTATGCTGTGGAACAGAATCCTGGTCCATGTGAGACAGAGCACCTCGCTGGCTCTGTTCAAGAGGAATCTTGACCAGTGGATGGGAGATCGTAGGTTTACCCCGGGGATCATCTCTGTATCACTGCTGGACAGAGGCACGGCAAACTAATGGGTATAGTATTCTTCAACCTAAGGGGTGGTGAAAGCCACACAACTCTGGCTAGGCTTATAAATGCCCTAGGGCAGATAGCCTAGTGTGAACCTATGAACCTATGTTATGGTGAGTACATAACTTCTTTATGTGAAGTTGTTCTATTTCACCTTTCATTCTTACTGATGGGTTAGCATCCCAAGCACCATCTTTCTCGAGTGGCTCATGAGAGTATATTCTTCAGGACAGTGGAACCAAAGGAAGCCCTGTCCCTGGAGGCCCTATCTACTTTGTAATGAGTGATGCAGGTATGAGGCCTTGACCAAGTAGCTGCTGCACAAATAGTATCTATTGGTAATTTGGCAGTAAAGGCTGAAGAGGTGGAGACTGCTCTAGTAGAATGGCCCTTTATCTTTTGATGTAATGGTGTATTTACTGAACTGTAAGTGAAAGAAATACAATCTGATAACCATTTTGATAAAGTGGTTTTCGCCACAGGTGCACCTTTCTTGGAGTCTGAGAAAGAAACAAAGAGCTGTTCTGTTTTCTTGAAATCTTTGGTCCAGTCTAAATAGAATTGAAGCTGTCTGTGAACATCAAGCATGTACAGCATATACTCCATCTTATTGTCATATTTAGGGAAGAAAACAGGCAACTCTATAGACTGATTGAGATTTGCCTCTGAACATACTTTAGGTAAAAATGAGGGATTTGTCCGAAGAGAAACTCTATCATTATGAAAAATCATATATGGGGGTTTAATGGACAAGGCCTGTAACTCTGAAACCCTTCGAACAGAAGTAATGGCCACTAGAAATATAGTTTTCCATGTTAGATACTTCAGGTCACATGAAGAGGCTTGTTCAAAAGGAGGTAGGTTGATTTGAGAAAGAACAAAATTTAAATTCCACAGAGTAATCGGAGATTTAATGGGTGGTCTCAAATGTATTGTGCCTTTGAGAAACGCTTTGGATAGTCTATGTGACATAATATTAGACTCTTGATTACCAAGATGAAAGTTAGATATTGCAGCTAATTGGATTCGAATGGTTGCGGCAGCTGCCCCCTCATTGAATAGTTCAGTCAAAAATTCTGGAACAGAAGATATAGAAGCTAAATAGGGATCAATGGGGTTTTTCAATGCCCATATTGAGAATCTTTTCCATTTGCTAAGATATAACTTCCTAGTGGACGATCTGTGGGAGGATATCAATATTTGCTGAGCTGCATCCGAAATATTCTGAAACCTGGCTATATTTGGAATTGGAGCAGATAAGCTGTCAACTTGAGGGACTGAAGAGATGGATGAAGAGCCCCTGATGAGTGAATCAGGAGGTCTGGAACTGGGTCTAAGATCCAAGGTTCTTCCAATAGATATGTAGGAATGGAAACCAAATCTGACTAGGCCAGTAGGGAGCTATGAGTATTATGGTCCATCCCAGAAAAATGGCTTTCTGTAAAACTTTGGGTAGCAGAGGAAAGGCATAAAGGAGACCCGGGGCCAATCGTGTACAAGCGCATCCCTTGGGGCATCCCTCGGGTGGGGGATTAGGGCAAAATAGCTGCTGCATTTCATGTTTGTGGGGGTGGCAAAGAGATTGCAGCAAGGTTTGTCCCATTTGCGGAATATCCTTTCCACTACATCTTTCTTCAGGGTCCACTTGTGAGCCAAAAGAATTGTCCTGCTCAGTTTGTCTGTTATCATGTTGGACCTCCCTGGGATGTGCGTTGCTATCAGAAAGTGCTGAGTGGAGGTCGCCCACTGCCATACTCTCAGGACCTCTCAACATAGGGGGTAAGATTTGGTCCCTCTGTTTTTTGATGTACCAGACTACTGACATGTTGTCCATCTGGATTGCAATGGTCTCTAGAAGGAGAGAGTCTTGAAAGGACTGCAACGCTAGAAGAACCGCTCTCATCTCTAGGACATTGATATGCAGATTGGTCTCATGTTGTGCCCATGTGCCTTGGGCTGTCCTTCCCTGATAATGCCCCCCCCCACCTTATCAGGGACGTGTCGGTGGTCACTGTGGCAATTGGGGTTGGTAAAACAAAAGGTCAGCCTATCATTACCAAATGTGATGTTAGCCCCCACTGTAGGTTCTTTTTGCAGGTCTTCGTGATTATATAATCTGATGAGATGTTGGTAGATTTTGAAAAGACCAGTGAAAAGGAGCCATTGAAGTATGTGCATGTACCCAATAATTTGAGAACCAGAGATGCCAGGGTTTTTTTACTTGAAAGAAGGTTTAGAACTTGTTGATGAAGAGCATAGACTCTTTCTGGTGGAAGTTTTACGGACATTGTGGTGGTGTCTAAGTATGCTCCTATAAACACAGTATGCTGTGATAGCGATAAGGCAGACTTTTCTAAATTTATGGTAATCCCCAGCTGACAGCAAAGATTTATGGTCGTGTCCCCCACTTGTATGAGTTGATGCCTGGTGGTGGCGGTTAGGAGCCAGTCATCTAGGTATGGAAACACCTTGAATCCTAGGTGTCTCAGGTGAGCAGTGACTACTGCCATACATTTGGTGAACACCCTGGGGGCTGTAGTGAGACCAAAGGGCAGAGCTCGAAATTGGTAGTGACTGGCTCCCAGCTGAAAGTGCAAGTGATCTCTGGACGGCCTGGCCATTTTTATATGGTAGTATGCAGCCTAGAGATCTATCGAGCACATCCAACTGTCTTTCCCCTAGAAAAGGGAGTATCAACTGCAGTGTGACCATCTGGACCTTTGTCTTTTTTACAGATTTGTTCAGTCTGCTGAGATCCAAAATTGGTCTCCAGTTCCCTGTTTTCTTTGGAACTAAAAAGAACCTTGAGTAAGCTCCAGATCCTATCTGTTCTGCGGGGACCGGTTCGATGACTCTTTTTTCTAGGAACCTTTGAACTTCTATGGTTGCTTGTTCCCTGTGACTGGGTGAGATGTCCGGGATTCTGTTTACAGGGAGGGTAAGAAAGGGAATAGAGTAACCTCTGGAAATTATGCTTTGTACTCAGCTGTCTTTTGAAATTTTTAGCCAGGTGTCTTGGTAGAAAGATAAGCATCCCCTGACTGCCTCCAGAAATGGACAGGTGGGCCTCCTCTCAGGAGCGCTGATAGGGCTTCCCAAAGAACTGATCTCTGTCACCCTGGTTCTGCAGACTCACTCTGCCGCATGGACAGCATCTTCCATTATTGCTCCCTCGTCTGCCTCTGGAAGGGGGTTCACCACAAGTCTCTTGAAAGGCTCCTTCAGTTTCATGGAACCACATCTTTCCTCCTTTCTGCCCTTTGGGGTAAGGTCTGTTAGGTGTGGAAAAACAGACTCCAATGGCAGACAGAGGCCTTTTGTCTTGTACACTCCTGGTACGCATTTCTTTCACTTTGGGTCCAAAAAGGGATAAACCATCAAAAGGGGTGTTGATAAAGGATGACTTAAAGGGCTCCGCAAATGAAGATAAGCGCATCCAGGAATGTCTCCTAAGATCAATTCCTGAAGCCGTTGCTCTACTTGCTCCATCATCTGCGTATGAAACCAGATGCATGGACAAGTTTACTATGGAATTAAGGGTAGAGAGCTGAGAGGATACTTTGTCTGAGATGCCCACAGCTACTGAACCCTGAAGAGTATTTCCAAGCTCTTTAATGAGATCTCTTTGTAGCCTATTGAAGTGCGTAAGATAATTCAGTGAACTAATAGCAAAAGTCGCTGAAGTAAACATGTGCTTCCCATATCTGTTCATGACCCTGGAATCTTTATTCAGGGGATGGACAGACATCGAAGTTTCGGATAACTCCTTCTTGGTGGCCACTGCCACCACCATGGCATCAACAAGGACTCCTTTAGTAAGAAATGCCTTGTCCTGTGGTGAGGTAATAAACTTGTTGGGCCTCCTAGGGACAGGTTCCACTGTATCTGGAGACTAGACTCCCATGCCTTTCGACAAACTAGGTCCATAAGTTCATCAGAAGGTGGAGTCACCCAAGTGGCGGAGGTCTGAGACCCGAAAGCCTTCAGGTAGACTGATTCAACATCAGTAGGGTTGATGGGCTGCCAGCCACCCCTCTGTTTAAGGATCTCCAAGATATCTGCAAAAGAGATATTTTCAGAGGGTGACCGTGGGGACCCTTCTGACTCATCTAAATCGGTGTCTTAAGTGATGGATTCCTGAGGGAAGTCCAGATGCTTCCTCTTGCATAGCCTCTTCCTAGGTACCTCCTCAGTGGGAACATCTGGTGAGGTCTCAGAAGAGCAGGGCTCGCTCAATGGGGCTTCCTGAGCCTCTGGGTCTCTACACTTCTGTTGAATCTGTGATACAGAAGTAGACGCCGGTGCTTTAGGGGAGGAAGTTGCCGGTCTTGATGAAGTAGTTGTCCACTGGGACAATACTCTCCTCATGGCATCGAAGGAACCATGGTCCCGATCTGAAGAAACCCCTGGATCCGAAGAAACAGTGTATTCCCTCAGCACCAAGACAGTGGGCTCAGAGCCAGAGGGAGGCACCAAAATCACCTGCACATAAGCCCCGAGAGGCAAAGTCAGACCAGAAATATCGGCTCGACTATCCTCCCCGGACCTGATCGGCAAGTGTCAGCCCCTAGACTCTTCGGTCGGCACCAAAGTAGTCAGAGATATTGGATCCGAACATCCTGGAACAGGCGTTGGTACCAATGGCTCCACTATCATCAGCTCCAAGCACTCTGGCTCCGAAACCTCAAGTCGGATTGGAGGAGGAACAGAAGTAGCGGGGGGGGGGGTTGGTCCATTCCAAGGCTCGAGGGGTCAGAACCGACAAAAGTTTGGCTAACGCAGGTGTCTGAAGTAGCTTCTGCACCACACAATTCACGTCCATATCAGACAAGCTCCTTGAGGACCAAGAAGATGGGGCCGATGAAGCTATGGATTGTAGTATTGGTGATTTCAATATTGGAGTTACCGGTTCCAGTACCAGGGACTGGCTCCTTACAATGACAACTGTTGACTCTGAGGTCAGTGGCGCCAAAGTTGTTTGTTTGTCAGACTTAGATGTACTGGGAGATTTCGCTGGCTCCAAAGACCCAGTAGTAGAAGACTTTTTTAAAGATTTGGAATGACTGGACTGACCTTCATCCAATTTTTCCTGAAAGGAGGACCTTATTAAACCTCTAACCACTAGTTTGTTCCTTTTCAAATGCAAAACACATGAACTAAATGAGTGGCAGATGGAATAAGTCTCCTGAAGGTGCAACACACCCAAACAATAGACACACTCCGTGTGCCCATCTGTAATGGACATTTTCTGTCCATATTTAGGGTATTTCTTAAATCCTAATTTGGATTGTTTAGCCTCTTTATCCTTGTCCTGAGACATTTTAATGGTAACACACTTTCCTATACAGCAACACACAGAAAGCTCTCAAAGCAAACAACGAGCTTCAGCCAAAAGGAGAAATAGACTTCTAATTCAAACAGGCTAAGTGAACCAATAAACGTATATATCTAAATATATATAAACTAACACACTCTCTAAGAAAAAGGGATATATATATATATATATATATATATGTGTGTGTGTATATATATATATATATATATATGTGTGTGTGTGTGTGTGTGTGTGTGTATGTATATATATATATATATATATATATGTGTGTGTGTATATATATATATATATATATATATATATATATAGATAGATAGATATATATTCACACTCAGATAACTCCGTAACAAACTACACAGCCAACTCAAACAGGCTAAGCAAATAACTATTTTTATATAAGTACTTACACGAGGTTTATCACACTAACTGCTAAGGGAACAGGGAGGTTTACAAGGCTTGAAAAACAGCCACAAGGAAAATTGAGAAGAGAAATACCAAAAAGGATATATATAAAGTACTAGCGATAACGTGAATTACAAGTTAAGACAGACCTGGAAAAAAATCCTAATAGAATATATTCAAGCTAAATATTTGAAAAAAATTCAAATTCATTTGCCCGAGCTGGTGAATCGCTCCCGATCAGTTGCAGCAGTAAATGAGATCTGGAGGAAGCACCAGTGCATCATGGGATAGAAAGTAGGCCTCGAGCTGGTTGAAGACCTCGAGGCTTTGCATTAGGCCGAGAACCCCATTAGTAAGAATGAAAAGCGAGGTACAACAATTTCACATCAGGAGTTTTTTTGTTTTTTTTTGTTTTTTTAGCAAAGTTTGTGGAAAAAGAGCATAAAAATGACTACTAAAAAGGCAGAGCATAAAGTGATTAAAATCGGAAATAGCTAATTTATTTATTTATTTATTTATTTATTAGCTAAGATTATAGGGAAAGAACTTCTATACTGCTGGCTATAGAAAAGATAAGAGGAAGAGGACAGCCTAAAATAAATGAATTACAGCAAGAAAATATCATTATCTCACTAAACACAGAGACTCGTAGAGAGGACCTGTCACAGTCAGTGGCAAACAAGATCTGAGAAGTTATTGGAAAGCAGGGAAATATGGGAAAGGAGATGGATTGACTAATGTGGTGCTCTGAAGATATACAGTAGTCGACTCACAGGTGGTGGTGACAGGTGCTATGAGAAACAGTCTAATAAAAAATGCACTGGTATGGTGGAAGGGGCAGTTAAAGGTAGTACTAGATGGCAAGTTTGGGATTTGGTACAAACATTAGCTCAGCTAGGAGAATTAACAGAAGATGGAGCAAGAGAAGTCATCAAAGGCAAAAGTAAATAGGCAGCAAGGTGAAAAGTGACTAGAAAACAAAGGTTTGCAGATCACTTAAAATGGGCAGCAGCAGATATTAATGGGATTAGCATGGAGGAAATTTCTGAAAATGGAAAAAGAAGTGAAAGGAGAGAGAAAATCAGTCATAAAGACAGTCAGTGTCTGTACAAAGTGCTCCTGAAGATTGGGCAGGTTGAAATAAGTTACACCCTGATTTGCCATATTAGGAGGAATGGAGAGAATGGCAGCAAGGAAGTGTTGATGACAGCAGAGAATAGAATGAGAAAGGAAAAAGTCAAGAGTGAAAAAACCCTAGAAGAAAAATATTTGACATAAATTCAGGGCCTCAGTGGCTAGGAAACACACAGAGAACAATTACAGTTAGCAACTGGCACCCGTACATATCCCTTATGATTTACAGGAATAATGAACCACAGTATGTTATCATATTAGTAAAAACAGGAGCTGAAATAACTATTTTTCAGGAAAGCTATGAAGATTTCAAGGGCATAATGTGGAAATTGATAGGGATGGAGGCACAATAACTACTTTGTAAAAACAAGGGTTAAAACAACCTTTGGGGACAGAGCCCCACTGTGGATTATAGCTATGATAGTTTATACCAGAGCACATATTAGACACTGATACGAGTGAACATTTTTGAGACTACTAAATCTGGGGTATTGCACTGTTCAGTCAATGAAGTCAAGGCTGTCATTTGCAAAGCTAAGTGGGACCAATTTATATCCCAATACTAAAGAGAGCTGTAAACATTAAGCAGCATCAAATTCCTGGAAGATATGCTGAAATTTGAAGAGACAATTCAGGAGTTGTTGTTTGTCTGTACAAGTGAACTGACTGTGAATCCATTCAGTAATCATGCATGGTCATTGAAGCCAGATGGATCCTGGAGAATGGCTGTAGACTACAAACGATTGAATAAAGTTGCACCCCCACTGGTGACTGTTCTTCCTGATATTTTAACTATAGTAGGAACATTGTCTTCAGTTGTTTGACCATATGATGCAGTTTTGGACTTGGCTAATGCTTTCTTCTCAATTCTACTATCAAAAGAGAGCAAAAATGTAATTTACTTTAATATGGGTTGGTAGACAGTAGACCTTCTGAGTGTTACTCCAAGGATATGTACAAAGACATATCCTTTGTCATGGAGTAGTAGCTAGAGACATAGCCAAACTGCAGCTTGAAAAAGTGACTGTTCTGTTATATCAATAACATCATGATCACAGGGGAGCAGCCTGATGTTGAAGCTGCACTGCAAATTGTAATACATCTTCAGAATTATGGATGGCCTGTAAATGAATGTAAAACAGAATGAGGAACCTCTGTAAAATTTCTTGGAACGGTACTGAATGAAGCAAAAAGAAGTGCCAGCTGAAGCAATATAAAAGCATAAAAATTGCTGTACAAAAAACAGAGCAACAGGCAAAAGCAATTTTAGGAAATGGGAATTGAGTTTTGGAGAGTATTTGATTTGTGCCCATTTAGAACTGATTTTACTCCTCAGTTACCTCATACACTGAAAGAATGCTGATTTTTAGATGGGGTATGAAGAAGTAAACTACATTCAAAAAAAGAAAGCCTAAAAATGAAGTGTAGTACTGCATCAAATAGACATCCAGCATCCACTTATACTCAAAAATGCCTGTTCAAACCAATGTGATGTTTTTGGAGCTTTGGCAAAAAGACTACATTGGCCAAAAGCAGCCATTAAGATTCTGGTCCCAAATGCTTTGCTGGAGTGCATTAAAGATGTAGCCTCTTTTAGCAACATGTATTAACCATGTATGCCACTCTGTTTCATGTTGCTGGAATAAAAAAACAAAAAAAATAAGTGATTGTGTAGGTGGACTACCTTGACCAGGAGTGGTTAAGTGACGACACTTTTATGAAAACATTTGTTACACAAGCCCTGACTGTACAGAAGTGGTGATGTTATCTCCAATAATGAGCTAATACTGTGTCCAAGGTGTCCCACATGCAACATAACTTAGCTGGATACGAGGAAGATGAAGATGCTACTGAACAACAGCACCAGAAAGCAATGAAGTGTGAAGTCCCTTCCCCCAAATGACTGCTGCAGAAAGTATGGTTTACTGATGGCTCTGCTACAATTGGTATGAATGTCAAAACATGGATGGTGGTGGTGCACTGCCTATGAACTGAGACCATATAACACAATTATTATTCTGTAGGCTCCAGTGAACAGTGCTGGTCATCAATAATTCAGTGACTGGAGAAGAGGTTTGTATTTATAACACCAGCTAGGCAGTATACAAGAGAATGACAACTTTTTTAGCAATATGGCAGCAACAAACTGGAATTTTCATGGCAAGCCATTTTTGAGAAGTACTGAAGACTGGCAAAAAAACTGGATACAGCCCAACAATGTAAAATACATGTGGGATGTGTAGGACACCTGTATGCTCCTTATTACAAATAAAAAGTACTATCAGCAAGTATATAAAATGGTGTCTATAAGAAGTACTGAGGAGAAATCCATGGAAGCCATAATGGCAAGATGGGCATGCAGATGGTGCGGACACACAGGCAGAGATGACATAATATAGTTGGCATGAAAGCATGGAATAATTGTAAACAGAAACATGGTTACTGATGTCATTAAGTACTGCAAAACTTTTCAGTGAACAAGGCACAGACAATTGCTGCCTGAATCATGTAGACATTACACTAATGTAGTAATCTGTGTTAAATATGGCAAATAGATTTTATCAGATCACTTCCATTAAAATCAGCAATATTGTATGAAAATGGCAAACACTAATTCTGTTTTGCTAATAGTTTACTCAAGTAAAGTGAATCACTAAGCTGTGCTAAAAAGCTTAAATAAATTGTGTGCAACCTATCAAATGCCTTAGGAAATTTAGAGTGATCAAGGTAGTCATTTTACTGGAAAAAAGTACAATGGACAAATGAAAATTGAGTACTGAATATACCATACTACCTGCAAGGAGCGTGCTAACAGAATTGATAAATGGTCTGTTAAAAGAACAGATTCAGAAGTACACCAATGATTGGACATTACATGAGTGGAATGAATGGACTAAGGTGCTTGCATGAGCTATATAACAACTAAAATAACTGATGTTACAAGAATCATTAAATTCTACTGGAAATGCATATGGGGAGTGAATGTTCCAAATGTTGTCTTCTGAAAAGTGAATACATTCAACAACTGTATGACTTATGATAACAAATATGACACAAACATGATATTAGCTGCATGCAATGACAGAGCAACATGTTCCATCCCAAAATGTTTAAGTGGCTAAAATGGGGTGAAAGTTGTAGTTGGCACAGACATTACACTGGGGTATAAAACCCCAAGAAAACTATGACAACTAAGTAATTACCACCACACAGAATGAGACCAAAAAGTAATAATAAACGCTACATACTTAGATCAGAAGACACATATCATCTAGAGAGTTCAGCCTCTAATAGTAATATGTGTTTATCATGATGCTATGCTACTGTCTTACTGAAAGACCATATTGAATCAAGTGGGTGGCAACTAAAGGAGTAGTATTACTTAACTCTGCTAAATAACTACAAACAAGTAAAGCGATCGATCAGTCAACACAGCAGAGTGTAAAACAATGCATTTATTATTTATTCATTAACTAAAAATAGAAAAGGTAAGCGCTTTCACGTCAATAACCTGGTGCTTCTTCAGACCCACAAAGTTACAATCACACAACTACTAATATACAAAATTTCAAATTCAGCGGTTCAATCCACGTGACCTAAGAATCGGCTTTAAAGGTACAGAATCATTTAACTCGAAATCCAAAAAGACCCCTGTGCGGACGGCTATTGCCAGGTCTCAAAAACCAGGTACCTACAAAAAATGAAATGAGACCAGCATACAGGCCCAACAGGAAGCTTCCCTTAGATTTGTAGAGATTCTGGCTGAACATCACAACAGGATTACAGATAAGGAAATTGAGATCATTACTAAATTGTGTGAAGATCTCAAGGGATATGAAGATCTGCCCATTTATAAATCAAGCCTGAAGAAACTGAGTTATGAGCTTTCCATTTCGGAAGAGCAGCTCAAGGATAGAAAAAGGAAGAAATTTTTGAGGGATCAGTCAGACTACGACAGTGGGGGATCCATTTAATATAGGTAAGGGCAAGCGTGTCCACTTTTCTCAAACACTAAACTATCAAAAAGGAAAAGACCTAGATCTATACTAAAAAAGGGATCCTTCTAAAATATGGATACTTCTGATAAAGAATCCTCTAGGTTGGAGGGGGAAACTGTTGACAATATGGGCTCACCGGCACAGAAAAAGAGCAATTCCAATACCCCTTCGGGTTTAGACCTAGGAGGAGGGGGGACGTAAGCATCGGAAAGGCAACCAATATAGAAACAATATTACAGATGTTCATACAGAAATAAATAATGTTCTAAATATCTCTTCATGTAAATTTCTCCTACGGAGATTAGGATACTTAATAAAGGGTTGTCTTTCATATGTGGATTTTTTGTGCCTGAGGATAATTTCACTAAGGATGTACAATAATTTTGTAGAAATTTGAATCTTAAATTGTTTTTTCATGACAAGGAAACTGAGTCCTCTTATGAGTTTAGATATCACAAGTCGGGGTTCATGCCCCCCATGAATCATAATGTTCTTATGTTTCAGAACTCAATTCTTAGAGATCTACATTTTCTTTCCAGGGATTATACACCTAAACCAAATAACATCTCAAAGATCGAAATGGAGTGTATTAACAAATTAGCCAATAATCATGAACTGGTTATCATGGAGGCTGATAAAGGTGGGGCCGTTGTGGTCCAGGATTGCACACATTATGATAATGAGGCTATGAGACAGCTTTCAGATACATGGTATTACACATATATGCATATCGACCCCACCCCTCACTTTAAGAAAGAAATTGATGCATATCTTGATTTAGCCATGGAGGAAGGCATCATCACGAAAACAATTCAGCAACATCTTACTATTTCGGCACCCAGTCGCCAATATATATATATATATATATATATATATATATATATATATATATATATATTTTTTTTTTGCTTAAAATCCATAAGAATCTCACTAATCCACCGGGGAAACCTATTGTCTCTGGTAGGGGCTCTTTGACTGAACCCTTATCGTAGTTCCTTACTAAACATCTCAAACCTCTATTAAAATGGGTATGTGCCAGAATCAGGGACACCAGGGAATTTCTTCAGTTGGTTTCAGAAACCCAATTGGAACCAGATTGGTTACTCTGTGCATTGGATGTAATATCTCTTTATACTAACATCCCTCACTGGGCGGGTCTGGATGCCCTGGAATTCTGGCTATACAAATCAAAGCTTTATCCCATTGGGTTTAACACACTCTTACTTGGGCTAGTGGAGCATGTACTGACCAAAAATGAAATTTTCTATCAGGACAAGATTTTTTTTTTGCAAAATCAAGGAACTGCTATGAGAGCATCATTTGCATCAATATATGCTGATCTGTTTATGGCATATCTTGAAGAGCAGATTATTTATGATGATTCCCATAACCTATATATGGGGGAGATGGATATCTGGAGGAGATACCTTGATGATTGCTGGTTAATCTGGAGGTCTGATGTTGACTATCTTCAAGAGTTTGTGAGTTATTTGCATGAGAACAAATGGGGAATCCAATTTACACTAAGTTTTCACAAAGATCAAATCACCTTCTCGGATGTATTAGTCTCTAGGGCCCCTGATTATACTTTAGTTACGGACGTATATCAGAAGTTTCCCAAATATAACTCAGTACTCCAGGCAACCAGCTATCACCCCCCCCCATATATGTAGGAATATTCTGATGTCACAATTTATGAGGGTTAAACGTATATGCTCTGAGCCCAGCAAACAGAAACAATATAGAGATGATTTGAGGTGTAGATTTAAGGACAGAGGGTATAAAATGGGTGAGGTTTTCCAAGCCCAAACTAAGGTGGATGATATGACACGGGAGAGCCTTCTCCAGTACAAACAAAGGGACAAGAATAATAGGTCCCCTGTTCATTTTGTGGTTACTTATGGTAGAAATACAGGGTTTCTTATGGATTTTATACAACATCATTGGAATATTCTGCTGGCTGACCGTAGACTGAGCAAACTTTTGGGTGATAGATGCCAATTTTCCTTCAGAAAAGGGAGAAATCTGGGTTCTACTTTCAACCACTATAAACATGGGCATGAGACTGACATACAATATTTACAAATTACTCTTTTGGGTGAATGTCTAATGGGTTGCTACCCTTGTGGATACTGTTCATTGTAGTAAAATACTCAAAACAAAAACCTTCAGTATTAAGAACACTTCTCGGGTATATGATATTGGCTTTTTTGCCAGTTGTAACATGGATTGGGCCATCTATTTGGTCAGTTGTCATTGTTCTGCATTTTTATATAGGGCAGACCTCTAGATCGTTAAGGTTAAGGATATCAGAACATTTAAGTGATGTTAAAAATCATTGGATAACCAATGCCCTGTATAAGCATTCCATTACTTATAACAAAGCAAGTTTTACATTTGTTATTATTGATAGAATTACTGGGTCAAGGAAAGATATAAGTGGTTGGCATGATATTTTGAATTTAAAAGAAAAGAAGTGGATAATCAAATTAGGAGGCTTGTTTACGCCTGGTTTGAATGAACAATTATGAGGGGGTCACATGTTTGTAAATGTATATAAGAAGTGGCATTTTGTTTTTTTCATTACACTGAGGAAGGCTCTATTTTTTATACAGTCAAAACCGGTCTGTTTTTATCACTCTTTTTAGTGCTTTTGCACTATAATAAATCAATAGTAATGCTGCCTTGTATGCTGGTCATTTCATTTTTTACAGAATCATTTAACCCCATACATTTATCTGCCTGTAACTCCATTTATGTTCCAAACACTCAGTTTTGGTTTTAACATCGACACCTCTAATATTCACATGAAATAACTGTAGCACCAAAAATTTGAACGTATTAGTACCAACAGCTAATTGATGTCTATATAAAGCATTATTCTTATTACACCTTCTAATATCGTACATATGTTCTCTAATATAATCTTTCAGATAATTTGTCTTGCCAATGTAAAAACATCTACATAACTTACATAAAGCTAAATATATCAAGTTACTAGTTTTACAGTTTGCATAGAATTTAAACTCATAGATTTGTTTAGTTACGGACTGAACATACTTCTTATCACTGCAAATAATTTTGCACATACTACATGTTCTGCAGGGAAATATTCCTGCCCTAGCAGATTTAACAGTCTCCTTACCGAATGACTTAAAAATATAATTTTCTTTTCAGAGAACTGTTATTCCTAAAGCAAAACAGAGGTGTATCATCCAGTAATACTCTATATCTTTAATCTGAGGTTAACATACGCCAGTTCTTTTTAACAACATCACATATAAAATGTACATCATTCAAAAAGGTAAGATTCATTCTCAAATTGTTAGACCCAGAAGAATATGTCACAGAGTTATAATTCTGTTCTGAAAAATATAGTTTTGCAGAATAGGTTCTGTTTGAAAGAAATTCATTATGTGCTTGATCAAACTCATCTTCAGCATAACCTCTAGACAGAAAATCATCTTTCAAAGCATCAAAGACATAACATACTAGTATCATCTCCACTTAATGGGCTAACCTATAGAACTGACTTTTTAAAATGTTCTTGTGCACATACCATGGATGTATACTAGTCTGATGCAGGACGTTAATTTTTTTTACATGGCTTCTTATACAAAGTAGTATTCAAAACCATACATAACTGAAACACACGTACATCTAAAAATTCAATGCTAACAGAAGAGTTCAGTGTAAATCTTCAAAAGGAGGTGGTCTGATGTAGATAATCAATAAAATCATGTAAAACATCAATTGTGCCCATCCAAATAAAGAAAATTCTTCAACAACGCGAGTGTAGAAATGTATAAATTGCTGAAAAAATTACATTTGTTAAATATATATAAGAACTCCCAGTATGCCAGCACCATGGCTCAAGGGGTAGGGCATAAAGGTGACGTACATGCCTCAGAAATGAATAACCAAGGAACAGTTCTAGGAAGCAGAAAAAAACATGTGCATCCAGAAAGAGAAAGAAGGAAGGAGAAAAACAAAACAGTACAGCAGAAGGGGGAGGAGGGAGGCAGCGAATACTGCAACAGTGAAGAGAAGGACATCTAGTGTTATGTCAAGATTTTACACAACTGTACTATGTCCTTCCATATAATTGTTGCAATATTCTTTGTTAAAGGGAGAGTACAAAATCTCAAGAGGAAAATGGGCAGGAGGAAGGCCCAGAAAAGCCCTCAAGAAACCCATGTAGGATAGCTCTGGCAAAGCCAGCTCTTTCTCTGGAAACAACATCCAGTTTGTAATGCTTAGTAAAGGTATGTACAGAGGTCCAAGTAGCAGCCTCAAGTATGGAATTAGTATCCAATCCTTTGAAATAAAAGCACCAGAGGAAGCCATGGCCCTGGCAGAATGAGCCTTTACAGAGGCAGAAAGGCTTTTACCATGAAAGGGGTAACACAACCAAACAGCCTTAGAGAGCTATGAAGAAATGGTTTGCTTAGAAACAGCCAACTGTCAGATCTGGGGTGAAAGGAAATAAAAAGCTGCTCAGACTTGTGAAAGGCCTTAGTCTTATCTAAATAATATCTGAGCTGTCTATGCAAATCAAAGGTGTGAAGAACCTTCTCACTAGCAGACTGTGAAGAAGGATAAAGGAGGGCAAATTAATAGACTGATTAAGAGGCAATTCATTAACCACCATGGGCACAAAAGGACTAGTATGAAGAGACACCCTGTCCCTATGAAAAACTAAAAAAAAAAAAACAAGGAAAAACAGCCACAAGAAACTGGAGTTCCGATCCTCTCTTAGCTGAAGTAAGGGCCAAAAAAAGAACAGTCTTCCATGTATAATGTTGCAAGGAAGCTGAAACTGCCGGAATCAATTTTTAAAGAACAAAGTTAAGGTCCCAGGAAGGTGGAATAGGTTTCCTGGGAGGCTTGATATGAAGGACACCTTTAAAAAATTGCTTGACCTCAAACCTAGAGACCAGAGGAGGATTTAATGGCAGATAAGCAGAAATAGCTGAAAGGTAAAGCTTCAACAGACGAATATGATAACCCAGCATGGAGCAATTTACACAAATAAGTGGGAAATAGAGGGATTGCCACAGAAAGCGGATCCTAGTTATGAGCAAAGCATTAAACAGAAAATCTGTTCCATTTGGACATATAGGATTTCCTGGTAGTGGGTTTCCTGGCTTCCTGCAAAACCCTAAGCAAGTCCTCAGAAAAAAAAAGATGCCTAAAAGGGATCAAAATCCTATCACTCACAATGTCAGTTGAAGAGTGTACAAGTGAAGATGGATGAGAGACCCCTTGTCTTGTGTGAGTAGGTCAACAAAGTGAGGTAACTTGTGGTGATTACCCTTGGATAGGTGCAGAAGAAGAGACAACTAATGCTGTCTGGTCCAAAAGGGAATTACCAGCAAAAATCTAGCAAGACCTTCAAAAATCTGAGAAAGGGGAGGGAAGGCACAAAGAAACATCTCATTCCAAGAAAAAGATAGGGTGTCCACCTTCCAAGCCAGAGGACTTGGTACTCAGGTGCAAAAAAGAGGAAGTTGTGTGTTCAAACGGGAGGCAAAAAGATCTATCTGAAGAGTACCCCAATGATGGACAATTTCCAGAAACACATCTCTGTGATGCATCCATTCGTGTGACTGTGTTTTGGACCTGCTCAAAGAGTCTGCACTATATTTTGCTGTGAAGAAATGTATACAGCCCAAAGAGTCACACGATACTGAAAAGCTAGATCTCAAAATTGAAGAGCTAGCTTACGAAGAACTAGGACCGTGCCCCCCCCCCCCCCCCTGTTGATGAACCACATCACTCTGGTATTATCTGTAAAGATTTTGAGAGGCCCTGAAGAAAAATGGAATGAAAGGTCTGAAGGGTAAAAAGGAGGGCTCTCATCTTCTTACTGTTGATGTGGTCTGACCTCTGATGAGGGGGCCAGAGACCCTGGACCTTGGGAGGACCAAAAGAGGCTCCCCACTCCATGTCTGAGGCATCCAAGAAAAGTTTCTGAGGGGAATGGGGGCTGAAAAGGAAATCCCTGGTTGAGAGCCAACTGGTGAACACCACTGAAGCTTGAGTTTGAGGCATGGAAGAAGATGGACTAGAAAATCTAGAGTATGACAGTGTTGGAGCCAAACTGACTTTAAGAATCACTGCAGTTTTCTCATATGAAGCCTGTCTAGATGAAGCATAGGAATGCTGAAAGCCATGAATCCTAGTGCCCTTAGAAACTCCCTGACTGTAAATGAAACCAGAGAAAGAAGGGATTGAAAAAAAGGTGAGTAGAAAAGGAGCCTTGTCAGAAGGTAGGGAAGACAGCAGAGGGATAATCTGGAGACTGCAACCAAGAAACACGTGATCCTGAGAAGGAACTAGGACTGATTTCTGAAAGTCTGTCAACTCCAGCCTTTGCAAGACACAAACAGTATAGAGGAGGTGCTGAAGCAAGGTCTCTGTGAAGGAAGCCTTAATAAGTCATCCAGTTAAGGAAAGATTTGAACCCCTCTCATTCTGCAAAAAAGCAATCACAGTAGAGAAGCATTTAGTGAAAACCCTTGGGGCAGCAAAAAGGCCATAGGGCAAAGTAGAGAACTGAAAATGCAAGGAAGAAAGAAATGCAAACCTTCCTGAAAAATGGGATGAATTGTAATGTGAAGATAAGCATTCTTGAGATTCACAGAGACCAGGAAAGTCAGGGGAAGAAGAAGAGGAAACAGGGTCTGAAGGTATAACATCTGAAAGGAAGGACAATGAATGACTCAGGCAACAGAAAGTAGAAAGGGCAGTCACCATGCTTAGGGAGCCTATAACAAGGGATCCTGTAGAAGTATTACAAATATTTCAGAAATTCTATGAAAGTCTGTAAAAGCAGAGAAATAAGGAAATAAAAGGTGCAAATGGAAATGGTTATGGAAGAATTAAATATGCTAAGATTAGAGGGCGAGGAAAATCAATTACTAACAGTTAGGATAGGAGGAGATGAGATAAAAATGGTGACATATAACCAATCTACAGGAAAGTTCCCATGAATAGATAGTATTCCTGTGGAAGTTTGGAAGCCAGGAGGGAGAAAACTGATAAAGATCAGGAAGATTTTGTTTAACAGTATTTTAATAGAAAGAGAAGCACCAACATCCTGGAAGAAGGCGGTGGCAATGGCAATACCTAAAGAGGGTAAAGATCTATCAGCTCCAGCTTCATACAGGCCCATTTCAATACTAAATCATGATTATAAAGCATTTATGTCTATAATGGCTAAAAGAATGGGAAAGGTGATGCCAAAACTGACAGATATGGATCAATGTGGTTTTGTGGAGGGGAGGCAAACATTTGACACCATTAATAGAACACTGATGATCCAGATGGAAGCCGAATGTAAGAAAATACACTGTTGCTGGTGAGTCTTGATGCAGAGAAAGCATTTGACCAAGTAAGCTGGGATTTTATGTGCAGAGCAATGGAAGCCTTTGCATTTCCTGATAAAATTATAAGGTTGATTAGGAGGATATATGAAGGAATGGAGGTGAAAATTTAAGTGGGTCGGGTTCTCTCTGATAATCTCTGCTTGAGCAGAGGAACCAGGCATGGATGTCCTCTTTCTCCTTTGTTATTTGCATTATATTTACAACCACTGGTAAAGAAAAGGGACTCAGAAATTCAAGGATATAATTGGTATGGTAGTCAAGAAAAGCTAGCTCGATTTGCAGATGATATTATTTTATACCTGACAAAACTGGAAATGGATATTACAGTGCTGTGGAACATATTAAGACAATTTCAAATCTTTTTGGGATACAAAAATTAATGAAACTAAAACAAAAGCAATAGTGGTAAAATATATACCCATATAAGAATTGGTTCAGCAATATCCATACTTGTGGGGACATGATAAAATGAATTATTTAGGGATATGGATTAAAAATGAAACTGGTGTGGCAGCTAAGGATATGTGGGAAGAGACTAAACAAAACAAAATACAAAACATGAGAAAATGGAAGCTCTGTTATATGAATATCAATAGTAAGATACAAGCAGTTAAAATGTTTTTAGTCCCTTTAGTCTTATACACAGGTCAGGCATATTTTTATCAACCAAAGGAGAAGTTGTGGACAGCAATTAATAAAGAGATGAAGGATTTTATCTGGGAAGGGAAGATGGCAAGAGTCAAATGGGATAAGCATATTCTTCCAATAGAACAGGGTGAATTAGGACTACCCAATTTGAAGGGGTATTTCATAACACATTTAAGGCTCCTATACATAGCACAAGCAGAAAACTATAATTCAAAGTGGAAAGAAATTATGATGAAACAGGGAGGAAGCTCAAGTAACAAGGAGAGACTGGGATTCTGGATGCAGACATTTAAAGAGAACAATAATCACACAGAATATTATATTTATAAAAGTAGCAGAAGTTATTCTAAGAACTAAGCCAACATGGGAATGGAGAAAAGAGATTCTGCCAATAGGGATGACTATAGGCAAGAAAGGCCGAGAATATATTGGAGAAAACTGGCACAGGAACCAAGGTATTGGCAGCAAATAATTAGAGAGGGAAAGGTAATAAAATGGGAAGAGGCCAAACACTTATTTGGACTGCAGGCTAGAGGATTGCCTTCCATATCAAGGACTGATAGAGTATAGGTAAAGAAAAAGAAATATGGGGATCCTAAACAAAATACCAGCACTGGTAGAGTTTTTAGAAGAATCTAGAAAAGAAGCTGCCATTAAGAAAGGAACAATCAGTAGGGCATGTAAAATACTGTATAACTATGAGACTCAATCAGAGGTTAGGAAGGATTGGGAAGGGAGGTTGGAGAAGCATTTCACACAGAAACAATGGGGGGATACATATATGTCTCCCAAATAAGCAACAAATTCTAGAAGACTTAGGATCTTTGCCTGGAAGTGTTTACATGGGTATTTTTATACCCCAAGCAGACTCCAAAGAATTTTTCCTCAGGTAGACAGCAAATGTTGGAGGTGCGATGGGGAAGAGAGGTAACTGGGAGCATACTTTCGGGGAGTGTAATGAGTTGGTAGATTTTAAAGATTCCCTGCAGACTGCTCTGTCGGAGATGTTAGGTGAACAATTTGGAGTAACTGGGGAAATTATTTTTTTTTTGCGCTATGATACAGAACTGCCTAGACATAGTAAGGCCTTGCTGAGTCTAATTATGATGGCTGCCAAAAAAATAATTACTAGAAAATGGAACTCAAACTCTAAACCAACTTTACAAATAGCGAAGATTGTAACAGAAATAAAATGACTGGAACAGGGATGTTTAGAAAAGGGTAGGAGCAAATCACATAAAACAAATGGGAAAAGTGGGAGCAATACCTGCAGAGGAGGAATGAGGTTTAAAAGAAGGCAGATTTTGAATGAGCTATATAATGGCTGACTAACGACTGGATACATTAAAAGTGATGTATAATATTTGCAGATACAGTTATGTCGGCACAGTTTGGAATGTGTGTTTGCAAATGAGATTGTGTCACTATGGTTTATTTTCATTTATATAAATGTAACATTGCCTATGCCATACATAATAAATTAATACAGTTGCTTGTTATTTAAAAAAAATTGAAAGGAAGTGAGCTTCAGAAAGGTATTGAGCTAAGAGAGGTCCAAAATGGGTCTCCATCTGGCTTCTTTCTGGGAACCAGAAACATTCTGGAATAAACCCCTTCCCCTCCTGGGAAGGAGGAACAGCTTGAATGGTGCCTTCTGCTAAAAGGCCCTGAAGTAGTTCTGGGAAGAAAGGAATCTGTTCCTGAGGAGGTTGAGGTATGTCCAGAAAAGAAGGAAGGAATATTCATACCATGAAGTATTCCTGACTGATGAAAGGCAGAACCCAAGAATCTTGAGTGATCCTTAACCAAATGGGAAGAGACAGGGAAAGACGAAGAGATAAGGGAACCTGGCTCAGGAAAAGGGGAATCAAACAGTCAGATAAAACATGGCTTGCTTTGAAAAGAAGGTTTCTGAAAGTGGGAGTCTGAGTTAACTTAGCAGGAGAAACCTGCCTAGAATCCTTCTTACCTTTGGGAGGAGGGTCAGGCTGCCTGCGAGCAAAAGCAGATTTAGATAGATAATTCTTCTGGAACTTAGGAATAGGAGAAACAAATATATGCTTCAATTCCTGTAAGACCTTACCTTTATCCTGCAGAGACTTTAAAAGCTCAGCAGCCTCAGAACCAAACAGGTTCTTATTTTCAAGAGAAGCATCTAACAGTTTATCATTAATAATATCAGGCAAAGGCTGTAGATGAAGCCAAGAGTAATGTCTCGAAACAGAACTAAAAGCAGCAGCTCTAGAGGAGGGCCTCTGCATCAAAACTACATTTAATAGAGTGTGGGCTACTTGAGAAGTAGAGCCCAGTAAAAAGATGGCCGAGGCCTTTCCTTCAGAAGCAGGAAGGTCTGAAACAGCCTAGGAAGCCTAGACAAAGAAGTGGTAAACATACCTGGTCATATGGGCCTGGGAATTAATAGCCTGAAAGACCAAGGTGGCAGCAGTATGTACCTTCTTACCCAGCTGTTCCATAGCTCTACTGTCCTTGCCAGAAGGAAGTAGTGTAGAAGGCAAAAGCTTGGCGGGTTTGTCAGAAGAGCCAGATACTACAGAAAGGTCAGCAGATGGTCATTTGTAGAGAAACTCACTCTCAACAGGTACCTTGTAAAATCTGTCAGCTTTTTTAGGGGCTGGAGGTTGAGAATCCAAGACCACAGAAGCTGCTAAAAAGGCATCTAAAAACAGCAGCCAAGACTGGAGGGACAGTACATGGCTTAGGGGAACAAAATCCATCTGGAGTAACTCATAATATATCTCTTTTGAATGTCAGAAACCTGAGAGTAGTCCCATTAAAAAATTCCATCATATGAGAAATAGTATCCTCAAAGGAGAATTCTTCAAAGGGAGAGTCTGGACTAATAAGAGTCTTCCTCCTCAAAGCCATAATCCAAGGGAAGATGGATCTGGGGGAGCAGGTACTCAGACTCCTTGGGGAGGCTTCAAGGCCATCAGTGCATTAAATAACCCCTGGGTAAAATCCTGCCATTCACGCTGGGGATCTTTAGAAGCAGGTGGAACATGGCTGTTGTTTTCTTTTTTCTTTTGAGGGATGTCCTCCCTAAACATCCGAGGAGGTTCAGACCCTTGCCTACACTCAACTAACGTAGTAGGTAGCTCCTCCTGGACAAGTATCTGCAGAATCTGCCTTGATCCTTCTGAAATAATCAGCTGTGGTTCCCCCTCAACATCCGAAGCTGACATCTGCAGAGCCTCCGACAACGTGTAAGAAGTCACATCCATGCCAGTCTCTGATATGGTAACGACAGGGGAAACCAACATACCAACCAGGCAATCCTCAGGGCTTTCACCAGCCTTGAGAGAAAGAGATGCCAGGGGGAGGTGCGAAAGCAGCAGAATCAGACCCAACTCTTTTGACCTTTTTCTTGGCAGGTGGCTGACTTTCAGGATGGGAAGATTCTGCCACAGTGCTCAGCGCCAACAATTTAAGATGTAGGTTCTCCAGGTAAATGGACAAGGAGGGAGATGACTATGTAGGGTGTTAGGGACAAACACTTGGCAGATAGAACACTTTGTATGGTCGTGAGAAGCAAAAAAAAACAGAAGACACTGGTTGTGATGATCCTTACGAGGAATCTGTCTCCCATACTGAAATTTTCCCTTTCTGGATGACACAAACTCCCAAAACTAAAAAGAAGGGAAGAAAAGACAAGAAGAAACCCCAACAGTGCACTTATCTGAATCATGGCTCGGTAACCACCACAGAAGAAGCAGCGTTGAATGATGGCATTCAAACTGGTGGCAAAGAAGTTCTGAGGTATGTACATCTGTATGTCACCTTTATGCCCTATACCTTGAGCAGGGAGCATATGTGTGACGTATAATGTCTATAAAATCTTAAGGCTTTTGTATACTGGCTGGCCACTGGGCTACCCTTGGCAGGAAATCCCTTTAGTAAAGAATAATGCAACAGTGATATGGAAGGACATCAAAGAATATGAACAAAGCTTTTGTTCACATTGTTGTCAGTGAGGATTAGAAACAGAAGCTTTTGTGATTAGGAGATCATACACAAGGTCCCTTTAAGTAGTCAATGATTTTTCTTAGACAGAAAACTATTGAAAAAAGATGGAAATAACTGCGACCAACTGCTTTCTTACCTTCCCTTTGCTGTAGGAAAAGAAGCAAATGGTTCAAATGATTTAAGTACGCCTTTTTCAACAGTATGACAAGGCATTTCCCAGAACTGCAGGATAGGCTATGAAGCATAATGCCTACAGTCATGGAGAATATGGAGAAAGTACAGGAAGCCTAAATGAGAACTTATGTCAGAAATGCTCACCTTTCAGAGTTTAAAGTAGGGGATAAAGTACTTCAGTTAGCACCCACTATAGGAAAAACATCTTGCCCTATTAAAATTATAGAGAAGGTGGTGGGAATGAATCACAAAGTTCAACAAACTTGTACATGGAAATCAGAAAATTTCTATCTCTTGGAAAGAAACTGAAGTTTCATAGTGGTCTGCTGAAAAAGTTAAAGCTTCCAGAACATGCCTTAAAGTTAAGATATACGAGTTATCATCAGTGACCTGGAGAAAGTAAGTTAAAGAAATTGTATTTGTGAACGCTGAACTATTTCCAGAGCCATATAATAGAACTAACTTAATCTAGCACAGAACTGGCATAATCCCTGAGGAAAAGGTTCACTGGAAACCATACTGAATACTAGAGTCCAAATGTCAAGGTGTTAAGGAGGAAATGCAGAAAATTCTTAAACTTGGATTTATTGATGAATCCCATATTGAGTAATATAACCCCAGTGTCCTAATTCCTAAACATGATGGTACTATAAGTTTCTGCAAGGTCTTCAGAGAACTGAACAGTATTTCCAAAATTGCTTCTTACTCCATGTGTAGAGCACATCACCTGGTTAAGAACCTGGGCAAAACAAGGTTTCTGTCCACTCTGGACTAGACCAAGGTATACTTACAAATCCCATTAACACCAAAAAGAAAACAGCATTCAGCACACTGGATGGACTTTTCCACTGTAACACTATGTCATTTGGCTTTCATGGAACCACATCAACATTTCAAAAGTTTGTGGATAAGATTCTGAGACCTCACACTAAGTATGCCGATGCATACATTGATGTAATTATTTTCTTGGAGGAACAGGAAAATCTTCTCTTATTTAACATTGTTGACTCATCCACACATATATAGTACTTTTTTTGTATACTTCCAATTAACACCCATAGCGCCTTATGGTGTCTAAACATTTTTGAGGGCTGGCTTCTTTGAGCATGTGACTTATTAACTAATAACAGGCAGCATAAGAAAGCAAGACATACGTAAAAATGACACCAAGATTGCAAATCTAAGACATCCTGCAATGGAGATATTAATCACAGTTTGTCACTTATCCATATTTTCATATCTACATTAATATTTTCAAACCAGAAAAACCTATTTGTTATTTACAGGCACAGTGTGAAATCTGATGGGAAATAGAAAATACACTGCCACTATCCATTTATAGTACACTAAACTGGAGAAATTGCTAGTTGTTTGCTAGTAAATATGAGGATATGCAATATTTCCATACGTACCTTAGCTTTTCTAAAACTAAGTGTCTTAAAAATTACTACATGGCATTAGGTGAAATTTTAGATGATGTTGAAGGAAACTGTTATTGTCATGTTCACTGTAATGTGTACGCACTAAGAAACATTCAGTGTTATTTATGCTGTTATATAAAGAAGCATAATTTTTCATATTTCTGTAAATATTTCAGTAAACAAGCATGTATTTTGAGCTATCATGTGAAAACTCTAGTTTGGTTACAAAAAAATGCTTTGACACTGCATGCCCAGGTTGCAGTTTCCAAAATATAAAAAGGTGTTTGTAAAACATAAAAGAAAAATATAATAATGGGTTTGTGCACATTAAAATATTATATTACAGTACTGTGTGAAGACTGTGACTGTACTGTTACATCTATCAAAAAACTTTTTACTGATAGCATTGTTGTTTGTATCTGCTATACAAAAGTTATGTACTCATGATAGTGATGCGTCTGTGTTGTCTTTTTTTTCCTTCCTCAACCATTGGATTATGAATCTGACTTCAGTCACTTCCCAGACTTTGGATCGATAGCTCAAGCTTCTACCCTTACCCATAAGCCCCTCCAAACCCCATATTACATCAGATCGAGTTTGCTCCCTTGAAAAACAATAGATAGAAAAACCAGAGTTGTAGACAGAAAACTCTAGAAACCTGAAAGCAAAGGTATCTGGAGTTCATTGAGGTAAAGGTCAGTAGGGTATACCCCCAGGTCATACCAGGAAAACAAAGCAGTATAGTCTGCCAGGCAATGGAAGGGGGAAAGGAGGGAGGGTGAGTTCAGGAAGTATGAAAACAGACAACACAGTTGTATCATTATGGTGAGTATATAACTTTTGTATCTGATGTTGTCTTTTTCATCTGTTCCTCAACCATTGGGACAGAGTCCCCAGCTAGTATAAACCAGGGTGGTCACATGGAAGGATTTTCTGAGGTATGAAAGAACCAAACTCTGTCACGTTCCTAGAAAGTACATCCAACTTGTAATGAGCTATGGAGGTATGAGCAGTGGAGCAAGTAGTAGCAGCACAAATGTCATCCATAGAAGTTCTGGATAAATAAAGCAAAGGAAGTGGAGACTGAGCTTGTGGAATGTGCTTTTCGTGGTCTTGGTTAAGTCAAAAACTTTTTTGCTTACAAACATAAGAAATATAATCAGTGAGCCACCATGCTAAAGTGACCTTAGACACAGACTATCCCAATTTACCTTTTGAAAAAGAAATAAACTGATCCAATTTCCTGAAACTTTTTGTTCTATAGAGATAGAATCTCAATTGTCTGTGTATATCCAACAAATGAAGCATATATTCCCCTTTACTGATGAATTTTGTGAAGAAAACTGGTAAATTAATGGACTGGTTAAAGGCAAATTCAAAAGCTACTTTTAGGAGACATGAGGGATTTGTGCGAACAGAAACTCTGTCTTAGTGAAAGATGATATAAGGTAAGGCAAGACAATGCCTGGAGTTCAGTTACTAGCAGACTAGGAAATGGTCTTCCAGGACAAAACATTTCAAATCAGCTTTTGCCTTGGGTTCAAAAAGAAACTGAGGTAAGGCCTGGAAAAGAATTGTCAAATCCCAAGGAGGAGTGGGATCCTTGATAGGTGGTCTGAGTAGGGACATACCTTTGAGAAAAGCTTTGCATAGCATACGGGAGGCAAAAACAAATGATCTTTACCTACATGATAACTGGAGATCGTAGCTAGTGGTACCTTGATTCTGGAGTAATTTGCAGAATTATGGAAAATGGAAGCCAAAAAATCTAGCACTGCTGGAAAGGGTGTTGAAAAGGGATCTAGGTGTCTTTCACTGGACCAAACAGGGAATCTTTTTCATTTGCTCTTGTACAGCTTCTTAGTGAAGTCCTTTTGGGAGGATGTAAGGATACATAAAACCTGGAAGAAAGCCTGTACTGTCTAGCCATCACAAGAAGTGGAGAAACCATGTGGCTAACCTTAAGGGCTTTTATGTCCGAGTGAGGTAGTGCAAACAGGTGAGACAGCAGATCTGGACAGGAATCCAGAACTCAAGGAGGAATATGAGGTGAGGCCAAACAAGGGGGAAACACACTTGTTGAGGCCAGAATGGAGCAATAAGGATCACCTTGCTCTTTGGGTGAGATGCTTTCTATAGAAATTTGGATATGAGGGGAGTGGGAGGATAAGAATAAAGGAGACTGGGAGTGGCCAATAGTGAATAAGAGTATCTCTCAGTGACTCCTCCTGTGGGAAAATCAGAGCAAAATACCTGCTGCCTTTGAAATTGTGGGCAGAGGCGAACAGATGGCAGTATGGAGGGCGCCATTGATGAAAAATCTGTTCTGCCACTGAAGGATTGAGAGACCACTTGTGAAGCAGAAGAATAGATCTGGTCAGTCTGTCCACTAAATGCTGGACTTCCCCAAAATGTGCACTGCCAAAGGAAAAAAAAGTTGTCTTAAGGGATCACCCATTGCCACATCTTCATTGTCTCTCAAGAGAAGGGGTAAGAATGGGTTCCCCCTGTTTGTTCATGTACCAGACCACTGAAGTGTCTATTTGTATGGCAATCATCCCTCATGGGAGAGTGTCCTGAACAGCCTGTAATGCTAGGAGAACTACCCTCATCTCTAGGACACTGATGTGAAGGTTGGCCTCTTGCAATTAATGCCCCCCCCCCCAGTTGGGAAGTGTCTGTGGTCACTGTGGACCTGAGAGACATCTGGTGCATGAGTCCACCTGGACACATGTTGCTTGCAGATCTTTGTGATTCAAAATGCTCACTGTAGTACCTTCATATAGAATCTTGCCAGAGGCAGAAATGTTATTGAGGCCACCATTAAATAGAGAAGCTGAAGAACCAATCTGCCTGGTGGTGACTGGAGAGACAACAGATGTGCCACCTGATGCTGTAACGTAGATAGTTTGGCTTGAGGGAGACATGCCACTTGAGAATATTGACATGAGCACCTATGAACTCCAGGACTAGAGTGAAAGAGAGGTGAGATTTGTTGTAGATGATTGTGATGCCCAGGTCTACAAACAAATGGAGCAGGTAGTCTCTGGCAAGTGTTAGCAGATGTCTGGTGGGAACAGTGAAGAGTCAGTCATTATGATAAGGAAACACCCAAAATCCCAGCAATCTCGGGTGAGCTGCAACCACTGCCACACACTTGGTGAACACTGAGGATGGCTGTAGTGACACCAAAGGGCAGGCTCTGAAATGAAGATGACTGGCCCCCTGCTGGAAGTGAAGCTATCCCCTGGACCCTGCAGAGAGGGGTATCTATCTCCAAAACACTCCTGGGAAACCCATTGCGGTTTTTGGAGCCACATCTTTCTAATCTCTTTCCGGTTCCGTGAGAAGGTCATCTGAGGAGTAGAAAAATGTATACTTACGACAGACAGACAGGGTTTTCCCATCCTGATCACTTCTAGACAGGGTCTCTTTAACCTTGGGGCCAAATAAGGCAGATCCATCAAATGATGCATTGATGAAGGACGTCCTGAAAAGCTCTGCAAAGTCGCAAACATGCATCCAGGCATGCCTCCTAATGGTAATGGCTGAACCTGCCACTCTCAAAACACCTTCTGTAGTGTGGGAAATCATCCACATGGAGGCATCTGACAGGGACTGAAATGTGGCCAGTTGCGAATAGACAGTCTTTTTATCCTCTGATGTTATGGATTTGGAAATGGACTTGGAAAATTCCTTAGTCAAATCCCTCCAGAACCTTCTAAATTATGCCAGGTAATTCAGTGACAGCAGGGAAAAGGTTATGTCCAAGGCTGTAGACTCACTTTTAGTGAGGTGGAGGGAAGGATTTTCCTTGACAATATTCTTTTTGTTGGCTGCTCCAAACAATATGGCATCAATTGGGGAACCTCTGCTCCAGTGGGCACAGTCCTTGGGTGGAAATAAGTACTTGGCGGCTTTCTAGGAATAGGTTCTGTTGTATCCAGATTCTTCCAAGCCTGATGGTTATAGTTATTCCCTTTGGGAAAAAAAACATGTTCCTGTGAATTATCACATAGGTGGCAGTACACCAAACACTGAAAGTGTGATAGGAGACTTAGGGACACAGGTGGGCAGTGGTCTCACCTTCAATAACCACATCGCCACAACAGTCAGGAAATCCTTCTATGTGGCACACCTCATCACTAAGGGCTTTTCATCCAGAAAAAAGGAGGTCATTGTCCCACTGTACTCATCCCTCATTAGACCCATTATAGAATACAATGCCCCATTTATTATGCACCTCTCAAGACATCTGCAACAACTGGAAAGGCCGCAGAAATATCTCACTAAAAGAATCACAGGCCTAAAGCAGATGCCCTATGCTGACCACCTTAAAATAATCCAGCTACACTCTTTCGCATATCATCTACTCCGAGGCAATCTCTGCTTAACATACAAGGCCATGTCAAATCCAGAGCTGCTAGACATGCTACACTTAAAGAAATCCCAATCCCTCAGAGCCACACACTGCAGGGATCTAAATCTTGTCATCACAATAAACAAAACATGCTGGAGAGATAGGTTCCTGACCCAGAGACTCCCCAGACTCTGGAATAGACTGCCCATACATGTCAAGCAGAGCGCCTCTTTGGCCCTCTTCAAAAGGAACCTTGATGATTGGATGAGAGAAAGGAAATTCACCCCAGGGATCACGTCAGTCGCCCTGCTAGACAGGGGTCCAGGGAAGTTAATAGTGTGGGAAGAAAATGCCAGGGAATTGTTATGGCTAGGCTTGTATAGGCCCTAGGGCCGATGGCCTACTACCAACCTATGAACCTATGAAATGAGATCCACTATTTTGTCTGCAGGGTTACCATCCTGAACATATCTGAGCCGGTTCTGAAAGCCTGAAGAATCACTCACTCATTCTGGGAAGGGTCAGATGACCAACCACCTTTCTGACTTTGAAGGTTGAGAATTTCTCTAAATGACATGTCCTCTAGAGGTGACCTGGGGGACCCCCTCCCCTTCGTTGAACCCAGTGTCTTCTGTTAAGGGTTTACAGGTTCCTGCAATGAATCAATGTGTCACCTGTTGTACTTGCACTTCCAGGGGCTTCCACACGGGGATGGTCCAAATAAGACCCGGAGGTGTGTGGGGAGTTCTGCATATGGACTGTCTCAAGCTGCCCCAATGGAACAAAATGAGTAGTCGCAGGATGCAGGGCAGACAGTTGTAGAAGGAAAGGAGTTGAGGGGGGCAAGGATGTCCTATCCCCAGTCATGAGGAGAGCTCTTTCCGGTGCTTCAAAATGCAGAAGCTGATGGACAGCCCAAGACTACCCAGTAGGAGCCAAAGCCACATGACTTGAAAAGCCCATGGAGTCCCAATGACCCTGCCTTGACACAGATGTCAGAGCAGAGCTGTCTAGCACCAAAGCCCCAAATAGAAGGTATGGCTCTGAAAGCCTCAGAGCCAAATCCCTATCCCCAGATTGGTGCCAAAGCTTTGGCTTTGGACATGGTCTGTGGCAGTTGGATCAGAGAAGATGTCAGAGTTGACAAAGGCCAAGCTTTCAGATCTGACAGAGACAGTCCTGGGATTCTTGGATCTAGTACCTCCAAAGCCAAAGGACAGAGAGGAGTAGGAGTAACTAAAGGTGTTTGGCATGTTCCAAAGCTCACGGGTCCAATGGGAGACAGAGCCAGGAGTACTCCTAACTAAATCTGAGTCCTGAGAAATTTTCTCATTATTGTGTCTGCATCTGCTTTGGCAGGCTCCTGGTAGACCTGAAGGATGAGGAGGCGGATGGAAGTCTGGCAATTTCACGTGGTGTTTCTTGTAGAAATGGAGTGTAACTTTGAAGAAACAGGCTCTGGAAAAAAAAAACTCAGTTGTCTATGGGGAGGAGACCTCACAGAAAACAGTGTAGGATCTGAAGCCTTCAGGATTTTGGCAGGTGGAGCCAAAGCTGGAACAGAGTGAGGACAGCGGTCAGGGAAACTCTTCCTCTAAAAAACACAAAAACCACAGTAGAAGCAAGAAGAAACTCTTCCTCTACCTTCTGGGTTTTTCTTTGGGCTTTTCCCTTTTTCCCCGAGATTTTTCCACTGGCTTCTTTTCCAGACACAGAAGAAGACTAAGAAGAGAGTAAATCTTTAAGAACTAATTAACTCATATGCTCAACCAAATCTCTGTGAAAGAAGCTCGAAAAATTTCACACTGAACCTCATGGTACGTGGTCCCTAGACAATACACCCACTCTGAGTGGGCATCAGAGTTGGGTATCTTATGTCCACGAGTTCTTTTTAAACCCAGTGGGTTTGTTCGACATGTCAAAGCCAACAAAGAAAGACAGTAACAGTAATACAGAAAAAACAGAACAGCAGAATGAAATAATACCAGTGATGGTAATCAAAGAAAAATTTGAGACAAAGAAATACCAACAATGGTACGAAGAGTACTAGTTAAAAAGTAGAGAAAGAAGAAAATAGGGAAAGGCATGAGGTCCAGAAGGAAGCAACAACACTAACAGCTTTCAAAAAAGTCTCTCTCTTTTTTTTTTTTTTTTAACAGGGAAGACAGGATCGAGAAAAAAAGACAAAAGGCGTTAGTAAAAGGAGAGTTAATAAGCCAAAAAGAGCAGGAGTAAGAAGGTGGCTAGAGATAGATTTTCTGGGAGTGGCCTGGCTACTAGGCCTAAGAGTATTCATCGGTCTAAGTGAAATGGTAGTCAGATGAGAAGACATTGGTTTTTGTCTAGAATCGGTAGTGCAAAAGGCCTCCTTGGAAGCCAGTGCCTGTGTCGCGGCTCCAGACCCAACTGAGGCAGAGACAACCAAAGGCTCAGAAGACTAAGAAGATTTCTGCAGCATACCGGACTACGAAAGGGTCTCGGTAGAGGCCTGTGTAGATATCGTATCAGGCATCACTGAATTCTGAAAAACTGACTACTTGCTTAGAGGTAGCATTGTTTGCAGGCTTAACCTTGTGTGGACTGTCTCTATCTTTATCTCTACAAATTATTGGCTGACAGATGCCATTTCGGAATGCAAAGATGGAAGAAGAAAATACCTGTCTACAATAAGAGCTCTATGATGAATGGTTCTCGCATTGAAGAGGGCACAGAACCGGCAATGGAGGACGTTGTGGTCTGGGCCTAAACAAGTGACGCAGTATGAATGGAAGAATTGGTGTGGTATCTACTTTCCACAGGCGAGACAATTGTTAACTTTTTCGGACATCGGTTAGTGCAACAAAAAAAGAATCCCCAACGGGGTACTTAGTTTTAGACATTTTCAGCTGTAATTTGAACTCTGGTAGCGACCGACTGGTAAACTTGCAAACTGCTTCTGCGTGGGGTTCCACAGCAAGAAAGACTGATGATGGAATCGGCTGCCTTGCTTTATAGCACTGATGCCCTGACATCAGTCAACAAGTGGCAGCAGCTGACGCATAAAAACATTGACTCTGGTATTTGGGCTGGCCGTGGGCTACCACAGCATGGCTAACTCACAGGTGATGACTGCAACAGTGAAACACGAAGAACATCTCATGGCTCCATGATGGGGGCATGTAATATAGTTATTGTTATGCTGTTATTGAATTAATGGAAGCATGGGACAAGAAAGACATGCCATTACTAAGTCCCAAACATACACTAAGGAGTGTGATATAATGCAGATACAAAGTCTTCAATCAGGAAATGGGTAGTGAACTAATGACGGACAGTCTTTCCCGGTGAGGTTTGCTAGCCTCTAATACAAGTAATACAAGAGAGAATTCTGGAATGAGAATCTCAAGACCAAATGAACTCCTCCACTTGTCTTCACAAGAAAATGTGCTTTAATCCAAAAACAGTTGAGCGCTTTTGTTCTACAGCAACAGACTTCTTCAAAACTGTTCAAAACATTTTCAACCTCACGAACACTCAACTTATTTTGGAATAAAGTTTTCTTGTGAACTCAAGTGGAAGAGTTCCATTGGTTCTTAATACGTTTGTTTTGTCCTTCAGTACTGTGGTTGTGAATCTTTTCTGTTAATTTGTTAATTCTGGAAGGAGATTTTGTATTTAAGCAGGTACCCTGAGTGTGGAAAGGAATCCTAGTTGCCTTGGGAAGGAACTGCAACTTGTCTGAACTGAATTAATCCTATGTATTCAAGAATGCTTGAGGAATTCTACAAGCTGCTGCATGCCTTTTGTAATATGTTGGTATGTGCCTACTCAAAGGATACAGCTTCTTAATTTTGCCCAGGTAAAGTGCCAGCTTAGCACCTCTGCATTTGTTTTTCTCCGAGAGATCTCACTGACAAAAAATGTTAATACTACTACTTGATTTTGATGTAAAGCAGCTCATTTCCAGTGATACAATGCTTACCCTCAAAGCATTTGGTGGTTCTCAAATGGGGAGCTCTTTATGCCCTCTCTGTATCTGCACAGATTTTAGGAAGGTGCTCTGGTTTTCTCCTCATTCCAAAGATGTGCTGTAGGTAAACCGCAGATAAGATGTGCTATGTGTGAGTGAGTGTGTTCCCATCCTGCAAAAGTCTAGCAACACATTCAAGATTCTTTTCTCTATCATGTGATCACTGAGTACTGAGATAAGCTTCAGCAGTGTCCAGGACTATGGACAGGATAAAGCAGGTAACTGGAAAATGAAAGCATGATTGAAAGAAAACCACAACAGGTATAAAATCTGCATTACAGAAGAAAATTAAATCTATAATTATACAGTTCTTCAATTAAACAGACTATTGTGGTTAACATGTAAATGTGGGACACAACGAAACATGTAAACTACATGCATTATATACAATGTGAGAAAAGTAAATTATTATTTAAGAACATATTTCAAAAAATGTACACTTGGGGAAATCACATTTTATTTCTGAAAGAAAGCAGAGGTACACTCGAGTAAAAATAGTGAAAATGTCAGACATGCAGATTAGAAAATACACACACCTACCATTTCAGATAAAAAAAACTTTTGACACGCCAAATGTATAAATTATTTAGACAAATAAATACTTGAATTCATTGGGTATAATACCAAAAATACATGTTAATGAGCCATGAGTTTTAAGTGGCAAACTTAATAACAAAATGGTAGAGAATATCAACAGAAAAGGAAAGAAGTAATTGAAAATTACACTGTGATATGCTAAGAGTGATGCAAAAATGTGTTCATGTTTAATCTGTGCAACTTTACTGGTTAATGAAAGCTGCACTCTTACTGACAGCTGAACAAATGCTGTCCTCTGCTGGCGAAGCTTGGCACTGCATCTTGAAAACTGTTCTATAGCAGCGTCTCTCAAAAAACACATGCACAAGCTATTTCACATATATATAAATAACTGTGCACAATCTTTTCCGCTTTCTAGACAGTTTCAGCAGACTTTCAAGAACATGTAATAGCAATGGATGCACTTCCTCCTTTCGCTATGGCCTCTGATGACTGGATATGCTGCAAAAGCTGATCACAGTAAAATGTACTACGATGTTTGTGTTTCACTGCGTCAATTTCTCGTAACAGCAAGACTGGAAATATAACACTTCCCTCTCTTAAAACATCTGGAAAATAGATTAATTTAAATTAAATAATTAAAAGAATGTGTATCTCAGTGGTGCACAACAATCTATATCAAAATAGTTTTGCTATTTCAAAAGGAAGCCAGATTTCAGCATCTTAACCAAAGTATGTTTATCTCATAAATATTTTATTTATTCAGTTCAATGAATCTATGGGCATATAACTAGAAAATGAGTTGAATCAAAGACATGAATTATTTCTTTTAATTAAAAAAAAAACAATAGTATGCATGTGAGAGCACACACACACACCCACCCACACACATATGAACATGTATACATGCATATATGAGTGTGTGTGTATTTTTTATTTGTTATATCAGGTAGGTGGGCTGGTCACAACCTTCACCCATAACCAAGGTGAGAGGCTAAATAACACCAGCTAAACAAGTATCATTACATTCAGATAGGCTAAATAACACTACAGTGTACAAGCAAATACCTTTTTCATTCTTTTGGATTACATTACAGTACGAGTTATATACAATAAATACAATAAACAATATATTGCAAGAAGAATCAATTAAATTGTGTTTGCAGTGAATTACATCTGGAATTAGCAAGCACTGCAAACTTAAAAAAATTTAGGTTTCTCATAGGAGAATTATACGCACGCACTCACTCACTCACTCACTCACTCACTCACTCACTCACTCACTCACTCACTCACTCACTCAGACACACACACACATATACACACGTGTGTGTGTAAGTGTGTTTGTATCTCTCTCTCTCTCTCTCTCTCTCTATATATATATATATATATATATACAAACACGTGCATAAAGTCATATTACACACAAGTGTGCACATATAGCATGTAAAAGTATATAGCTGCAATAGATATAGCTATATATACATATATATATATATATATATATATATATATATATATATACACACACACACACACCACACACACACACACCCAAGCCTCAGCAAAATGATGTATCTATATTTTCTGTTTCCCCCCTTCTTCAAAGTTTGGGTTTTGGATCTGACCTCAAATCTGGCTTTGGCCCCTTCTAAGCTTTAGATCAGATGCTCAGGCTCCTCCTTTACCCATAATCCCTTGTAAAAGGAGTGGGCTACTTCAGATCAAGTTTGCCCACCAATAA
Source organism: Protopterus annectens (assembly GCF_019279795.1). NCBI lineage: Eukaryota > Metazoa > Chordata > Ceratodontiformes > Protopteridae > Protopterus > Protopterus annectens. The sequence continues at coordinate 534,534,251 of NC_056746.1, forward strand.
AAGTCCTTCTACCATGAGGGAATTTAAAACTGTAAAGCTGTTGACAGCTAAACAACTTAGCTAACATGAACACTGCCTGGCTGAGAAAATGAGTGAACAGAAAGACACAACCTTCAGGACTCAAGGCAAGGTCAGCTAGAACTATCCCATAATGGAAATGTTCTTCTTTGTTCTTCTTCTTTTGGCTTTTCCTGGTCAGCAGTAGCCACAGCGGAACTCCGGTCCGCTAATGATTGGCAGTAGATTTTTTTATGGTGCCAAGGTGCCAGCCCAACGCCCAACCTTCAATGAAGGCACGCCCATTCACGCATGTCTTCTGAACTCCACTTGACCGCGGGGAGGACATGCAGACTCCACACAGAAGGTGATCCAGCCGAGAATCGAACGGGAGAACCTCTTGCTGTGAGGTGACAGCACTACCGCTTCACCACCGCAGTTTCCATAGCAAGTAAAAACTTTGTATACAAAAATTAAAGCAGGGGATGATGGAAAGGTAGTTGAGGATGAATAGAAAACAGGTAACAGAGATCTATTATTATGGTGAGTATTTAACTATTGTATCTGATGTTGTCTTTTCTGTCTGTTCCTCAACATATGGGACACATTCCCCAACTACTTTCTCAATTAGAAGGCCTCATGGAAGGAAATTCCAGAGCAAGGCTGAATCAAAGGAATTGCTAGATCTGAAATGTATATCTAATTTATAGTGTGAGATGAAGGCATGTACCTTGGACCAGGTAGCTGCAGCACATATATCATCAATTGGAACACTAGAAAAGAAGGCTGTAGGTGAAACCGCAGATCATGTGGCATGAGCTTTTGGAGTCGAAGGGTGCAGCAATCTTCCTTCTTGACAAACAGGAAATGCACTGCAACAACCAGTGTGAAAGTGTGACTTTGGACAATGGTTTACCCTATTTAGCTGTAGAGAAGGATACAAATAATTAATCTACTTTCCTGAAAGGTTTTGTCTGATGTAAACAAAAATGTAACTGATAATGGACATCAACCAAATGCAAGGTATATTCATCCTTGCTCAAAAAACTTAGGAAGGACGCTGGAAGATTTATGGGCTGATTAATGGATGATTCAGAAGCCATCTTAGGTAGAAAGGACAGGCTGATTTTCAGGGACACACGGTCCTTGTGAAAAATTAGCTCAGAAATTCTCCAGGCAGAAGTGATAGTCATCAGAAATAAAGTCTTCCATGATAAAAAAAAAGTTCAGATCAACCCTAGCAGCAGGTTCAAATGAAGGCCCAAGTCAAAGCCTGTAGCATTATAGTAATATCCCATGGAGGGACTGGATCAGTATGCAGAAGGCATAGTAGAAAGGTACATTGGAGGAAAGCCTTGAATAATCTGAAAGGTGAAATGGGCATATGACCCACCCCATGGAAAGAGGATATTGCAGCTAACTATATCTTGATTGTGGAATAACTGGCTCTACATTGGAAAAGGTGTAGGAGAAAGTTCAGAATTGATGGAAGAGGGCCGAAGAAAGGGTCAGTATTTTTTCCAATCACCAAAACAGAAAACCTTTCACAATTGCGCTTGTAAATTTTCCTGGTCAAGGGCTTTTGGAAAGAAGACAAAATGTGGACAACTGAAAATGAAAACCTGGACTATCGAACCATCATTAGAACTGAAGAAACCATGTGGTCAGTTTGAGGGACTGAATAATCAGGTTAGGTGACCATGAAGGGTGAGAGAGAAGATCTGGGTTTGAGCTCAGCAACCAGGGTGGGTGGACTACATGAGGACAGAGGAAAGGAAACCAGATTTGTTGAGGCCAATAAGGGACTATGAGGATAACTGTGACCTTCATCACAGATGTTTTCTGAAAAAAATTTGGACTCAGGGGGAAGAAAGGCATAAAGAAGAGTCCTGGGGGCCAAGGATGCATTAGATCATCTCTGGCTGACAACCCGTCTTAGGGAATTAGAGTGAAGAACTTGTTGCATTTGGCGTTGAGGGGAGAGGCAAACAGGTTGCAGCAATGTCAATCCCAGTGGCTGAAAATCTGCTCTGTTACTAATGGATTAAGGGACCACTCGTGAGGTAGCAGGACAGACCTGCACAACCTGTCCACAAGGATATTGGATTTCCTAGGATATGTGTTGCTGTCAGAAAGTGTAAAGAAGATATCACCCATTGCCATGCTCTCATAGCCTCTCGACACAAGAGCTCTGGTTCCTCCCTGTTTCTTGATGTAACATAAAACTGCTTTATTGTCTGTCTGATTGGATATCACATCCAAAGGGAGAGAGTCCTGAAAGGCCTGCAACACTAGGACGACTACTCTCATCTCCAAAATATTAATGTGAAGGCTGACTTCTGTTTGGGACCCTGCTTTTCCCAGATAATGCCCCATCCCTACCCCAGTTGGGAAGCATCCATAGTCCCTAAGGCTTGGGGGAAGGAAGAATGAAGGGATGTCCCAGTAGAACATGCTGGGATTCTGGCCACCACTGTATGTGAGCACTGCAGATGTTCTTTAGAATCATTCGAAAGGACATGAGTTGTCGCCTGATTGACCACTGAATCACCAAAGTCCACTGAAGAACCCACATGCATAATTTGGTTAGTGGCACTAATGTGATATATGCTGCCATGGAGCCCAGAAAATGAAGAATTAGTCTTGCAGGTGGCTTCTGATCAGATAAAACTTCTCTGTCTTGTCGATAACGAGCTGTAATTCTTGACTGAGGAAGTTTTGCTATCATAAGTCTTGTGTCCAAAAGTGCTCCTATGAACTCTAGAGACTGGATTGGGTTTATCTTGGACTTGAATGAGTAGATACCGAGAAGGGGAGGTGAAGAGCCATTCATCCAAATATGGGGAATAACTGACAACCTTGCAGTTGTAGATGAGCTGTCACTAACAAACACTTGGTAAACAACTGGAGGGGAGCTGTGGTGAGACCAAAGGGTAGAGCTCTGAATTGTTAATGAATGGTTCCCAGCCAGAAATGAAGGCACTTCCTGGAGTGTCTGTCCGTCTTTATGTGGTAGTAAGCATCCTGAAGATCTAGCGAGCACATCCAGTCATTCTTCATCAATAATGGAAGAATGGACTGAACTGTGACCATCTGGAATTTTGTTCACTTCACAAAACTGTTACTTAAGGCCAATGGGCCTTTGGTCCCAGTTTTTCTTTGGGAATAAATCTTGAGTAAATTCCAAATCTTCTCTGAGACCTCTTGGATGACTCAATTGCTCAGAAGCTTCCTTATTTCTTAAGCGGATTCTTCCCTTTGTGAGGGTAGACCATTAGGAATTATTTTGGGGCATTAAGAAAGGGTGAGAAAAAGAATGAAATGGTCTCTGGTTATGCTCCTCTACACCCATTTATCTTCAGTGATGGATGTCCAGGTTGCTGGATGCAGGGATAAGCACCCCTGACTGCTTTCAGAGTGTGACAGTCAGGCACCTATTCAAGGAACAGTGGAAAGGCTTCTCTGAGAAAGGACCACTGAAGCCTTGGTTTGTGGGCCACCTCTGCCACTTGGGAATGTCCATTATAAGAGTTTCCATCTCTGCCTCAGTGAGCTCTTTCTCTAGAAGTATGAGATCCAAAGACCTGGGATTTATGAAAACAAATTATCTTCCCTCTCTTCTGGTTTCTGGAGAAGGTCCTTAGAGGGGTAAAGAATTTGATCCCTACAGCAGACAGGGCTTTACCATCTTTATCATCAACATCTCGCTACCAACATTAACCTGTATAACTACACTCAACTCATCACTAACATTACCAGACCCAGCAAAAATAACAATAAATGCTCAGTCCAGGACTGGATCTTAGTTTTGGAACGTAATAAGATCTTCTCCTCAGGCACCTTACCAAACAATATTAGCAACCGCACACCTTGGATATAATATGGAAAATCACACCATCACTAAGTAACCATCAGTATAAGCTAACAAGGGACTTATCCCACTTCTGCCTTACCACGTTCAGTGCAATCCTAAAAGTATTAACTGGGAAGATTTAAAAACTCTTCCCATCAATGAAGCTGTAGAATTCAACCTTCCTTAGAATCTTAAATAGCTTAGCCCCACTCCGTCAAAAGAGAGTCAAAACCAACCATGCCATCTGGCTTACCAGACCCACAAAGCAAATTATGACTGCCAGGGACACGGCATGGAAATCAGGGCTAAAACATAAAAACCTCACTGACCTAACTCTATGAAACAGCTATGCAGCCAAGCTAAATGCCTTAGTCATTGGAGACAAAAAAAAGAATACTACCAAACTATTCAAAACCAACATAAACAAAATTGAAAGAAATTTTGGAGTACTATCAATTCCCTACTTCACCCAGTCTCAAGGAACAATCCTTGTCTCAACCCAAATAATACTCCCACTGAGGTCGCTTCACTCTTTAACTCTTATTTAATTGACAACATAGATAAGCTCACTTCCACATTCCCATAAACTAACCCCAGCCCAACAGAACCAACCTTACCACACTCTTCAAATACCTCTCAGTCTAGCCTCTCTCTCACCTATACCAACATTCACCCGAAAGGCCAATGGTACAGAGGTTAAGGTGTATGTCTTTCAAGCACTAGGTGCAGGGTTTGATTCTCACCACTGGCAAGAGTTTGACAGACTGAAGATGTAAATTTCTACCTATGAACCTATAAAAGGGTACCTTCTGTGACCTACTTTACAGAGGCACAGTAGGCTAATCTAATAGGGAGGCAGAAGCCAAATACACTCTGGTTAGGCTTATAAATGCCCTAGGGCAGATAGCCTAGTATCTACCTATGAACCTATAAAAAAACTCCTTCATAGGCTCAAACCTTGTACTAATGCACTTGACAACCTACCTGCCGAATTCCCAAAGATATCTGCTAGCACAATTGTCTACCCTATTAGTATACCTCTTAATAGAACACTTCATGAGTCCCAGGTACCACACATTTGAAAAAAGGCTTATATTCTCCCTTTACAGAAAGATGGCAAAAACTGTGACATCTCCAACTTCTGACCTATTGCAATTCTCTCTCCCATCTCCAAAATTTTAGAAAAAATGTACCTACTTGAAAACCAAAACCTCTCTTCCACTCAACATGGCTTTAGGCCTGGACACAGTACTACCACAGTTCTCATTTCCTTCATGGATACAGTAAACTGGGCCTGTGACACTGGCAATATTGTTTCCACACTGTTTCCTGATCTCTCTAAAGCCTTTGATACGATATTCCATTCAATCCTTCTCACCAAACTCTCCAACATAGGTATTTCATCCCCACACTAACCTGGTTTTCTATCTCTCTCTCTCTCCAACAGACAACAATCCACCAAGTGGCAACATTCTTTCTCACCTTTTCTTAACAATACTACAGACATTCCCCAAGGACCCATACTGGGCCCCCTTTTTTTTACATATTCATCAACAACTACCATACTACTCTTACTCACAGCACCATCATCCAATACGTAGATGATTCGACTATCATCTGCTCCGCCAAGTCCATACCTGAACTTCAGTTACTTACCCAAAATGCCTTCACATCCACTGAAACTTGGAAGTCCAACAATCACCTCACTCTAAACCCCCAATAAAACTAAACTCCTAATATTCACCCCCCCTAAAAAACTACCCTTCTCAACAAAAAATATTTCATTATCCAGGCCAAAAACAACACCATCACAGAGGTTGTACCAAGTACCAAACTGTTAAGTGTTATAATAGATGAAAACTTTACATTTGACCTCCACATTCACAGCAATATAAAAAAACACATCAAAAATAAGGCATGCTCTACAGACATAAATATTTCCTTAGCCTTAAAGCAAAGCTGTCACTTGCCACATCCTTCCTGCTGCCATTTCTGTTATATGGTGCCCCTATCCTTGCCAATATCCAGTCCTCTCTTAAATCTAAACTAGATACATGCTACAACAAAACTGCAAAATTCATGACCAATGCTAAATTCTCATACCATCTCTGCTCATCTCTACAACAACTCTGGCTCAAACTCCAACACTATCTCACATATTTACAACTACTGCACATAGACATATACACAGACCTTCTGAGTGCCCTTCTCTTTCATCTATACTGACTTTGTATCATCCTAACAAAGCTCTCAGATCAGAAAACAAACTACAGCTCAAAGTCATAAGTCCAAACCTTCCACCTGGAAAAGTGCTCTACTCTTTTTTGTTTTTAAGCTATGGAACTCTCATCACCAATCAGAACCACCAGTAATTCTGTTCTCTCTAAAAGAGTCCTTCAAACAACATCTTTCTTCTCTCTGGCTCTGCTCTTCTGCTAAATCAACCTTGACTAATACCCGACTCCCTACATCTCAACTCCACAACCTTCTAACCATTTGTACTTCCTTGTAAAAACTATCTATTCACTTTTAGTAAAACTTCTCTCTTCAATAAATTCACTTTCTATTTCTTGAAAGTTACTCTCTCTCAATTGCAAAGTGCTATATAATACCTACATCAATTACCTGAATATAGTAAAATGATCATACTGCTATATCTGTACAAGTCCCACCATAACCCACCTACTTCTTCTGAACTGTTTCACGCCATTGTTTTGTAAATATATATAATAAATTGTGTGCTTAACTATAACTAGCGATTAGATCACATGTAAACTATTGTATTGTTTGGTTAATATCACGGATTTATATGATGTTTGTTTAACCTTCTGGAGCTTTTCTCCCTGGGCCTCCACTGAAAATGGGCTCACCTGGCCCAGTGGACCTTCCCAGTAAACAAATACGAATAAATAAATAAATCCATCTCAATTATTAAGATAATCTGTAACTGTGGGACCAAACAGAGTTGATCCATCATATGGGGTGTTGATGAAGGATTTCTTGAACTCCTCTGCCAACTCGCATAGCTACAAACAGGCATACCTTCTTATGGAAATGCCTTTGTCAACTGCTCTAGACACACTCTCTGTCACGTTAGAGATAAGGTGCATAGAGGCACTGGATAGCACCTGCAGGGGGTAGTCAACTGTGAATCAATGGATTTTCTTTGATCTGCAGTCAAGGTCCCTGGGACAGAATTTGGTGATTTCCTTTGTCGAATCCCTCTGGAAATGATGATATGTGCCAAGTAATTAAGCATTCTTACAGAAAAAGTAGATGAGAAGCAGACACAAATCTGTCCAACGAACGTGACTCTCTTTTTGGAGGATGGAGAGAGGAACTTTCTTCTACAAACTCATTCTTAGTGGTTGCCGCTACTACCACAGAATCTACCACTGGACCCTTACTCCAATGAGGACAGTCTTTTGGAGTAACCAACAACTTGTCAGGCTTTTTGGGGATAGCCTCAGTTGTGTCTGGTTCCTGCCACACCTGGGAGGAGGTCAGGTCTATCATCTCATCTGCTGGGGGAACCACCCAAGAAGAGTCAGAACCAAAAGCCTCAAGAAGAACTGATACCACAGAGAAGGTACTTCGGAGGACCAAACCCACTTTCTGTCTGAGAAGTTTGAGAATTTCTCTGAGTGAGATGTCCTCAAGAGGGGATCTGGGAAAACCTTCTCCCTCATCAAAATCAGTGTCAGTGGTCGGGGATTTCACGGGGGAATTCAAGTGCCTCCTCTTACTCGAGTTTCCTGTGAACCTCCTCTGTGGGTTGTTCAGGAAAGGACTAAGAAACAGATAACATCTCTTTTGGGAAGACAAACTTGAGGCACCTGGAAAATATCTATCTCAACAGGACTAGGACAGCAAGCTTCAGACCATGGGAAATCCTATAGGAGAGGATTGGATCTGGTCCGGAAAAGGAAGACCTCTCTTTAGGTTGAGAAAGTAATCTCTTGAAAGCCTCGAATGCCAAGCACAACACAGATCCAGGGAGGCTCACTGTCACAGCTGAAACTCTGGAAGGTTGCTCAACCATACATGCCATTCGGCTGGGATCTGAGGCTGTTGCCAGAGCCGAACTATCATGTACCAATGCCCCCAGAGGCAGGAAAAGATCTGAAGATCTCTGATCTGATTCTATCCTGTCCGAGTCAACGCTGACAATTTTGCTCTGAGACTCCAACAGCTAAAATGCTGTGGGTCAAGACTTTGTCAGGGAACTTATCTGAGACAAGGAAGTAAGGAGCCATGGCTCCAATGCAGATCTGCCCTGGGCAAGATTTGAATCCGGGGGCTCCAATCCAAGAAGTTGGATCAGAGAAGGAGCCATTAAGGAATGAAAGGGAAAAGTGGTTCTTCCAGATCCGTTGTTTGGAGGCAGCAGTACCCCCAATTGGGTTTTGGGTGGTCCAAAATACCTCATCATCCTGCCCAAGTCAGCTTTGGTGAGGCTCCAACATGATCTAGGTGACCTCAGGGAAAAAGAAGAGGAAGGTGACCTGGAAGAATAATGGATTCTGTCTTAGATGATTGGAGATTGGATCCGGAGAAATTCTAGTTGGAGTTAAGGATTCTATAACTACTGCATCCAAAAGCAGCACTGGCTCTGAAGGTACAGAGATCTTGGTTGGCAGAGCTGATGAAGGAGTCAGATCAGGACATCCCTTCTTTGTAGATTTAGATTTTCCCTTATCTTTCTCTCTGTCTCTCTTTTTCTCTCTCTCTCTCAGTCTTCTTTTGCTTCTCCTTGGGTTTTTCAGCCTTTTGGAAGATGAAGATGGAGAAGGGGAAGAAGAAACAGCCACAGACTTCCCCAATCCTGAAGAGGGTTTCTCTCCTCTGGTAGACTGAAAGAGACCCTTGAAAATCAGCTTGTTTCTTCTTTCTACAATGGCTCTGAAAGCCTTGCAGATGAGAAGGCCCAAGGCAATATATGCACTTCTTATGTGTGTCTGAGTTAGGAAGTTTGTGGGGGCAAGCTATACAGTTCCTAAAACTAGAGGGCTTATCCATTATTCTCATGGCCCAAATAAAGAAGGAGAAGAAGAAAATAAGTGTCCTATAAGACAGAAAATTTTAAAACTATCACTAAATATAAATATAACCACTACTTTACTACTTTTTTTTTATAAAACAATTTATGAAATAAACCCTGAAGGGGCAAAAAGAAAGTAGACAAAGGTAGACGGGGACAGCAAGCATAAATGCTAAGAGAAGCAGATCAAAATTAAACCCAAATTAAAAAAAATACTTGTCTTGAAAAAATCTTTTTTGAAAAAAAAAAAACAAAGAAAAAAACCCCACTCCTGACCATTAAGATCAGTCAAATAATAATGGCAGAAAGTGAGATCTAAGGTAGCTTGCTCCTTACACACACACACACACACACACACACACACACACACACACACATAGACAAACACCAACACATCCAACAATTACACATTCATATGTTCACCTTCCTACCCTAATCCACACATACAGCTTACAAACAATCTCACATACACTCAAACCCCCACCCAAAACCCTTACAAAACACTCACCTTAGATTCCATGTAAATCCATACTCTACACCAACCAACATCTAAACCAAACACCGCACATCACGTAAAGCCATAACTGCGAATTTAAGCTATTTGAATTTGTGATTATGCACTTTCGACATTTCAAAATTTGCCTTTATAGTTGCGAAATACTGAAATTCGAGATTTCAGTATTTCGCAAATCTAAAGTGAAAACATGTATATATATATATATATATATATATATATATATATATATATATATATAGATATATATATATATATATATATATATATACACACACACATATATATATATATATATATATATATATATATATATATATATATATATATATATATGTGTGTGTGTGTGTATATATATATATATATATATATATATATATATATATATATATATATATATATATATATATATATATATATATGTGTGTGTGTGTGTTTGTGTGTATATATATATATATATATATATATATATATATATATATATATATGTGTGTGTGTGTGTGTGTGTGTGTGTGTGTACAACTTAGGAATTTGTATGAAAATGGTAAAGGTTATAACAAATTTGCAGGTTAAACTTAGACTTTATGAAGATGTAACCCATATTAATCCTTAATGTTTTCACAGAGGAAGGAGCACAGAACCTGTGATATGGACTTTGGTGGAAGGATAAGCACTTAATATACTGAAGGAATGTGGGATTGTGAGAAAATACACATACTATGACTTCTGGGTTCAAGGAATAATGATACTGTGGTAGGGTTATTACAGAATTTATAGAATATGTTGCAATAATAGAAAATATAAGGCTACAGATAAGTAGCAAAACCAGCAGGGCTATCAGAAACTACCATGAAGTAGAATGGAAAAGACAGTGCAACTGTAACATCAAATGGAACTATGCAGCATTAGAGGGTGCAAGATACAGGAATGTGCACTTTATTAATGATGATTTCTAACAGATGTGAAAGGAAATCAGGCAGTAAAACATTAAGTTTGGAAATAGAAGAGAGTATGACTTATGCTGTATTAGGGTTTTAAGTCAGAAGGGGTATTTAGTACTATGTAGCATGCAACGAGAGGCCTGCAACTGGATTACAACTTCAATAAGGGTAAGTGACAAAAGAAATATTAAAAGATGCTGTCCAAAGACAGTAAAGGGCATGAAAAAGCAAAGGTGTAAAAGTGATACTATAAACAGACAAGTTTTTAGAGTGGTTAAGGCCAGTCATGAAAACTATGAGCTGACAATACTCAACAAAATGAATGAATGCAACTTTAACAAACAGAATTCTGCAATAGAATTAAATGGAAAATATAGTGCAAATAAATGTATCTGTAGTATTTCCCAATCTTCAGGTACAGAAAGTACAGAGGTGTGAAACTGTGAATCTGAGAAAAGGAAGATTATGAAAACGAAAAAGCATTTTTTTTTTTGTGAAAGCTTGCGGTAGGGTAAATTTCCCTTTCCCAAGGTGTAGCACCCTCAGAAAGAGAAGCTGGACCTACTAAATTAAGCTCCTAATTCCTCACCTTGAAACACATCAACTCAGTCACAACTTATTTTCTTTCCTATTGTTAACCAGAGAGGAACAATGACTCAAATGGACCATGTCATGCTCAGCATGCGAGGATACCAAGCAAAGATGATAAAAATTATCAAATGGATGGATGCATAATGATTAATAGTGAAGAATGTTTTATAAGCAAGCTATCAGCATGACAACAGAAATGTTAAGGCAGAGGGAAAGGAATGTGGGAAATGAGAAAGGAATGGGGTACGGGAGACATCATGGGTAGAACAAGAGCATAATATGAGGAAAATGAGAGCCTAGAGGTAAAGAACAGGCTTAAGTTTGTACATTCTCAGAAAGCATGCAATCATGCTCAGCACTTTACAAGCTAAAGTACAAATTAAAACAAAACATTTTTTTGCAGTGGGCAACATTTTCAGCATCCTCATGCCCCCTTACTTTATTAGTCTTGTGGTCACTACACCTTGGAGAAGCAGCTATAATGAAATACACATCTCACTCATTCTCCAATGCTCACGCACTTCAGACTAACCCAAAAAAGTTACGTATTCACCATAATGTTACATCTGTGTTATCCATTTTCATTCTTCCTCAACTGATGGATTTCCGATCTGACTTGGATCTGACTCAGCTGCTTACACCCAGATCCTTGGATCCAAACTCTTGAGCTGCTCTCTTTACCCATAATGCCCTGCCAGCCTAACATACCTCAGATCAAGTTTGCTGCCCATAGGAGTCAACAGATAACACCTTAAGAGACGTCAAGAAGGTATACAACAAGAAAAAGAGCTGGAGCTCAAACAAGGAACAACAGTTCCCAAAGTGATACCCTTAGGCCTCTCCTGGAGCAAAGAGAAGGGGGTTAGGAGGGTGGGAAGTTGAGGAAGAATGAAAATGAACAGCACAGATGTAACATTATGGTGAGTACATGACTTTTTTATCTGATGATGTCATTTTCATTCATTCCTCATCTGATGGGACAGAGTCCCTAGCAAGATGAACCTAGTGTGGTCCTCATGGAAAGTTATTTCAGAGCTCTGCAGAGCCAAAAGCAGCTCTGTTCCTAGAAACCAAATCCAATTTGTAATGAGCAATAAGAGTATGAGCACTGGGCCAAGTGGTAGCTGCACAACTGTCATCTATGGAAGCTCTTGACCAAAAAGTTGAGGATACAGCCATAAACCTTGTGGAATGAACTCTAGGAGGCTTAGGCAAGGACAACCCTCTTTTACTACAGACAAAAGAGATAAAAATGGTTAACCATTTGGCCAGTGTAACTTTAGAAACAGATTTTCCCATTCTGTTAGGTGAGAAGGATACAAACTGTCAGTCTTTCAGAAATCTTTGGTTTGATGGCGATAAAACCAAAGTTGTCTATGTACATCCAAAAGATGGAGCATGTCCTCTCCCTTGTCTGAAAAATTTGGAACGAAAATCGGCAGGTTAATGATCTGGTTAATACTAGACTCAGAAGCTACCTTAGGCAAAAAAAAAACAAAAAAAAACAAAACAGGTTGGTCCATAAGGAAACCTGTCTTTGTGGAAAATCAGGTAAGGAGGTTTGGAAGGTAAGAGCCTGGACTTTGGATACACATCTAGCTGATGTAATAGCAACTAGAAAAATGGTTTTCCAAGATAAAAACTTAAGGTCTGACCTGGCTGAAGATTCAAAGGGGCCTTGGGTCAGAGCTTGAAGCAAAATATTTAAATCCTGAGAAGAAGTAGAATCCTTTAGTGGAGGTCTAAGTAAAAAAGTTTCTTTGAGAAAGGCTTTACATAATTTAGAAGAAATTAAGGAAGAACTATTTCCACCTAGATGGAAGTTTGAAATGGCAGCCAACTGGACCTTAATAGTAGAAGAAAACTAGTCTCTTCATTGAATATTGAAGCTAAAAAGTCAAGTACAGCTGGTACAGGGACAGAAAAGGGGTCCAAAGCCATCTTAAGGGCCTAGAACATAAATCTCTTCCATTTACTTTTGTAATTCTTTCTAGCAGGGTTTTTTTTTTTTTTTTTTTGGAGAAGACAACAAAATATGACAGACCAGAGAGGAGAGTCTGGACTGTCTAACAATCAATGGAACTGGAGAAACCATGTGGACAGTTTGAGGGGTTTAGTATCAAATTTTCGAATGTAACTCCGTCGACTGCACTTTTGTCAAACATGGACAGTTGAAAATGGTAATGTCGAACTCCAAAAGCCAACCTAGGAATGGGTTTTAACATGGGTTGAGATAGGTGTTCACTGCTATTGCTGAACTACAAACCTCACCCCTATCTCGACCCATGTTAAAACCCATTCCTTGGTTGGCTTTTGGAGTTCGACATTACCATTTTCGACTTTCCATGTTCGACAAAAGTGCAGTCGATGGAGTTACATTCGAAAATTTGATAGTAAACTATTTGAGGCTTGTTATTTCTGGATGAGTCATACCTGTCGGGTGAGACAGGAGGTCTGGATTGGGATCAAGTATCAGGGTGGATGTAAAACATGAGGCCAGAGGAAGGTAAACCAAATGTGATCAGGCCAAAAAGATGCAATGAGAATAACCATGCTCTTCAAACAGTATGCTTTTGGTAGATATTTGGGGATGAGCGGTAATGGGGGTTAATCATGGAGCAGACCAGAGGGTCAATCGTGGACTACAACATCTCCTGGTGACTCCTCCCACTGGAAGGCTCAGGGCAAAGAACCTACTGTACTTGTTGTTGAGGGGAGACACGAAAAGGTCACAGCATGGCTGGCCTTATTGATGGAAAATTCTCTCTGACACTTTGACATTAACAGACTACTCATGAAGCATCAGAATAGACCTACTTAGTTTTCTGCAATCATGTTGGCTTTCCCTGGTATATGCATTGCTATGAGAAAGTGGCTGGAAGAGATCGCCCATTGCCACACTGTCAGTACTTCTTGACATAGTGGGTAAGATCTGGTTCCCCCTGTTTGTTGATGTACCAGTCAACAGACATATTGTCTCTCTGAAAAGCCATTGTCTTGGAAGGAAGAATGTCTTGAAAGGTATGCAACGTTAGAAAGACTGGTCACATTTCCAGAACACTGATGTGCATCTGGGCCTCTTCTGGAGACCATGTACCTTAGACTGTCCTTCCCAAGCAGTGCCCCCCCACCCCAGTTGAGAGAGGCCCATGGTCACTGTGGATATGGATAGGGGAAGAACAAAAGGATAACACTGAGAAACTTTGTCCTAGTGAAGCCACCAAAGAAGATATTTTTTCAAGACCGAGTGATCTTGACAGGGGCAGATAAAGGCTGCTGAAAAATGGACCACCTGTCCACTGCAGAATCCACATGTGAAAGCTTGCTAAAGGAGCTAGGGTGATAGCTGCTGCCATGGACCCCAAGACTTGTAAGATTAGATGTGCTGGCAGAGACATGTGCAATATCACTTTCATGACCTGGGATCTGAGTGTCTCAATTCCTGTAGGTGGAATACAGGCTGTCTGTGTGACTGTGTTTATAAGAACATCTGTGATCTCCAGACTCTGCATGAGTGTGAGTTGAGACTTGTTGTAATTGACTATGATGCCTAGTTGACATAATGGGAGGAAGTAGTCCCTTGCCCATAGAAGTAGATGCCCGGAGGGGACAGTTTGGAGCCAGCTGTTTAGGTACAGAAACACTCCAAATCCCAGCAGTCTCAGGTGGGCTGCTACCACCACTATGCATTTGCTGAACACCATGGGGACTGTGGTGAAACCAAAGGCCAGTGCTCTGAACTGGTACTGGTTCCCAGTCGGAAGCGCAGATATCTCCTGGAGTACCTGTTCACTTTGATGTAATAATACACATCTTGAAGATCTACTGAGCACATCCAGTCATCCTTTTCCAGTAGAAACAAAATGGACTGAACCATGACCATTCACAGCCTTGTATATTTCACATATTGGTTTAACCTGCTGAGATCCAGGATGGGTCTCAAGTCCCCTGTCTTTTTTAGTACTAAGAAGAATCTTGAGTAAATTCTGGATCCTGTCTGGTCTAGGGGACCTCCTAGATGACTCTTTTTCTGAGCAGCTATTCTATTTCTAACGCTGCCATCTCCCTCTGACTGGGTGGAACCTAGGGGATTATTTTCATTACTGTAGGGGGAAGTTGGGAAAATTGTATGATATAACCTCTAGATATAATTCTTGGCACTAAGGAATCTTTTGTGATGGGTGCCCAGGCTTTTTGATGCAGAGAAAAATGCCACCTCCCCGACCTTCCTCCAGAGGGCAGCAGTTGAGCCACTTTTCAGGAGTTCTGGTAGGGTTAGTCTGAGAAGGAATCCTGGAAACCCTGCTTTTGTAGGCCACCTCTGCCGCAGGGATGGTGTCTTTCATTAGAGTTCTCCCTCTGCCTCTGGGAGAACTATCTCTTCATGAGTCTTGGAAAGTACCCTGAGATTTGCAGAACAACATCTTTCTACCTCCTCACTGATTCCAGGAAAAAAGGTCTTGGAGAGGTAGATAAAATGTATTCCTGCAGCAGACATGGTCTTTACTTCTTGCTCACTTCTAGAGAGCATTTCATTTACTTTTGGGTCAAATAAGAAAGATCCACCAAACAGTGCATTGATGAATGAAGACTTGAAAGGCTCCACAAATTCACATAAGTGCATCCAGTCATGTCTCCTAATGGTTGAACCTGACACTCATGCTATACCTTCTGCTGTGTGGAAATCAGCCTCATGGAGTTGTTAATTATAGATTGAAGGGTGGCCAGTTGTGAAGAGACTTTACTTTGGCCCTCTGTAGACATGAACCTAGAAAGAGATTTGGAGGGCTCCTTGGTCAAATCTCTTTGCAATCTCAGGGAATGTGACAAGTAATTCAACAACCACAGAGCAACGGTTGCTGAAGCATAAACAAGTTTACAAAATCTGTTCAAGGCCCTAGATTCCCTGTTAGGGGGATGGACAGAAGAGCTTTGATCTGCAAGCTCTTTTTTAGTGGTCCTGTCACAACCATGGCATCAGCTGAGACCCCCTTGCTATTATGTGATCTGTCCTTTGGAGGTGTTAAGAATTTGTCTAGGTGCTTAGGGATGGGCTCCACAGTATCCAGTTCCTTCCATGCCCAGTGTGAAATGAGGTCTATAAGTTCATCAGCTGGTGGGAGTCACCCAAGAACTAGTCAGGCCAGACCTGAAAGCCTCCAGGAACACTGAGAACTCTTGGAACTGGCTGTCAGAAAACCAGCCACCTTTTTGCTTTAGGAGTTCAAGAAAGTCTGCAAAGGAGATGTCTTCAGGTGGAGATCTGGGAACCCTTCTCCTTCATCGAAATCTGTGTCCTCAGTGAAGGATTCCTGAGGGGAATCCAAGTGTCTCCTTTTACATGTTCCGAGGGACCTCATCAGAGGGATGGTCTGATGATGTATCAGAGGTGAGAGGGCAGTTCTAAGGGACTGACTGGAAACTTGAACGGATAGTCTTTCCCAGTAGAATAAAAGATTGAGGCTCAAAGCAAAGAGAGTAGAGTGATGTGTTATGAGGGGTGTAGGGATGCCCTTTCTCTAGGTAACAGCAAGTCCTCTCCACAGTCTCATAGGCAGAGTGCCTAGGGGATACCGAAGCCAGAGGTAGCAGAGCTGACTTTTCTTGCACCGCTGACCGCTGAATCCCCATAAGCCCTCCACCTGAGAATGGAGTCAGACCTGAGCTGTCCACAGCAACTTTGCAGTCGACCCTGGACCCCCGTTTTCACTGCTAATGCTTCGACTCTGACAGTCCTCTGGCTCCGAAAAGCTCAGTTAGCTATCTCACAGAAATGACTGGAGTTGAAAAATGAACTATCTTCTGATCCAATGTGGACACCCCCAGGGATCTCGTATCTGATGGCTCTGAAATGATCAGAGAAGGAGAAACTGCACTGTGTCTCTGTGATCTGCAAAAGTAGGTCTAGCTGCACAATTTTTTTGACCTTTGATGTCTATCTCTATGGCGGTCACTTTGTGTTTACTGTACTCTCTCTGTACAAACTTGGGCCATATAGTCTATTTGAATGTTCATCGTGCTTTCTATAGTAGTCAGCTTTGCCGTTTGCATCATCTGATTTTTCATTATATTTTGAAATAGGTGTGGCAGATGCATAGTAGTCCTGTGTAAAAAAAGAAGTTATGTACTCACCATAACGTTCCATGTGAGTTGTTTATCTCGCCTTTACTCTCACTGATGGGTTCGGAGCCAATCCGCGGCTCTGACACGGCCGTTAGCAAAGCTCAAGGTTTGCCAGTAACTTGAGACGAAGCCCCTTATCCCATGATGCACTGCTGGAATTACCTCAGATCTTGTTTGCTGTGTGTATATATAATCCTGTAAGGGGTGCACTCCCCAAGAAGGAAGAAGTAGTAGTAGTATTGAACAACCAGGATGATACTAGCCTCTAGGTCAACTGTCAGCCAGGAGGGGGATGGAGCGAGGGACGTGAGAATAAAGGCGAGATAAACAACTCACATGGAACATTATGGTGAGTACATAACTTCTTTATGTGAAGCTGTTAAATCTCGCCGTTTATTCTCACTGATGGGTAGCGTTGCTAGCACCCACAATCCTGGGTGGCTCACAGGAGTACATTTTTCAGGACAGTAGAACCAAAAGAAGACCTGTCCCTGGAAGCCTTATCCACTTTGTAATGAGTGATAAAGGTATGAGGCTTAGTCCAAGTGGCTGCAGCACAAATGTTATCAAGGGGCAATTTGGCTTGAAAAGCAGAAGACGTAGAAACGGGTCTGGTTGAATGAGCCTTTACTTTGTGTGGCAAAGGTATGTTAGCAGTTGCATGAACAAATGAGATACAATTCGATAACCATTTTGAAAGGGTTGTTTTAGCCAGTGGCCCACCTTTTCTGGTCTCCAAAAAGGATACAAAAAGTCGATCTGATTTCCTAATATCCTTAGTTCTATCAAGATAAAATCTGAGCTGTCTGTGCAGCATGTATTCTAATTTGTTGGAATGGTTGGGAAAAAAGACTGGCAACTCAATGACCTGATTGATATTAGACTCAGAACAGACTTTAGGCAAAAAGGAGAGGTTTGTTCTGAGAGATACTCTATCAGCATGGAAAATCATATAAGGAGGTCTGATTGACAATGCTTGTAGTTCTGACACTCTATGAGCTGAAGTAATGGCCACTAGAAAAATAGTTTTCCAGGACAAAAATTTGAGATCACAAGATGATGCTGGTTCTAAGGGGGGGGGGATTATTTGAGATAGCATAAAATTCAAATTCCAAGGAGAATAAGGGGTTTTGACAGGAGGTCTCATGTGAAAAACACCTTTGAGAAAAACCTTAGATAGATAACTTATGGGCCATAATATTTAACCCATCCAATCCAAGGTGGAAATTAGTTATGGCAGCTAAATGAACCCGAACTGTGGCAGCTGCTGCTCCTTCCTTAAAAATCATTGTCAAAAACTCTAAAATGGACGACAAAGGAGCTCGGAAAGGGTCAATTTTTTGTATGCTGGCCCAAATGGAGAACCTTTTCCACTTACTGCGATATAGTTTTCTGGTGAATGGTTTATGAGAAGACAATAGAATTTGTCTTGTGTCATCTGAAAGTGAATGAAGCCTGGCTATTTGGGTAGTGGATAAGCCAAGCAGTCAGCTTTAGAGACTGCAGTGAAGGATGGAGGTCCCCTGACGGGTGTGTCAGGAGGTCTGGAACTGGGTCCAGGATCCATGGATCCTCCAGCAGATGATGGTGAAGAAAAGGGAACCAAATCTGTTGAGGCCAATGGGGGGCTATAAGGATAACAGTCCTTTCCAGCAACTTTGCTTTCTGTAAAAACCTGGGTATCACTGGAACTGGAGGGAATGCATATAGGAGACCCGGAGGCCAATCGTGTATGAGTGTGTCTGTCAGGGGATGTCCCGGAGGTGGTATTAGGGCAAAGTAGCTTCTGCATTTGGTATTGATGTGACTGGCAAAGAGGTTGCAGCAAGGCTGGCCCCATTTGCGGAAAATCATGTCCGCAACGTGTTGGTTGAGAGACCACTCGTGAGGCAACAAGATTGCCCTGCTCAGCTTGTCTGCTATCACATTATATTTTCCCAGGATGTGCATTGCTAACAGAAAATGCTGGGATGACACAGCCCATTGCCATACTCTGTGGGTTTCTCGACAAAGGGGGTAAGACTCGTTTCCGCCCTGTTTGTTCAAGTACCAGACCACTGACATGTTGTCTGTCTGAATTGCAATTGTCCCTAGAGGAAGAGAGTCCTGAAAGTACTGCAATGCCAGAAGTACTGCTCTCAACCCCAGAACATTGATATGCAGATGTGACTCTTGATCCATCCATGTGCCTTGGGCAGTCTTTCCCTGAAAATGCCCCCCCTCACCCTATCAGGGAAGCGTCCATGGTCACAGTGGCTACTGGGGGGGGGTGAGCACAAAGGGTCATCCTATTGTGACATGAAGAGACGTCAACCACCACTGAAGGTCCCTCTTGCAAGAGTTTGTGATGAGAATCATATGGTTCATTGGCAATTTTTGGTAAGACCATTGAGCGAACAGAAGCCATTGAAGAATTCGCATATGCGTCCTTGCGAGTGGAATGGCTAGAATTGCTGCCGCCATCAAACTTAGAACCTTCAAGACCTCTGCGGCTGTAGCTATGTTCTTCGACACCAATGAGTTGATGTGTTGGCGAAGAAGTGAGACCCTTTTGACTGGAAGACGTAGAGTGGTGGTTGAGGTATCTAACTCTGTTCCTATAAAGATGGTATGCTGCGATGGCGACAAGGCAGACATTTCGAAGTTGACTGTAATGCCTAAGTGGTTGCAGAGTGTCAGAGTAGATTCTGCTGCCTCAATCAATTGAAGCCTGGTGGTGGCGGTAAGGAGCCAATTGTCTAGGTATGGAAACACCTGGAATCCAAGACGCCTCAGTTGAGCCATGACCACTGCCGTGCATTTGGTGAACACTCTGGGGGCTGTAGTGAGACCAAAAGGCAGGGCTCGAAACTGGTAGTGATTGGCCCCCAGCCGGAAACGCAGGTGGTCTCTGGAGTGTCTGCCCATCTTTATGTGGTAGTACACATCCTTGAGATTGATGGAGCACATCCAATCACCTTTCCCTAAAAAGGAATAATGGCCTGAAGCGTGACCATTCGGAACTTCTCTTTTTTTACAAATTGGTTGAGTCTGCTGAGGTCCAAGATAGGTCTCCAGTCCCCTGTTTTCTTTGGAACCAAAAAGAATCTTGAGTATGTTCCGAATCCTGTTTGGTCTGCTGGGACTGGCTCGACGACTCTTTTTTTCTAGCAACTTGCGGACCTCTATAGTTGCTTGTTCCCTTAGACTGGGTGGAACGTCTGGGATTCTGTTGACAGGAGTGGGAGGGGAAGAGAACGGTATGAAATACCCTCCAGAAATTATGCTTTGTACCCAGGTATCGGATGTTATGCTTAGCCAGGGTTCTGGGTACAAAGATAAGCGACCCCCGACTGCCTCCAGAGCTGGATAGCCGGGTCTCCTTTCAGGAGCGCTAGTAGGGCTGACCAGAGAACTGGCCTCTGTCACCCTGCTGTTGCGGACTCCCCCTGCTGTGCGGGTGGCATCTTCCATTATAACCCCCTCCTCTGCCTCTAGAGGGGGTTTCACCATGTGTGTCCTGAAAGGCTCCCTGGGCTTTTCGGAACCACATCTTTCCGCCCTTAGGGCCCTTGGGATAGGGCTGAATAGGGGTAGAAAAACAGACTCTGACGGCAGATAGAGTCTTTCCTTCCTGCTCACACCTGTTTAGAGTTTCCTTTACCTTGGGCCCAAACAGGGATGAGCCATCAAATGGGGTGTTGATAAAGGAAGACTTGAAAGGCTCAGCAAAGGAACAGAGATGCATCCATGCTCGTCTACGCAGAGCAATGCCTGAACTAGCGGCTCTACTCGAACCATCAGCTGCGTAAGATATGAGATGCATGGACGAGTTCACAATCAAGTTTAGGGTAGCGAGCTGGGTGTTAACGTTGTCGGCAACCCCTGCAGCTACTGTACCCTGGAGAGTATCTCCTAGCTCTTTCAGGAGATCTCTTTGTAGTCTGGTAAAATGGGTTAAATAGTTCAGTGATCAAAGGGAAAAAGTTGCTGAACTAAGCATGCATTTCCCATATCTATACATGATCCTGGAATCTCTGTTAGGAGGATGGTTAGATGAGGACATCTCAGACGTTTCCTTTTTGGTGGCTGCTGCCACCACCATGGCATCAACAGGCACTCCCTTAGTCAAAAAAGCTTTGTCCACGGGGGCAGAGATGAACTTATTTGGCTTCTGAGGGACAGGTTCCATGGCCTCCGGAGACTCCCATGCCTTACGAGAGATCAGCTCCATGAGCTCATCGTAAGGCAGAGAGACACAAGAGGTGGAAGGTTGAGACCCGAAAGC
This sequence comes from Protopterus annectens, assembly GCF_019279795.1. NCBI lineage: Eukaryota > Metazoa > Chordata > Ceratodontiformes > Protopteridae > Protopterus > Protopterus annectens. The sequence continues at coordinate 534,555,578 of NC_056746.1, forward strand.
CTTCAAGAGCACTGACTCGTCCTCAGTAGAGCTTTTGGACTGCCAACCACCCTTCTGATTAAGGATCTCTAATATCTCCGTAAAGGAGATATCCTCAGAGGGGGATCGAGGGGACCCTTCTGACTCATCCAAGTCAGTGTCAGATGTCAAAGACTCCTGTGGGGAGTCCAAGTGCCTCCTCTTGCACAGTCTCTCCCTGGGTACCTCCCTCAGTGGAGGCTTCTGGGGTGGTCTCAGAAGAGCAGGGGGCACCCCTGTGGGGCTACTTGAAGCTCAGGGTCTCTACACTTGGGTTGACCGGTAGAAGCAGGAGCAGACACAGGCACTTGAGGGGAGGAGGAAGTTAGACCTGATGCTGATGATGTCTTTGTAGACATCACTCTCCTCATGGCATCGAATGCACCATGACTCTGATGAAAAGGGGCAGATGGATCCGAAGGGATCGTCCGATCCTCCCACACCAAGGCCATGGTCTCTGAGCCCGAGGTAGGAGCCAAGCTCATCCGAGCCGAAGCCCTGAGAGGAAGAGTCGGCACCGACAAATTGGTATGACTATCCTCTCCGGACCCAATAGGAGAGTGTCGGCTCCTAGAGTCCCCGGTCAGCGCCGAGGACGTCCGAGTAGATGGAACCGATAACACTGGAGCAGGTCTCGGCTCCACAGGCTCAACAACCATCAGGTTGGCCTCCTCTGGCTCCGAAAGTCCAGTAAGGTGTCGGAGCCAACAACAATTTGGCAAGGCCTGGTGCCCGTAAAAGCTTCTGTACCAACCGGTCCATATCCAGATCTGAGAGGCTGACAGAAGACTTTGAGGAGTGCACCGGGGGTACTGATTGGAGCAGAGGAGATGAGGGAATCTCAGAAACCGGTTCCAAAGCTGTGAGCTGGCTCCGAACAGAAGGGACATTCGGTTCCGAAGGCAGTGGAACCGATGACCCTACACTCTCCAAATTTTAGCCTTTTTCGATAACTTAGAGTCACCTGAAAACTTGGATGACTTAGAGGATTTACTAGCACCATCCTGGTCACCCAGTGCTTCCAAGAAGGGGTGCTGAAGTAAACCCATGTCCACCAGTTTCCTCCTCCTCTCTAAAAGTACCCTGGAAGAGAAGGAGTGACAAATGCTACAAGAGTCTTGGAGGTGTAATGCCCCCAGACAATAAACACGCTGAATGTGCCCGTCAGTGACTGACATTTTTTGTCCACAATCCGGACATTTTTTGAAGCCAGATTTAGGATGTAGCTTCTCTTTCTCATCAGACATCCTTTTAAATTTAGACAAATTTAAACAAATGGAAAAAAACACACTCAAAGCACTATTTAAATAACTACTGGCTAAGACTTAGTTAAATACAAGGCCAGCTACTAGGCCAACTGCTAACTAGAAACACTTCTATAGAAAAAACAAAGCCAACACAGGGCACCTATCTAAATCTATAAATATATATATATATATATATATATATATATATATATATATATATATATATATATATACACACATATATATATATATATATATATATATATATATATATATATACACACATATATATATATATATATATATATATATATATATATATATATAAACTATCCTAACAAGAATGAAAGTCAAGAAAAAGTTTTAAAAACTTGCAAGTAGTTGAATTTGTCCAATAAAATTGGTCCGAGCTATCTGGAACACAGAGATCTGTGCCGCGGCAAACTAGATCTTAGGTAATTCCAGCAGTGCATCATGGGATAAGGGGCTTGGTTTCGAGCTACTGGCAAACCTTAAGCTTTGCTAACGGCCGTGTCAGAGCCGAGGATTGGCTCTGAACCCATCAGTGAGAATAAACAGTGAGATTTAACAACTTTGTATCAAGTGTTTCTTATAACTTTTATACAGTGTGGTTTCAATCTGTCCAGTATGCCCCTTAACTGACCTAATGTCCAGGAAATCAATCTGAGCAAAATGTAACATGCTCTTAAATTTTAATTACATGTTATTTTAGAAAAAAATTAGAGGAGGTGATTTGAGAAATGATACAGAAAGAGAGGAGAACAGATAGATTGTAAGATTAAGGGTACAAGCATGTCCAGGCTTAAATGAAGCATTTACTATTAAACCTATTTTAAAAGACTTAAGAAACAGAATTAGGTGAATATACCTTTAAATCCTAATCACTGTGAGGTAATTCATTGTCACATGACTCACCACTGCATCTGTAGCTTTGTATAAAAGTACTTTCATCTGCCTGTTATACCTTTTGCTTGATGAAGCTATTTGTAGTGAAAATATTTCTTGTGTTTTTAAGTTGTTCAACTGTGCTGTTTTATTAAAAGTTGCTTTTGGTAGCCATGGTACTGGTTTGCTTTTATTTTTAAGCATTTTTCTACATTTGTAGCAAACTTTACTTTAGCTAAGTGGCGGAGCTTTTCCTTATGTAACTAAGTTTTTATCGCATATGCCCATGAACATGGTTTACCAATATAGCAGTATCCCACCCACCAGCATTGTGCAGCAATGAGCCATTATGGAAGTATTGAGCTACTTGATGTTAAACAAAATCCCTTGATTTGTGAGTTTTCTGGATGAAGGGACTGAAGACAACATAAATACTAATGTAAGTCTGCACACTGTTACTGTTAACTACAAATAGAAACAGAGTATTTTTGAAACCAAAATGCAGCAGTTTAAGAGACTAAAGCAGCAGTGTTTACCGCCTTTGATGTCTATATTAAAAATAAGATCATCCCTACAGGCTTGAGAATACTGAAAATGTCGACATACAGGGGTAAATATCCACAATTTCTCACACAATGGCAGGCTATTCACTTAAAATGCTCAGTTCAATACATGGAGCTCATGAATAAACATTTTGAGCCCATCAAGAATGAGCTTAAAATGAACATAATACAATGATTTAATAACCAACATAGAAATTACCGCTCATTTAGTCCTATTTACTGAAACATTGGATAAACTTGCTGCTTTTGAGGATCGTTTAACTGAAACAAAACAGCACAAGTTAAAGGGAGACTTCTGTGATTTTAAAAATGGGAATGTCTTTGCATGCTACAAATAACGACAGTCATTCTACTGCAGAGGCAGAGACAAATCAGGAACAGCACTGAACACCAGTGACATCGAAACAGCAGCTGAAGGAACAGCAGTTCCTATAGAACAGCCGAACAAGCAAACAATAGTTGATTCCCTTCTAATTTCTGCATTAGACCCCATGGATTTCCAGGTCCTTCAAAAAGAACCATGTCCGATGCTGCAGGACAGGAGGAGAGTGAACAGCAGCAGAGGTCAGAGTCAAAGAAGGTTAATGGAATGCAGAACACAAACAAAGAGTCAGAGCAGGATATAAATGGTTATTGTTGTTTTTCTTTCGGCTTTTCCCAGTTAGGGGTTGACACAGCGGAACTCCGGTCGGCTAATCATTGGCAGTCGATTTTTATGGTGCAGAGGTGCCAGCCCGACATCCAACCTTCACCGAAGGCACGCCCATTCACGCATGTCTTTCGAATGCCACTCGACCACGGGGAGGACATGCAGACTCCACACAGAAGGCGCTCCAGCCGAGAATCGAATGGGAGAACCTCTTGTTGTGAGGCTACAACGCTACCGCTGCACCACCACGGCTTTCCTGCACCACTGCGGCTTTCCTGGATATAAATGATATAGTTTTCAATTTATCTAAATACAGGTTAACAGAACATGAATATGCTATACTCAATAAAGGTTTAAGCTTTGTAGCTGCTGGACATTTAGACAGTTCAAATATCTTAACAGAGTTCAAGTTATTTACTCGGCAGCCAAACCTTAAATTATTGTATGGTTTTAGTGTCTGTCATCCTATTGTAATTAATAAAAGGACCAGCACATTTGTTCCTACTAATAATCCACTAAAAGAAGTCTTTGAGAAGGCAGTGTAAAATGACATTTATCAGCATATTATGGGACCTCATGAAAAACATTTTTACAATTTATCAAAAAGAACAGCAAATGGCTATTAAGTCACAAACTTTCAATACTGTTACTGTTATCAAGGGTATTGATAAAAGCAGTGCAGTAGTATTAGACACAGAGTATTACTGGTCTAAGATGTTTAAAATGTTTAATACTGCCTATTAATAGAAGGGAAGCTGTGACTATTTTTAATTATGTGAATTCTGCTGTACACCATATGCATTTAAATGGTGACATTTCACTGGATCTTTTAGACGTCTTACATATACCCACACACTGGGATACCAGTTATATATGGGGTTCCCAAAATCCACAAGTCACTACTGGAATCACCACTCAGATCTATAGTCTCGGCACATGGTTGGGTAAATGAGCCAATATGGAAATATCTGAAAAATAAAATAAAATCAGCATTAGGTAGGTCTACTGCCATCATACAAGACACTGCAGATTTTCTTCAACAGTTATGTAGTTGGTCCACCAACAATAATGTATTAGACTATTTTCTTACCCTTGAAATAGACTCTCTTTTCACATCTATACCAAATGACACAGGTGTAGAATATGTTTGTGAGTCTATTGCTGGGAACCCCATATACACAGCTACAGATTCAAATGCAATTTGTGCCTTATTAGAATTAGTTTTAAATAATAACGTTTTTTTGTTTCTTGATCATTACCATAAACAACAGATAGGGGTGGCTATGGGCACAAAGTTATGAACAAATGGGAAATTGACTATCATTACTGTAGCAACATTTTATTTTACAAATGATTTGTTGATGACATGTTTCTCATTTGGCAGGGTGCACTTACTTTGTTTAATGATTTTTTTAATTATATTAATACATCTACTTTTTTTTATTTAACAGCACATTACATTTTGCTCAGCTTGATTTCCTGGACGTTATGTTAGTTAAGGGGCATACTGGACAGACTGTAACCACACTGTATAAAAAGGAAGTTAAAATAAACACCTACTTACACAGGACTAGTATGCATCCACCACCCATACTTCAAAATATAGTGAAAAATCAGATGATGCGAACAGCGAAGCTAAATACTATAGACAGCATGATGAACATTAAAATGGACCATATGGCCCAAGATTTTGTACAGAGGGGGTAAGAGAAATACAAAGTGACTGCCATAAATACAGACATCAAAAGTCAAGGAAATTGTACAGCTAGACCATTTTTTTGCAAATCACACAGACACAGTGCATAGCCTGGCCACAATTAATGAAGTTGATAGCACCAAGAAATGTAAATTTAGATGCACATTAACATATAATAGAAACACATCCATAGTCAAACAGGCAATAAATTCATTTTGGTTCATGGTATAACAAATTCCCCAGTTTAAGGATATTGGACATGAACAACTCTCTTCTGCTTATAAAAGGTCTAACAACCTAAATAATAGACTGTATTATAAGGAACAGAAAGAGAATTTAGGTCACATTACCAGTAACAAAAAAGGTACACATACGTGCAATAGCTGCCAATTTTTCAGCTACATTTACACACATAAAAGTATTAAGCATCTGGTTAAAAAAGTAAATTTTTTATGACAGCGTATAGTACCTGTGATACTAAAAATTTGGTTTATATGGCAGTATGCCAACAATGCGACACTTTCTATGTAAGCAAAACTAAAAGAATGCATATGTGATAATTTCTCTGAGATATGCAAAAAAGTTGAGACAAGCGCATTGTACAAACACATTATGGAGACAAATTATGCACATAATTTTAAATTTTTAATATTACAAGTTATTTTAAAATAAATTAGAGTACGTGATTTGAGAAATGATACAGAAACAGAGGAGAATTGATGGATTGTAAGATTCAGGGCACAAGTGCGTCCAGGCTCGTCTATTTCAAGGGTAAGAAAATAGCAGTCCAATACATTATTGTTGGTGGACCAACTACATAACTGTTGAAGAAAATCTGCAGTATCTTGTATGATGGTAGTGGACATACCTAATGCTGATTTTATTTTATTTTTCAGATATTTCCATATTGGCTCATTCACCCAACCATGTGCCGAGACTATAGATCTGAGTGGTGATTCCTGTAGTGACTTGTGGATTTTGGGAACCCCATATATAACTGGTATCCCAGTGTGTGGGTACATGTAAAAAGTCTAAAAGATCCAGTGAAATTTCACCATTTAAATGCATATGGTGCACAGCAGAATTCACATGTAGCATTTACTATTAAACCTATTTTAAAAGACTTAAGAAACAGAATTAAGTGAATATAGCTTTAAATCCTAATTGCTGTGAGTTAGTTCATTGTCATGTGACTCACCACTGACTTTATTGCTTTGTATAAAAGTACTTTCATTTGACTGTTACATCTTTTGCCTGATGAAGCTATTTGTAGCAAAAGTATTACTTGTGTTTTTAAGTTGTTCAATTGTGCTGTTTTATTAAAAGCTGCTTATTGGCAGCTATGGTGCTGGTTTGCTATTTGTAAGCAATTATCTACATTTGTAGCAAACGTGGCTTTATCTATGTGACAGAGCTTTTCCGTCTGAATTTTTAAAGTCTGCCAACTCATTATGCTCCCAGAAAATATTCTTCCAATTACCTCTTTCTTCCCCATCACACCTCTAACATTTGCTTCCTACTCGAGGAAAAATTCTTTGGAGTCTACTTGCGTTATAAAAATACTTCCAAGCAAAGATCCTAAATCTTCTAGACTTTTTGCATATTTAGGAGACATACATATATCCCCTCATTGTTTCTTTGTGAATTTCATACCCAATCTCTCTTCCCAATTCTTTCTAACCCCCTCTGACTGATTCTTATAGTTAACATGTAATATTTTGTAAGTTCTACTAATTATTCTTTTTTTTAATGGCAGCTTCTGTTCTAGATTCTACTAAAAACTCTACAAGTGCTGGTCTTGCACTTAGGATCCTCCTATTTATTTTTCTTTGCCTATACTCTGATATCAATTCTTGATAGAGAAGGCAATCTGTAATCTGTAGCCCAAATAAATTATTGGCCTCTTACATGGAATTATCTTTACTTTTCTAATTATTTGCTCCCAGTACCTTGTTTTTTGTGCCAGTTTTCTCTAATAAATTTCAGCCCCCTCTTGCCTATTGTTTCTATCCCTAATTGCAGTCATCCCTATCTGCAGAAACTCCTTTCTCCATTCATGTGTTCGCATTGTTCTTAAAATACTTTCTGCTACTTTATGAATATAATATTCTGTATGGTTATTGTTACTGCCCTTAAGAATCTGCTTCCAAAATCCCAGTCTCTCCTTCTTTCTTGATCTCCCCCCTGCTTCATCATCATACCTTTCCACTTTGAATTATAGGTTTCTGCTTGTGTTATGTATAGGAGCCTTAACTGTGTAGCTCTGAAATTTTGCTGCCTTCCCTTCCCAGATAAAATCCTTCAGTTCTTTATTAACTGCTATCCACAACTTCTCCTCTGGTTGATTAAAATTTGCTTAACCTTAGTATAAAACTAAAGAGACTAAAAATATTTTAACTGCTTGTATCTTGCTATCCATATCCATATAACAGAGCTTCCAATTTCTCAGTTTTGTACTATCATTTAGTTTCTTCCCCTATATCCTTAGCTGCCACTCCAGAATCCTATTTAATCCATACTCCTAAGTAATTCATTTTATCAAATCCCCATAAATATGGATATTAATGAACCAATTTGTATGTGTGTTTGTGTACAAGATTTACATTTACTGTCTGTTTTATCTTCATTAATTTTGTATCCTGATAAAGATGCAAAATTGCCTCAAAATGTTCCACAACTCTGAAATGTCCTTTTCTGGTTTTATCAGGTATAAGATAATATCATCTGCAAATACAGCCAGCTTTTATTGACTACTCTACCAATTATATCCTTGAATTTTTCAGTCACTTATTTTCCTTGCCAATGGTTCTAAATAAAGTGCAAATAACAAAGGGGAAAGAGGTAACCCTGCCTGGTTCCTCTGCTCAAACAGAAATTATCAGAGAGGAATGCACTCACTTTGATTTTCACCTCCAGTCCCTCATACATCCTCCTAATCAACCTTTTATTTTATTAGGGAATGCAAATGCTTCCACTGCCCTACTCATAATTTCCCTGCTTACTCTGTCAAATGCTTTCGCTGTATCAAGACTCACCAACAACAGTTTTCTTACATTCAGCTTCCCTCTGGATCATCAACATTCTGTTAATGCTGTCAAATGTGGTCTCCTCTCCACAAAACCACACTGATCCATATCTATCAATTTTTGCATCAACATTGTCATTTTTTTAGTCATTGTAGACATAAACACTTAATAATCATGGTTTAGGATTGAAATGGGCCTGTATGAAGCTGGACCTAAAGGTCTTTACCCCCTTTAGGTATTACAGCCACCACCACCTTCTTCCAGGATGTTGGTGCTTCTTCTCCTGTTAAAATACTGTTAAAACCTTCCAGATCTTTATCAGTTTTCCCTTCCATCTGTTCCTGGGGGACTGTCCTGTAGATTGGTTATACATCACCATTTTTTTATCTCATCTCTTCCTATACTGTTAGTAATTGAGCCTCACCTACCTCTAATCTTGACATATTTAATTCTTCCATAAACATTTCCATTTGTACCTTTTCTTGATTTGCATATTTCTCTGCTTTACAGAGACTTTTATAACATTTCCGAAATATTTCAAGTACAGTTACAGGATTCTCTTGTTATAGGATCACAGTAAGTGACTAGGCTAACGGCTCTAGGGCCCTTACAAGTCTAGTTCTGGATTTGTTTCAATGATCAGCACCTCTTGCTCTTTTCCAACAGAGAAACAGGTGGAATCCCCGGGATTAATTTACGGTTACCCATTCACTTGTCCAGATTGCGCTGAAGAGGGCCAAAGATGTGCTCTGCTTGTCATGAACTGGGAGTCTCTTCATTGGTGTGGTAACCTCTGGGAGACAAATCTGTCCCTCAAGCAAGTTCTATTAATGTCACATATCAGGTTAAGGTATTTAGAGAGTAACCTGTGAGCCACTTGACTTACTGATATGCAGCATTTCCAATAAAGCAAAGTCAGAGGTTGCCTTATACGCAAGGCATAGATTACCTCTCAGTAGTCTGTAACTAACAGAATAAAGTGGCAGTAATTTCAGCCGCTCTACATAGGACAGATGCTGAAGACCTTGAATTCTCCTTGTGAGGGATTTTTGTGGTCTCTCCATTGCTGTAGATGTCTGAATTACTGGCCTGAAGAGGGAAGAGTACAGGGAGATTATAACTTCTTTTTTCTTGGAGACAATGCCCTTACCTATGAGATGAGCAATATAGAATGCCCTTCTTACCACTGTGGAGACATGGTGATGTCAACCTGTGCCCAGGTCTCTCACCACTGAGTGTGTGCATAGGGTGTTTCTATTGATGTGGCATTTAGCCAGAATATTGCTCTTACTGAAAGGGATGATAATATATTTTTTGCACTGAGCTTAAGGCAGTGACTTTGGCACCAATCATTTGTTTGCATAAGACCCTTTTGTAGGATGCTGACATCATTTGGAGATTCCATGACCCCTCCCAGTTTGCAGTTGTCAGCAAACTTTGTCAGCCACAGACCTTTAGTTTTTGCTTGTACTTCACAGAAATAGATTTTGAACAGTAGAGGTCCCAGGTCTGATCCCTGTTGAACACCACTGGTTACGGGTCTTCTGTTGGAGGTGGATTCCCCTATTTTGACTGTATGGATTGGGATTCTATCAGTGAGACAGTTAGTGACCCACCTAAAGACATAAAGGTTGATACCCAGCTGGGTGACTTTGTCAATAATGGCAATGTGGAAAATAGTGTCACAAGCCTTGGCCAAGTCCAGGTAGGCTGTATGCACAGTTTTCCTCCTGTCCAGGGCCCAGGTGACTGTCTCAAAGAAGTCCATCAAGTTTAACAGGCATGATCTCTCTCTGACAAATCCAAAATGAGTAGGGTTAAGTGTTTGGAGATTACCTATATATTTGTTGATAAGGTCCATGATGATTCGCTCCATTGCCTTGCAGATAAGGCTAGTCATGCTAATAGGTCTATACTTCCCAGGGTCAGTGGAAGCATCATCTTTGTGCAAGGGGATAACTGTGGCCGTTTTCCATTCATCTGGGATGAAGCCAGTGCTTAGACTATGATTGAAAAGAGTACCCAATGATATTGCTAATTCTTGTTGGAACCCATGTAGGAAGCAGCCTAGGATGTTATCAAGTCCCATAGATACTGTGTTTTTGGCCTTAGAGAGGGCATTTACGACCTGCTCTCCATAGATGCAAAGTGGAGGACAGGTGGAAGGAATGTCATGGGGTATGAGTGGCATACCTCTCAACCTGGAAACATCAAAAATCTGGACAAGGCCCATGAAAAATAGGTACAAATCTGTATGCTGATTAACATCTAATTTGCATACATAATTACGTAACTCCACCCACTCCAATGGAATTGTGGGATACCAACTTTCAAATGCAAACTGAAGAACAGACAACCAAAATATGGCACCAGAGTCCCCCTGCGGCCATTCCAATGTCCCATTACCTGGCTATTTCACCCCATTTACAATAAACACTAATGCATGCATACTGCTTTACTTCTACAATGATTATTTGGATTTTATTTTTACATTTTACAGCACAACAATATAGAAACACTAACATACATCATCTGGTAAACAAAGCAATACTGTCTCACAATGAAAATAGGCTTGACATTAAAACTTCTATGCCCTTGAAACTCACATTCATTGAAACAGCATTGAAACCCACATCCAAAGAAAATGCATCTGGCCAGTGATGGATAAAGATTACCTTTGGGCTGTTTTCAAATCATTGGCCCCTTGCACAGAAAGCAAGAAACATACATGTCTTCTTTTCTTTGCTACACCTTCCTGACTTTATTAAATTATCTTCCTTGTATAATACAACACACTTGTTAGACATAGCGCATTTTAAATTTATTGTTTGAACATTTTACCAGTAGATTGTACTCAGACAATGAAACAAAATGCATGAACCAATAATGACAAAACTGCACAATTCATAACATTTCCATCATAAACGTTTACTTCCACACCCACACTATAAATAAAATGACAGTAGTGTAAGCCATAGGCATCTTGCACAGCATCTCGTACTTATTTTCAATTTCATTTTTTGGGGGGGGGGGGGACAAAAGGTCAAAAACCAGGGACACATTTTAAACATTGCTTGTATAATTTTGTAAAGTTGCTAGAATAAAATGCTGTGTTACCATCATGCATTTCACTGGCAAGTGTTGAACCCAGGACCCTATGCACTACAGTCAGAACAATATACCACTATGCCAAATCAGCAGCTTCCTAAAAAATAGGAAAAAACATAGCTCTCAACCTCTTAGCACAAAAAACATAGACAAAGCCAATAATAGGGGAATACAAATTCAGTTCTCACTTCTCAGTATAGCTCTCAACCTCTTAGCACAAAAAACCTGGACAATAATGGGGGAATATAAATTCAGTTCTCACTTCTCACCATAGCTTTCAACTCTTAGAACAAAAAACCTGGACAAAGCTCACAAGTGGTGGTGGCTAGAGACTTACCAGTGACACTTTTTAAACATTGCTTGTGTAATTTTGTAAAGTTGCTAGAATAAAATGTTGTTACTACCATGCATTTCACTGGCAAGTCTTGAACACAGACCCTATGCACTACAGTCAAAACATACCACTATACTAAATCCTATTTTTCAGGAAACTGCTGAAGACTGAAACTTAATGACTATCATTTAGTGAATAATTTCAGTTCCCACTTCTCACCACAGCTCTCAACCTCTTAGCACAAAAAACATGGACAAACAACAAAGCCAATAATGGGGGAATACAAATTGTGTTCTCACTTCTCATCACAGCTCTCAACTCTTAGCACAAAAAAAATCTGGATAATGCTCAGAAATGGTGGTGGCTAGGGACATTAGGCTCTTTTTACCCTGTACCAAATGTACAGGGTTTGTGCCTGAATACCTCCAGCAACCAGGTGTATTACATGGGGGTATTCACACACACACACACAAATGCAGACATACACTCTTGCACTGTACCTCACAGTAGTGGAATTATCTGATACACCACTGTCTTAGAAATAGTATATATTTCCCCCCTAATTGCATATGCAGGTTTTTTTCTGTTCCATCAGAAATGGATTCTCAGACTTTCAACCAGCACCTTATTTTGGCTTTGTTAGAATCAGTTACAGCATAGTCATCCATATTGTACAGAAATGATGCACTGATTTTTTTTAAGTGCTATGTCATTTCAATAACACAGACTGATAACCTTTTTATGCACTGTATTCTGTAGCAGAATACTTTATTTATATAACCTGGATGGTAAACTCATCTATACACATTATACTAAAAGATGAAAAGTGTGGCCAACTAATATAAGAATGATATCCTCTGTTTTATAAATGCTATACATCCATATTCAGAAATTATTGGGAAAGTAATTCATGATACCCTATATATATATATATATATATATATATATATATATATATATATATATATATATATATGAAGATGTTACAGCTAACCAGTGAATTTATCATTTCTCAATGACTGCTCTTCATTCAAAGCTGAAACATTATCTCACACTTCTTCTTCCCAAAGAGGCAGTGATAATAATACCACATTGGTAAAAATGTATGAGTTCAACCACAATGCCTGTAAACACATCTGTTCTTGGCAGATTCCGATACGTAGATAAAACTAGGTCTTGCTTTCCATTAAGCTAGTTTATGCTCTGTTGGTGCAGGCACAAGAATAAGTAGCCCTGGGTTTTACACAAAATATGTGTTGCTCTGTTTCCATGGAATAAAAGGTCACTGTCCCAAGGTAGAGTTCATCTTTTAGCAATTAGCATGTATATTATACACGTAACATGAACAATCAAAACTGTAAGTTAAGAAAGCAACGTAGAGCTTACAATGGATTCCGTACCTAATGCTTGAATGGTCTCAGCATCAGATTCTCTCCTTTATATTTAATGGTAAAATCATGCGCAAAATGTACTGCAGTGTTACTAAATTAAATATTTATATAAAACATGAAATAAAAATGTAATCCAGCAGTCCTACCTGCTAACACAGTAACTCATAAGCACTATCATTTGCATACATGTATGCATGCAGACCTACCAAGTACAACCACACACACTCACACATACACACACACCTTTGTTCCTTACCTACTTGCAAAGTATAGCTTCCGAATCCCCCTCGCAGCACAGTTCCTGTCCAAAACGGCAAAATACATCCTGTCCCCCTCACATCTCTTCTGAATGGCAGCAGACAGTTTAAAAATCTTTTCAAGCAAAGCACGTTCATGCCTGCTCGCAGCCAGCTGGAAATGATGACGTGAGCTCCTTGAGCTCAATTCCGACTGGCTGGTAGTGCTGACAGAGCTGAAGTCATCTCGCACGTGATGACGTCAGCTCCGACAGCGCGGAAATTCGAAAAAGAAAAAGAAAAAAGAAAAAAAAAATCGGAAATGAAGGGGTGCCACTCGGGAATTGTGGCGCCCCTTCATTTGGACCCGAAAACTCGGTAAAAAACAAGTAATTCGGGACGGTTGAGAGGTCTGATGAGTGGTGGGGATAGGAGAGTGAAGTTTTTACACAACCTGTTGGCTAACAGGTTTGCTATGTCCACACGCTCAGTGTATGTGATATCATTAACTAACAGTTCAGTGCAAATCTGGGTCTTACCTTTTAGGCTATGGATGTAACTAAAGAATGCTTTATGGTTGTCCTTAGTTGAGGATACTAATTTGGATTCATAGTTTGCTTTGCAGGACTTCACAAGAAGTCTTATTTGCTTGTTTAAGCTGAGGAGGGAGTGTTTCCAGTTTAGGGCATGCTCCCTTTTACTTTTGGATACAATTTCTTCCTCTTATTGTAAAGCCTGTTAATGGCAATCGACCACCAGGCAGGTTTGCTCTTCCCTGAACAGCATGTTTTGGTCCTATCAGATACAGCCACTTCAATGTAGTTATACAGGTGTTTGTAAAAATCATTGGTGTAGGACTCGGCATAGTTGCCAGTTCTATCTGAGGTGCAGTGAAGCTGTTTATACCATCCCTTAGAACAATATAATCTGCTTTGGAGAAGTTTTTTAGTTTAGTTGCTGCTGGGGTGGGGTCCGGTGTGAAAGTTACTTCGTATGAGACTGAAATGAATATTGACACACCACCGCCTTTATTTTCACACCTTCCATTCATGGTCTGAACATGTGGTAGGCACAGACATCAGCATCTTCCAAGATGAGGACTGCTTCCAGTGAGGGCAGTTTCATGCGAAGACTCCAAGCATTTAGCAGCATAACCTTGAGATTGTTTTTTGAGGAAAATTGTCTTTGTGACATTGCCTAAAAAAGGCACTATGAAGGTGGCAAGAGCTTTTGCCAGTAGGTGAAATCTCAGGGGCGAAAGATGAAGACAATCTCTGGCAAAGCATCATGTCATGTCTATCGATCATGTCATACCAGGCTGACAGAAGCTGGATCCCCCTAGAGTGACACCAAAAACTAAGCCAATTATTGAAGTCAATGATTTTCTGTTTATACTGTGGTATCATCCTAGGTGAGGGTAATATGCTGCTCAGGGCCAGGGACATACTTCCCTGTGGCACATAATCAGAGAGCTCAATTACCTCTCTCTTCATGTAGCCCAGGGATGTACGTCTCAAGTCATTCACACCAACATGTACTAAGAACAAATCATAATGGTACTTGTTGTTGAGAGACTTGAGTGCCTGCGTGCTCTGATGAATCCTGGCACCAGAAAGACAGCTGACTGTGACTTTTTCCTTGTTCAGCTTGGTGAGGAGGGACATGTGTGTGTCTCACTACAGAATCTTCTATGAGTCTCTTATGACTAAGATATTTGGAGTGGATGTGTGTTGTCTTATGTGCTTTGATGGTGAGAAACTTGTGTGTCATTATGTGTAGTATGTATTTTGGGTGTTATGGTTGGTTTAGTATGTTTGTGTTTTGTAGGTCACTGGTGTTTAGGAAGATCTTCTGTGGGTAACTTCACATATGTTGGTCTATATGTATGCTGCATGTCATGCGTAGGAGTTGTGGTAGGTGGGCTGGCAACCCATTCTGTATTGCTATCTATTGCGGGAAAGAGATGTGATCCCAGATTCATAATATAGTCTCCTTAAGCTTGGCGACAACACTTTCTACTTTCTGTTGCCTGAGATGTTGCGCTAAAAGTTTTTGTGCTCTGGCGCTATTATCAAAATACAGTTCCTTAACAGCAATCTTTATAAACTCATGCATATTATCAAGGTAATCCTTTATTTTCTGCTTAGTATTCTACAATTTCTCCTCTTCTTGTTCTGTGAGATTCCACCTATTCAGCAATAATTTAACATTTGTCAGTCCCTCTAAATAGTTCTTATTACTTCTTAACCATCTCTCTCTTTCTTTTATTTCCAACCTAGTTTTAAACTCCACTTTAACTTTATCCCACTCCCTAGCTCTATTTTCAGAAGAAATTTCTATCTTCTCTAATAACTCCTGAATAATTTCCACTGCCCATTCCTTAAATTCCTCCCTTTTTAAGAGATAGGTGGGAAAGTGCCAGTGTCTCATTCTCATTTCATTACCTTGTGTTTTTATTTTAGTTATTATTGGCATGTGATTTGAAATAGTTATTGGATGCATGTCAAAATGTTCAATTAAATACACATGCTCCTGTGAAATACAAGTTCTACCTAGCAAAGCCATTTTTTGTATCTTGGGGAATAATATGTAAATTCACTCTGAATTCCTACTACTGAATTCACTTCTTCTATGCCACATATTTTCATAAATTTCTTCAAAAATCTTTCCTCCTTTGTTACATTTTCCATTATGGGCCCCCTAGACACAACTTCACTGCTGCAAATCAAATTCCATTACCACCTATAACTAATATTCCCTGCTGAATGATGATTATTTTTAGGTGGAATATAAACAGATGCTAATGCAATCCTCCTCCCTTGTCGGTAGTCACATAACACTACAACTCTACCATTATTATCTTTTATCTTCATCTACCACTATTGGAGCTCTTCTTGCAATTAGTATAAGTATTTATTTTCTTTGTCCCACATATTCTGCTGAATAGCCATCCTGAAAACCTTTCTTTATCAAATTCACATGTTCAGCTCTTTCCAAAGTGTCTCCTTTAGCATAGCTATTTGCACTCTACATTTTTTAATACAATTCAATACTCTTTCTGTTTTGTATATACCTGTGAGATCATTCACATTTAAAGATAATACAGAATAAGAAGTTATGTTCCTACCATAACGTTCCATGCTAGTTGTCTTCTCTCGCCTTCTTTCTTGCTTGATGGGTTCGGAGCCGATCCTCGGCCCACTCACTTGCTTTAGCTCGAGAACTCCTTTTACCAGCTCGAGGCAGCCCCATATCCCATGATGCAAGGCAGTAAATACCCAGATCTCGTTTGTTGACAAAGGGCAATAACACCAAGCATAACATACTTCCCAAAGGAAGAAGAAACTTACAGATGGAAAAAGGACCAGGTCTGAATGGTCTTTAGCATAATAGTTTCTTATACAAGGTCTGTCCAGGCCAGGGGAAGGAGGGAGGGTCGAAGAAAGAAGGCAGAGAAGACAACTAACATGGAACGTTATGGTAGGAACATAACTTAATGTTAAGTTGTCAATCTCGCCTTCATTCTTGCTTGATGGGACCGTCCCTAGCACCTCTATCCTGGGTGGCTCAATGGAACAAACTCTTGAGGACTGTAGAGCCAAAACTGGCTCTGTCCCTGGAGGCCAAGTCCAATTTGTAATGGGAAACAAAAGTGTGAGGAGTGGCCCAAGTGGCCGCTGCACAAATAGTGTCCAAAGGCAGTCTAGCTTGAAAGGCTGTAGAAGTAGCTAAACTCCTAGTTGAATGTGCTTTAGGTTTTGAGCACAGCTGTTTTCCCCTGATCGTATAAATTTCAGTGATGACAGAAGAAAGCCATCTGGACAAAGTCACTTTAGAAACAGGAAGGCCTTTTTATTATCCGCATAGGAAACAAAAAGTTGATCAGATTTCCTAAATTTTTTTGTTCTGTCCAAATAATATCTAAGCTGACGGTGGACATCAAGATAATGTAGCTTTTGTTCAGCTCTATCTGAATAGTTAGGAGAAAATACAGGAGATCAATGGATTGATTCAGATTGTTTTTCGAAGCGACCTTAGGTAAAAAGGATGGATTAGTTCTCAAAGATACTCTGTCTTTGTGAAAAATCAAATAGGGGGGTCGAACCGAAAGAGCATGAAGTTCAGACACCCTCCTGGCAGATGTAATAGCCACTAGGAATAACGTTTTCCAAGAAAGATATTTCAGGGAACAAGAAACAGCTGGCTCGAAGGGGGGCAGAATCAAGGATGTCAGCACTAAATTTAGATCCCACTGAGGAGGAGGATTCCTGATTGGAGGCTTTAGTAGGAAAATTCCTTTCAAAAAGGCCCTGCAGAGCCTATGGGACATAATATTATGATCTGCTATCCCGACATGAAAATTAGAAATAGCAGCCAACTGAACTCTGACTGTGGAAGAAGAGGAGCCTGCATGAAAAATCTCTGCTAAGAAGTCCAGAACTGCCTGAACAAGGGCAGTAAAAGGATCAATATTTTGGGCCTTAGCCCAATAAGAGAAACGTTTCCATTTGCTAGTGTAAATCCTCCTGGTAGAGGATTTTAGTGAAGCTACTATGATATCTCTAACTGGGTTAGAGATCAAAGGAAGCCTGGCTAAGGAAGGAAGTGGAGCAACCATGCTGTGAGGTTGAGAGAAGGGATTGACCGGTGCAGCTGACCGGATTGGTGAATCAGTAGATCTGGCACTGGGTCCAGATGCCACGGCTGCACCAAAAGGTGATGATGGAGGAATGGGAACCAAACTTGTCGAGGCCAGTAAGGGGCAATGAGAATCAATTTGGCTCTCAAACGGTAGCTTTCTGGATCACCTGAGGGATCAGAGGAAATGGAGGAAGGCATAAAGAAGTCCCTGGGGCCAATCCTGGGTCAGAGCGTCTCTGGGGATGGCCTGATAGAGGGAAGAGGCTGAAGAAGTCTGGACATTTGCTGTTTTGGGGAGTAGCAAAAAGATCGCAACATGGGTGACCCCATTCCAGAAAAATCTCTTCCGCTATGGATTGCTTGAGAGACCACTCGTGAGGCATGAGAATAGCTCTGCTCAATCTGTCCGCTATAATGTTGGTTTTCCCAGGGATATGCGTTGCTACCAGAAACCGATGAGAGGAGATCGCCCATTGCCAAAGTCTGAGCTTCTCGACACAAGGGGTAGGACTTGGTTCCGCCCTGTTTGTTGATATACCAAACTACAGACATGTTGTCTGTGTGGACTGCAATTGTCCCTACGGGAAGAAAGTCGTTGAGGGCTTGCAACGTTAAAAGCACTGCTCTCATCTCCAGGACATTTATGTGCAGATGGTACTCGACGGTTGCCACGCCCATGAACCATCCTGCCCTGATAATGACCCCCACCCGATCAGGGAGGCATCCGTGGTGACAGTGGCTATCGGGGACGGAGGTACAAAGCACCTGCCTTGGTGAACCTGAGACGATGTGATCCACCAAGCAAGATGTTCTTGCATGTTTGTGTCACCAGAATCTGGTGACGCATTGGAGTTGCTGGTATGACCACTGTGTGAACAACATCCACTGAAGGAGGCGATGTAGAATCGAGCCAGGGAAGAAGAGTAATGGCCGCAGCCATGAGACCTAATACCTTTAGAACCATTCTGGCCTGTACTTTCTTGCTGGCCAGAATGATCCTGACATGAGTCTGAATGTCTGAAACTCTTTGTTCTGTAAGGGTAGCTGACATCCGAACAGTGTTTAAGTTTGCGCCTATGAAGGTAATAGACTGGCAGGGCGATAAGGATGACTTTTCGAAGTTGACTGAGATGCCCAAATGAGAACAAAGGTCTATTGTGTAATCCCTGGCTTGTATAAGCTGATGCCTGGTGGTGGCTGAAAGGAGCCAGTCGTCGAGATACGGAAACACCTGGAATCCTTGACGTCTCAGGTGAGCCGTGACCACTGCCATGCATTTGGTGAACACTCTGGGGCTGTAGTGAGACCAAAGGGCAGGGCTCTGAACTGGAAATGACTGGACCCCAGCCGAAGCGGAGAAACCTCCTGGAGCGTCTGTGAATTTTGATGTGATAGTACGCATCCTGAAGATCTATTGAGCACATCCAGTTGTCCTTCTGTAAGAAGGGCAGAATTGACTGAAGAGTGACCATTCGGAATCTTGTCTTCCTGACAGACTTGTTGAGTCTGCTGAGATCCAATATTGGTCTCCAGTCTCCCGTCTTTTGGGGACCAAAAGAACCTTGAGTAGATTCCGGCTCTGAATGGTCTATTGTAACTGGCTGAATGGCTCTTTTGCAGTAGTTTTGCGATTGCTAACTCTGCAATGTCCCTTAGACCGGGTGGTACA
Source organism: Protopterus annectens (assembly GCF_019279795.1). NCBI lineage: Eukaryota > Metazoa > Chordata > Ceratodontiformes > Protopteridae > Protopterus > Protopterus annectens. The sequence continues at coordinate 534,575,062 of NC_056746.1, forward strand.
TCTGGAAGGGAACTTGAGGGAAAGGGACTTTCCTCGAAAGGAATTATGTAACCCTTGGATATGATCGACTGTACCCATCTGTCTTGAGTGAGGGAATGCCAGGCTTCTGGGTACAGTGATAATCTTCCCGACTGCCTCCAAGGAGGGACAGCCGGGCAACACCTCAGGGATGCTGAAAGGGCTTATCAGAGAGAGGCTCCCTGTTTCCCTGGTTCTTGGACCCCTCTGCCTCTAGAGCGGCGTCTGTTGTTGTTACCCCTCTGCCTCTAGGGGTAAACTGACCACGTGAATCCGGCGTGACTCCTTGGGATTTACGGAACCACATCTTCCCACCCTTCTGTCCCTTGGGATAAGGCCTAGAAGGGGTGGAAAACGGACTCCAACAGCAGAAAGAGTCTTGCTGTCCTGCTCGCACCTGGTCAAGGTCTCCTTCACCTGAGGGCCAAACAAAGCTGACCCATCAAAGGGAGAATTTGTGAAGGACGCCTTAAAGGGATCCGCAAAATCACATAGCCGCATCCAGGCTTGGCGCCTAAGAGCCACACCTGTGCCTGCGGCTCTACTACTCCATCCGCAGCATAAGATATTAGCCGCATGGAGGAGTTAGCAATGGAATTGAGGGTTCCTAGCTGCGAAGCAATCTTTCTTGAGCCCCTGCAGCTGTAGGATCCTGAACTACTTCTCCCAGCTCCTTCAGGATATCTCTCTGGAGTCTGGTGAAGTGACAAAGATAATTCAGCGAGCATAGCAAAGGTCGCTGAGGAAAACATCCGCATGCATACCTATCCATGGTCCTAGAGTCCTTATTAGGAGGATGGACGGGCACGGAAGGATCTGCAAGTTCCTTTTGGTGGCCGCAGCCACCACCATGGCATCAGCGGGACACCCTTGGTTAGGAATTGTTTGTCACTAGGGGCAGTGATAAATTTAGAAGGCCTCCTAGGGACTGGCTCTACAGAGTCAGGAGCTGTCCACGCCTTTCGTGCAATAACCTGCATAAGGGGGTCGAAAGGCGGAGACACCCAGGAGGTGGAGGGCCGAGATCCAAACGCCTCTAGGTATACTGACTCATCCTCAGAGGGATTGTTGGTGGGCCAGTTTCCCCTCTGTTTGAGAAGTTCTAGGATGTCTGAAAAGGAGACATCCTCAGAGGGGGATCTAGGGGATCCCTCTGACTCATCAAAGTCAGTATCCAAGTGACAGACTCGGGGAGTCTACATGCTTCCTCTTACAAGTCCTCTTCCTAGGAGGATCTCCCGAAACATCAGGAGAATCCTCGGAAGAGGGGAAATTCCCAATGGGGAAACCTGAGGCGGAGGATCTCTGGGTCCTGTAGCAAGAGAAGTGGCAGAGATGTCAACAGGTACCATAGAGGGAGGAGCTACGGGAACAGACTGCTGACTGATACCAGTGGCCAGTACACTCTTCATCACCTCGTATGCTCCCCTCCCAGGCAGGTCCGAGAGAACCCGCTCAAGAGCTAGGGATTCCAGGAACCACCGAAAAGGAAGTCTCCGAGGCAGATGTCGGAGCCGAGCTCACCAAGGCCGAGGCTCCAAGGGGAAGAGCAGGCTCGGACAAGGGTCCGATGCCACTCACTCCCTCGGAGGAGACCATGGAAGCCCGACCACCGAATCCCTCTAAGGAAGAGGAGATAAGAGTAGGGGCTGAAGGAACAGAAGGGGGTATCCATCCTCCAGCCGTAGCAGTAACCATGCCCGAAGACTCCAACTCCAAGCTCTGGGGTAGAGTTGAAGGAGGAACTATAACGGGGTGTGTATCAACAGTCATCTGCTGAGACGGACTGTGTAGCATTTGGGCCAGTACCTGTGACTTGAGTAATCTACTGACCACTCTCTCTAGGTCATGATCTGACAACCTGGATGACCTTGATGATCGGCTCCGATGGCTCCGTTCCAATAGAAGAGGCGGCCGAGCAAGTATCGGCTCCAAGGAAGGAGACCTCGACCTCTTCCTGGAATGGGCCATCGGAGCCGATACCATGATCCTGTCGGCACCGACTTCGAGCCGACAGAACGTTCGATGTATCGGCTCCAGCCGGAGCCGATACAGCCACCAAAGTTACGGTGTCCCAGCCGATCGGCGCCGACACCGCCGCCTGTGCCACATGGGTGTCGGAGCCGATCGGAGCCGACATCGGGACAAACAGATTCGCACCGATAGCCATCGGCGCGAAAGCTTTGTGGATCAGAATCGGCTCCAGCCGAGCGATCTCGACTCAAGAGTCGGGCGAGGCCGCAGGCTTAGAAACAAAAGCCTGGGCCTTGGCAGTTTTAGTTGATTTTTGTGGAGCCGACTTAGCCGGAGAGCCCTCCGGCTTAAGAAGACCCCTGAGAATCAACTTGTTTCTCCTCTCCTGCAGGACTCTCTGGCTGAAGGAGTGACAAATAGCACAGGAGTCCTGCAGGTGAAGAGGCCCAAGCAATACAGGCAAGAAGTGTGACCGTCTGTCAGAGACATCTTCTGACAGCACGAGTCACACTTCTTAAAACCTGAAACCCTCTCCTTAGACATGGTGCCTAAACACAACACACACAGACACACAGTCAAAATTAAATTAAACCAAATACCAAGAGGTATTTTATAAAAACACCAACACACACACCCTAACAGGGGGGGGGGATAGGGAAAATTGACTAATAAAAAATTAAAAGAGACAGGGATTTCTGTCAGAAATAGGGTAGTAATAAATTTAACTATCAAAAAATTAGTTTTAAAGTAAAAGGGGCTTGAAATATCACAAATGTGAACTACTTACCAGGAGCTGGTAAAGAGAAGACCTCCCAAGCGAAGCGGCAAACGAGATCTGGGTATTTACTGCCTTGCATCATGGGATATGGGGCTGCCTCGAGCTGGTAAAAGGAGTTCTCGAGCTAAAGCAAGTGCCGAGTCGGAGCCGAGGATCGGCTCCGAACCCATCAAGCAAGAATGAAGGCGAGATTGACAACTTAACATAGCGTCATTATGTTAAAGTTATTATTCCCATCTTTTATGTGTAACAACTTTTTTGTTACATGTCTAGTTCCAGCTTTTGTGTTTCATACATACAAACATACACTAATGTTTGGCAGGTTGATCATTTATACAGTTGTTTTTGTCATATTCATTTGAGCTTATGTCACTGTTTACAACACATTTTGTTTTACTGAAAACCCTCAAACAAAAAACAAATACACCCCCAATACACCCCTTAAACATATTAACTTACTACTAACACAGAAAACTATGTGCATCTTCAAATACTGAACTTTTATCCTTCTAATAGGAAAAATTGTCCCAAACAGATAGCCACACTTAGACTTGGGTTAACCTAAAATGAGAAGTTATGTACCTACCATAACGTTCCATGTTAGTTGTCTTCTCTCGCCTTCTTTCTTGCTTGATGGGTTCGGAGCCGATCCTCGGCTCCGACTCGGCACTTGCTAAGCTCGAGAGTCACTTTTACCAGCTCGAGGCAGCCCCATATCCCATGATGCAAGGAGGTAAGTACCCAGATCTCGTTTGATGACAATAGGCAATAGCACCTAGCATAAATAACTTCCAAAAGGAAGAAAGAAGGAGAGAAAAAGGCCTGAATGATGGTAGGAGGACCAGCACTGTATGGTCTTCAGAAGCATACTTCCCTGTAGAGAGAAAGGTCTGTCCAGGTCTGGGGGAAGGAGGGAGGGTCGCAAGAAAGAAGGCGAGAGAAGACAACTAACATGGAACGTTATGGAAGGTACATAACTTCTCAATGTTAAGTTGTCAATCTCGCCTTCATTCTTGCTTGATGGGACCGCGTCCCTAGCACCTCTATCCTGGGTGGCTCAATGGAACAGACTCTTGAGAACTGTAGAGCCAAAACTGGCTCTGTCCCTGGAGGCCAAATCCAATTTGTAATGGGAAACAAATGTATGAGGAGTGGTCCAAGTGGCTGCTGCACAAATAGTGTCTAATGGAAGTCTAGCTTGAAAAGCTGTGGAAGTGGCTAAGCTTCTGGTTGAATGCGCTTTAGGTTTCGAGCACAGCTGTTTTCACCTGAGCTGATAAATTTCAGAGATGACAGAAGAAAGCCATCTAGACAAGGTCACTTTTGAGACAGGAAGGCCTTTCTTGTTATCAGCATAAGAAACAAAGAGTTGATCGGATTTCCTGAATTGTTTTGTTCTGTCCAAATAATATCTGAGTTGGCGGTGGACATCAAGATAATGTAATTTTTGTTCCGATCTGTTTGAATAGTTTGGTAAAAATACAGGAAGATCAATAGCCTGATTCAAATTAGTCTTTGAGGCGACCTTAGGCAAAAAGGTCGGATTAGTTCTCAATGATACTCTGTCTTTGTGGAAGACTAAATAGGGGGGGGCGAACAGATAGAGCATGAAGTTCAGACACCCTCCTAGCCGATGTAATAGCAACCAGGAATAGAGTTTTCCATGAAAGAAATTTCAGGGAACATGAAACAGCTGGCTCGAAGGGAGGAAGAATCAAGGATGTCAGCACTAAATTTAGGTCCCATTGAGGAGGAGGACTCCTGATTGGAGGTTTCAGGAGAAAAATTCCTTTCAAGAAGGCTCTACAAAGCCTGTGGGACATAATGTTGTGATCTGCGAACCCGACATGAAAATTCGAGATAGCAGCCAACTGAACTTTGACCGTGGAAGAAGAGGAGCCCGCATGAAAAATTTCCGCTAAGAAATCCAAAACTGCTTGTACTGGAGCAGTGAAGGGATCAATATTTTTGGCTTTTGGCCAATAAGAAAAACGTTTCCATTTGCTAGTATAAATCCTCCTGGTAGAGGATTTTAAGGAAGCTACTATGATGTCTCTAACAGGATTAGAGATCATAGGAAGCCTGGCTAAGGAAGGAAGTGGAGCAACCATGCTGTGAGGTTGAGAGAAGGGATAGACCGGTGCAGCTGACCCAATTGGTGAATCAGAAGATCTGGCACTGGGTCCAGATGCCCCGGCTACACCAAAAGGTGACGATGGAGGAACAGAAACCAAATTTGTCGAGGCCAATAAGGAGCAATGAGAATCATTTTGGCTCTCAAAATGGTGGCTTTCTGGATAACTTGTGGGATCAGAGGAAAGGGAGGAAATGCATAAAGAAGTCCCTGGGGCCAATCCTGGGTTAGAGCGTCTCTGGGGGGATGGCCTGGCAGTGGGAAGAGAGAGAAGAAGTCTGGGCATTTGCTGTTTTGGGGAGTAGCAAAAAGATCGCAACATGGGCGACCCCATTCTAGAAAAATCTCCTCCACTATAGATTGTTTGAGAGACCACTCGTGAGGCATGAGAATAGCTCTGCTCAATCTGTCCGCTAAAATGTTGGTTTTCCCAGGGATATGCGTTGCTACCAGAAACCGATGAGAGGAGATCGCCCATTGCCAAAGTCTGAGCGCTTCTCGACACAAGGGGTAGGACTTGGTTCCGCCCTGTTTGATGATATACCATACTACAGACATGTTGTCTGTGTGGACTGCAATTGTCCCCAAGGGAAGAAAGTCGTTGAGGGCTTGCAACGTTAAAAGCACTGCTCTCATCTCTAGGACATTTATGTGCAGGTGGTATTTGAACGGTTGCCACGTCCCATGAACCATCCTGCCCTGATAATGCCCCCCCCACCCGATCAGGGAGGCATCCGTAGTGACAGTGGCTACCGGGGCTGGGGGTACAAAGGGTCTGCCTTGGTGAATCTGGGGAGAAGTAATCCACCAAGCAAGATGATTCTTGCAAATCTGTGTTACCAATATTTGGTGATGCATCGGAAGTTGTTGGTAAGACCACTGAGTGAACAACATCCACTGAAGAAGGCGCATATAGAAGCGAGCCAGGGGAAGAAGGGTAATGGCCGCAGCCATGAGGCCCAACACTTTTAGAACCATTCTGGCTTGTACTTTCTTGCTGGCTAGAATGATTCTCATGTGACCTTGTATATCTGAGATTCTTTGGTCTGTGAGGGTAGCTGACATCCGAACAGTGTTTAAGTTTGTGCCTATGAAAGTAATAGACTGGCAGGGCAATAAGGAGGATTTTCCGAAGTTGATCGAGATGCCCAATTGAGTGCAAAGATTTATTGTGTAATCCCTGGCTTGAAGAAGCTGATGCCTGGTGGTGGCTGAAAGGAGCCAGTCGTCGAGATACGGAAACACCTGGAATCCTTGACGTCTCAGGTGAGCCGTGACCACTGCCATACATTTGGTGAACACTCTGGGGGCTGTAGTGAGACCAAAGGTCAGGGCTCTGAATTGGAAATGACTGGACCCCAGTCGAAAGCGGAGAAACCTTCTGGAGCGTCTGTGAATTTTTATGTGATAGTACGCATCCTGAAGATCTATTGAGCACATCCAGTTGTCCTTCTGTAAGAAGGGCAGAATTGACTGAAGTGTGACCATTCGGAATCTTGTCTTCCTCACAGACTTGTTGAGTCTGCTGAGATCCAATATTGGTCTCCAGTCTCCCGTCTTTTTGGGGACTAAAAGAACCTTGAGTAGATTCCGGCTCTGAATGATCTGTTGTAACTGGCTGAATGGCTCTTTTTGCAGAAGTTTTAAAACTTCTAACTCTGCAATTTCCCTTAGACCGGGTGGTACATCTGGAAGGGAATTTGAGTGTGAGAAGGGAGTTTCCTCGAAAGGAATTTTGTAACCCTCGGATATGATCGACTGTACCCATCTGTCTTGAGTTAGGGAAAGCCAGGCTTCTGGGTACAGCGATAGTCTTCCCCCGACTGCCTCCAAGGATGGACAGTCGGGCAACATCTCAGGGATGCTGAAAGGGCTTGTCAGAGAGAGGCTCTCTGCTTCCCTGGTTTTGTGGACCCCCTCTGCCTCTAGAGCGGCGTCTGTTATTGTTACCCCCTCTGCCTCTAGGGGTAAACTGACCACGTGAATCGGGTGTGACTCCTTGAGATTTGCGAAACCACATTTTGCCACCCTTCTGTCCTTTAGGGTAAGGTCTAGAAGGGGTGGAAAAACGGACCCCTATGGCAGAAAGAGTCTTGCCGTCCTGCTCGCACCTGGTCAACGTTCCTTCACTTGAGGGCCAAACAAAGCTGACCCATCAAAGGGAGAGTTTGTGAAGGACGCCTTAAAGGGATCTGCAAAATTACAGAGCCGCATCCAGGCTTGGCGTCTAAGAGCCACACCTGTACCTGCGGCCCTACTCACTCCATCTGCTGCATATGATATCAGTCGCATGGAGGAGTTAGCAATAGAATTAAGGGTTCCTAGCTGCGAAGCAATTTTTTCTTGAGCCCCTGCAGCTGTGGGATCCTGTACTACTTCATCTAGCTCCTTCAGGATATCCCTTTGGAGTCTGGTGAAGTGACATAGGTAGTTCAGAGAGCGCATAGCAAAGGTCGCTGAAGAGAACATCCGCTTACCATACCTATCCATGGTCCTAGAGTCCTTATTAGGAGGATGGACAGGTACGGAAGGATCTGCAAGTTCCTTCTTAGTGGCAGCCGCCACCACCATGGCATCAGCAGGGACACCTTTTGTGAGGAATTGCTTGTCCAAAGGGGCAGTAATAAATTTAGAAGGCCTCCTAGGAACTGGCTCTACAGAGTCAGGAGCAGCCCAAGCCTTTCGAGCAATGACTTGCATAAGGGGGTCGAAAGGCGGAGACACCCAGGAGGTGGAGGGCCGAGATCCAAACGCCTCCAGGTATACCGACTCATCCTCAGAGGGATTATTGGAGGGCCAGTTTCCCCTCTGTTTAAGGAGTTCTAGGATGTCTGAAAAGGAGACATCCTCAGAGGGGGATCTTGGGGATCCCTCCGACTCATCTAAGTCGGTATCTGAAGTGATAGACTCGGGGGAGTCTACGTGTTTCCTATTACAGGTCCTCTTGCGTGGGGGATCCCCTGACTGATCCGGAGAATCCTCGGAAGAGGGGGTTCTTCCCAGTGGGGAAACCTGAGGCGGAGGATCTCTGGGTCCGGGAGCAAGAGAGATGGCAGAGATATCGACAGGCACCATAGAGGGAGGAGCTAAGGGAACAAATTGCTGACTGAGTCCAGTGGCCAGCACACTCTTCATCACCTCGAAGGCTCCCCTCCCAGGGAGGTCCGAGAGAACCCGTTCCGAAGAACCAGGAACTCCAGGGCCCACCGAAAGGGAAGGCTCCGAGGCAGATGTCGGAGCCGAGCTCACCAAGGCCGAGGCTCCAAGGGGAAGAGTGGGGTCGGACAAGAGTCCGATGCCACTCACCCCCTCGGAGGAGACCAGGGAAGCCCGACCACCGAATCCCTCTAAGGAAGGTCTCGAAGAGGAGATAAGAGTAGAGGCTGAGGGAGCAGAAGGGGGGGTATCTGTCCCTCAGCCATAGCAGAAACTATTCCCGAAGACTCCAGCTCCAAACTCTGGGGTAGAGTCGAAGGAGGAACAGCAATGGGGTGTGGACTAATAGTCGTCTGTTGAGATGGACTATGTAGCATCTGGGCCAGTGCCTGTGATTTTAATAATCTACTGATCACCCTCTCTAAATCATGGTCAGAAAGTCTGGATGACCTGGATGATCGGCTCCGATGGCTCCGTTCCGAGAGGAGAGGAGATGCCGAGCCGAGTATCGGTTCCAAGGAAGGGACCTGGACCTCTTCCTCGAAGGAACCACTGGAGCCGAAACCATGGATGCTGTCGGAGCCGACAACTTTCGGCACCGACCGAAGGTTCGATGCATCGGCTCTGGCGGAGCCGATACAGACATAAAGGTAAGGGTGTCGGAGCGGTCGCCGACACGAAGCCTGAGCCACATGGTGGTCGGAACCATCGGAGCCGACACCGAGGTGACCGAACCAGAATCGGCACCGATAGCCATCGGTGCCGAAGGTTTGTGCAAACCAGGATCGGCTCCAGCCGGAGCCGAGGCCGCAGGCTTGGACACAGAAGCCTGGGCCTTGGAAGACTTGGAAGTCTTGCTCAGAGCCGACTTAGCCGGAGAGCCCTCCGGTTTAAGTAGGCCCCTCAAAATCAATTTGTTTCTCCTCTCCTGCAGGACTCTCTGGCTAAAGGAATGACAAATTACACAGGAGTCCTGCAGGTGGAGAGGTCCCAGGCAGTATAAGCAACAAGTGTGACCGTCTGTCAGAGACATCTTCTGACAGCACGAGTCACACTTCTTAAAGCCTGAGACCCTTTCCTTAGACATGGTTGCAAAAAACACACACACAACACAGTCCAAGAAGCAATTATCCCAAAATAAATGAAATCACTAACCTCTCACATACACACACACCCTAACAAGGGGGGGGGGATGGGAGGGGAGAAGGCCTGACTAAAAAAATTAAGGAGTGAGGGAAATTCTAGTCAGAAAGGGACAAAATCTAACCTAAAACTGTTAAAAATAAAGTTTAAATTGAAAAAGGGGCAAAAACAGTAATGTATAAATCACTTACCAGGAGCTGGTAAAAGGAGGACCTCATCAGCGAAGCGGCAAACGAGATCTGGGTACTTACCTCCTTGCATCATGGGATATGGGGCTGCCTCGAGCTGGTAAAAGTGACTCTCGAGCTTAGCAGTGCAGTCGGCCGAGGATCGGCTCCGAACCCATCAAGCAAGAATGAAGGCGAGATTGACAACTTAACATGGAAGGTTATCCATGCTAAGACAGACTGTGCTTCTACTAAGTGCTGTCTGGTTTTATAGGTTCATAGGTTCATACTAGGCTATCTGCCCAAGGGCATTTATAAGCCTAGCCAAGAGTTTTGTGGCTTTCACCACCCCTTTAGTCTGAAGGAAACTATGCCCATTATTTTGCTGTGCCTCTGTCAAGCAGTGACACTGAGGTAATCCCTGGGGTACATTTGCGATCTCCCATCCATTGGTCAAGATTTCTCTTGAACAAGGCCAGAGAGGTGCACTGCCTCACATGTACCGGGATTTTGTTCCACAGCATAGGGAGTCTCTGGGTGATGAATCTGTCCCTCCAACATGTCCTATTAATAACCGTGTCCAGGTTTAAGTCTCCCACCCTTGTAGTTTTGAGGGATCTAGATTTTTTGAGGTGAAGCATGTTCATCAATTCTGGGTTGGACATGGCCTTGTATTTCAGGCACAGGTCACCTCTGAGCAAACGGTAAGCGACTGAATAGAGCTGGAGTTCCTTCAGTCGGGCAGCATAAGACATATTTTTCAGGCCGTTTATCCTTTTGGTGAGGAACTTTTGGGGCCTTTCCAGCTGCTGCAGGTGTCGGGTCAGATACATTCCGAATGGGGCATTGTACTCAATCATTGGTCTGATGAGTGAGTACAGGGGGCCGATGACCTCTCTTGATCTAGATGTGAATCCCTTCATGATCAGGTAGGCAATGTAGAAGGTCTTCCTAACTACTTTGGCAACGTGAGTGTCAAACGAAAGGTTACTGTCAACCTGGGTCCCCAGATCCCTGATAACCTCTTCTGTGCTCAGTGGATTGCCACCTATATGGTAGCTAGGGGTAACCTTGTTTTTTCCGAGGGGTATGACTATGCATTTCTTGGCGTTTAACTTTAGGCCATGGCTCTGGCACCAGTTATCCATTTCTATGAGACCCTTCTGGAGGATATCTGTGTCAGATGTATTCTCGACTATGGCGCCCAGTTTGCAGTCATCTGCAAATTTTGTCAGCCATAACCCTCCTGTGTTTGCTTGTACTTCTGAAAAGTAGATGCTGAACAAGAGTGGGCCCAGGACTGAGCCCTGTGGGTCACCACTTGTGACAGGCTTTGAGTCTGCCATGGTGCTAGCAACTCTGACCCTGTGGGTTCTGTCACTTAGCCAGTTTGCAACCCATCTTGTGACGTATGGGTTTACATTTAAGCTGATGAGTTTTTCAATGATACCTGAGTGGGGTATTGTGTCGAAAGCCTTTGCCAGGTCGAGGTAGGCTGTGTGGACTGCCTTTCCCTCATCAATGGCCTTAGTGACTGTTTCGAAGAAGTCAACCAAGTTTAAAAGGCATGATCTGCCTTTGACAAAGCCAAACTGGGTTGGATCCAAAGTCTGTACGTCCCATATGTCTTTATTTATGAGTTCCATTATGATCCTCTCCATAGCTTTGCAGATCAGGCTTGTCAAGCTGATGGGACGGTAATTTCCAGGGTCGGTGGAGGCACCGCCTTTGTGAAGTGGGACCACAGTTGCCGTGCGCCACTCCTTGGGTACGTATCCTGAGGTGAGGCTAAGATTAAACAGCTGTCCTAACTGCGGGTTTAATTCCTCATTGAGTTCATGGAGCACACAGCCGGGGACACCAACTGGTCCCATGGATGCTGTGTTTTTCACCTTGGCGAGTGCAGTTCTCACCTGAGTGTTAGAGATGTTTGGGGGGCTACAATCCTCTGGTATAGATATCTCTCCTTTTGGGGGGGGGGGGGGAGAAATTTGCACTGAACCGGTCAGCCAGTATGTTGGCAATGTCTGTAGGTTCAGTGATTTTTACATCATTTTGAACTAATTCTGAGCATATCTGGGAGTTTCCTCCCAGGTTTCTAACATAGCTAAAGAAGGCCTTATGATTGTCTTTTGAGTCCTTAGCGATTTTTCTCTCAAAATTTGCCTTAGATGATTTTATGAGAGCTCTTAGTTTTTTACTTATAATGATCAAAGGTGTCTTACCTTTTAAGGATTTTGCTCTATCTTGTAGTAGCTTCCTCCTTTTGTTGTAGAGCTTGTTTATGGCTGGGGTCCACCAGACTGGACGCTTGCCTTTGGTACAAAGAGTCTTTGTTTTGTTTGGGATTGCCTGATCCATGCAGTCCTGTAGGTGCTGGTAGAAGGCATTTGTAAGTGATTCAGCGGCTTGAGTAATGTTTTCCGCCGGCTCGGGGGCCTTAAAAGAGACCACACTAGTCTTTAGAAGTGTGAAGTCGGCTTTTGAGAAGTTCTTCACTGTGGTCTTTTTTTATCTCAGGTGGGGGCGGGATGAGGACCTCTAGTGAGATTAGTTTATGATCTGATCTCACCAGTGAGGGGTATACTTCCGGTGTTGAACATTGTGATCCCATATTCGTGATGATGAGATCAAGTATGTTTTCACCTCTTGTGGGGATGGTGACTAGTTGTTCCATGGCATTTGAGTTTATGAACTCTAGGAACCTTTGGGCTAGAGTGTTGGGGCTTGAGTAGTGATCCCAGTCTATATTAGGGTAGTTGAAGTCACCTAGTATGATGGTGTTTGGAGATACATTTATCCCCTCCAGTGTTTTCAGGAAAGCTATGTGAGGTTCCTGAGTTTGAGAGGGTGGCCTGTAACATGCTACAAATTGCAGAGCAGTTTTGCCTATGGTTAATTGCACCTGGATGGTCTCCGATGCATTGTGCGTTGCCACCAACGTTGAGGTGTGGGTGTCCTTGATGAATATGGACACCCCCCCTCCTTTCTTGGTGTTGTCCGGATTTTGGGGCGGGCATGATATGAGGTAAAACCTGATAGTGCTGGGGTGCTCTCAGGAGCCTTGAACCAGGTTTCAGTCACAGCACAGACATCGATGTTCTCCATACTGAGAAGGGCCTCGAGTGCGTGCATCTTGAGGTTGAGACTTCTGGCATTGAGCAGCATTACCCTTAGTTTTTTCCCTTTTTTGTGTTCTAGGGTGGTAGGTTTAGAATTTGAGCCTTGCCTAAAAAAGGCACTATGGGGGTGGCAAGAGCCTCTGCCAATATCCGGAAGCCCAGGGGTGACAGGTGCACAGTCTTATCTTTACTGGGAAAACTTGAATGCTTTCAGAAAACATTATCTCCTAGCCAATGAAATAAAGTATTCTGTTTTTATTGCTCTATATCAGACTGGCTCCATGGAGACATGAGAACCAGATACAGAGCTGCTTCTACAAACACTTATTTATCTGCTAGAGGAAATCTTTACTATAATTCAGTGTTCTTTTTTTATATATTTGCTTTCTCTTAAAATGTGTTACTAGATTAGGCCAAGGGCCTTAATCCAGTCATTTCCCTACACAAAATAAGAAAAAGCACATCATTTTTTCTTGTATCATACTTTTTGACCAGACTTTTCTTCTTTTTATTTACACTGTAGTGTCTACATTTATTAAAACTGAACAAGGAGAAAGAAAAAGAAGGGAAAATAGGACAGCATTTTCCACAAACACTCCGAAGTCTCCCACTTTTAGTACTTTCTCCTTCTGCCACAGTTTTGTCAGAATCAACTCCTTCTGGTGGTAGGATTGCAGTTCTACTATTAAAGGTCTAGGTTGCTTTCTCATGGCCATGTTGGGAGCATATATACAAAGTGTCCTTTTAATTAACAAGTCCTGCTGTGGAACGCCAGTCCAGCTGCTTATTTGTGCTTTCATAAAATTAATACAATCCAGCATCTCTGGTACAGCAGAAAATCTCAGGTTTTCCCTACATACTCTATCCTCTAACTCTATTATTTTTAAAACATTTCTTCTTGAGAGGTCTCATATTCAGCCAGCCTTTTCTTAATTTCATCCTCTAATTTTTGCAGTTTTATCACCTCACCTCAATATCTGTTTAAAGCTTCTTCCATATTTCCAGCCTTTTGCTATTTCAGTTGATATAATCCACCAGGGTTTCATTTATTTTTAATCTGACTTATTTTTTCCTCTAGGTTACTGGAAGTCATGTCTTGCACCAAAACTGGATCTTGCATTGCTTTTTTCTGAACAGCTGAAAAATTCTTCCCAGTCATTTTCTCTCACCTTTTGTGACTGTCTTTCAGGTTCTCTGAATTTCTTTTTTGCTGGTATCCAGGCAGTACACTTTCTAGCCAGTTACTGAAGTTCACCCAAAAATGTGAGTTTACTGGCTTGCTCTTCTGAGTTTCTGTTTTCACACTGGGAAAACTGAAATTAAGCTGTTACTCAATGTGCAATCATCTATGAAGTCCATATATGTGAACACAAAACTGATATTAAAAGAAAGGTGACAACAAATGCTGTATATGGACACACATCAGAATGTGAAATGATCATGATTTTCTCTTCAGTGTACCACAGCTTGTACTAGAAAATGTCAGTAATGGAGACATAATGAATATAACTGAATTATGTGAATATACAAGTACTCTTCGTGGTATCCCCGAAGTCTCAAACAACTCATTAAACAAGTATAGTGGGTCCAAAAACAAAACAGTGTAAGAAACTAAGTACTAAGACTGTGTACTTAATAAAGGATTTTCAACTGGAAACAGACTGCCTACCCTGCTTGGATTACTTCTGAATACTTAGTAATTCTGTATAATACTTCAAATATATATTTTTTGACTTGGGACGAGTTTACGCCCACTACCTCTAATACAATTACCTGATCTGATTAAAATACACTAATTAACTAGATATATATGGATTGAAAATCTTCCACACAGGTATGTTTCTTACACTGTTTAATTATGTGAATACAAACTCATTACTTTAGTTGAGGCAGTCAGAATATATGTCAAAATGGCAATGTCATCCTGAAACCAGTACTCATATCCATGGCTATAAGAAGCAAATGTATTTTAGACAGCATGTTGTATGACTTCTAAGTATTATATAAGCAACTTGATCTGTAGACCTTTTAGATCACTTAGCACTTGTATTTGTGAAAGCTTGTGCTTCATATTACTTTATAATAAAATCCTTTGAAGTCTACCAGCTCCTTGCAAGACATTTTTTTGTGTTTCCTGTAGAAAAGCCAATGGACAACAAGGTTTACTGATAATGGTAAGTACTTATTTAGAATATGAGAAATTGACATCTATCCTGGCTGTTGGGATGTGAAGATAGATGTCCTTTTAGTCATGGTATGCCCATGGAAAGAGCAAGGGCAGGAAGCTGTGCAGGGACAGTATTTTGAATTTATCTGGATAGATCTACAATAGACTTCCACACTCGTCATTCTGAGGACCAGAAACAGGGTAGAAAAAACCCTGTCTCCTTTTCTTTTTCTGAAACCTTTTCTATGGCTCCCAACACACTACATTTTCCAGTTTGGGAAGAATTAGGTGCTGTTGGCCTTTGGCAGAATAACCTAGACTTTCTTTTTTCTAGAAATTCAACCCGTAACCCTATTTTATTATCTACAGGACCTGCCTGTCAGTGTGATGGCCTCCTACTGCTTCACAAAGAAGTCCAGTTGCCTCCTATTCTTGGTGGAGGTGATAAGGCAATGGAGAAAAGTGAAGTGGGGGTTGGGGGGAGGGGGCTTTGGGATACATGAGAGAGGAAAACTTTCCCCAGTCATAGCTGTTCACTCTGAATGTCATAGCCCTATGGCTTATCAGCTTTTCCCCTCTGGGCAACTTGACATTTTTTTTCTACAGCAGTCTTTCTTCTCCTTTTCTGGTTCAGCCTTCTGCTACTTGAGATAGAACAGCCAGCCTTTACTGGAGTAATTTCTGATATACCTTTGAGCAAGGGCATGAAAACAGTCCGTAACTGATTTCAAGGTTTTCTTTTTTCTCTGGTTTATTAAACATCTTCTCTGATGAGGGTTCCTTATCTAATAGGGCATCAAGGGCCACTGCTTTCACATACTATGGTAGGGGGCTGAGTCCTAAACCAGGCATGCCTCTCAGCTATTAATGCCATAGCAGCTGCCCTGTAAGATGTATCCACTGCATCATACACAGACTTCATGCACAGCCTAGCAATCTACACTGGGGTTGCATAGCTCAAGCATCTC
Source organism: Protopterus annectens (assembly GCF_019279795.1). Taxonomy (NCBI): domain Eukaryota; kingdom Metazoa; phylum Chordata; order Ceratodontiformes; family Protopteridae; genus Protopterus; species Protopterus annectens. The sequence goes on from NC_056746.1 coordinate 534,590,689, forward strand.
CCCTTTCAAGTCCATGTCTTCTATCCTATCTACCTTCTGTTTCAGCTACTAAAGAGGGACTCCTATAATTCTATCATGTAAGACTGGCAGTTAAGGGCCCTAACAGCCAGGGTAGCTTAGGTGCAAGTCTCTTGTTCCAAAACAGTGGGGGGTTTCTGAATGCAGACATACCAGCTCCGTTGCTGGAATCCATGGGTACCACTCCTGGATCAGCAACTGGCTTCCTATACATGTACTTGTGGGAGTCACTGACCCTAAAAACGTAATATGCTAAGGGGTTAGGAGTCAGGTTGCACATGGGTATTGTAAAATGCATCATCCAGGACTTCTAGGACAGGAAGCATGGCTACAGCTTTGGTTTCTGTCAGGTCTAGAAAATTCCTGTATCTGATATGTGCTTGAGAAACTCTTTGGCCTCTCATTTGAAGGTCTCCTTCATTCTATCAATGGTATCCCTAAGCGAGACACCCTCTGATGGTAAGGCTGAGAACAGAGTGCCCCCAATATCAGACTGCAGATATGAGAGCGAAGACATTTGGTTAACATATGCTAAATCTTCCACCCGAGTCTGAGTTATCCAAGTCCTTCTGGGGAGAAAGCAACTTTCTTTTTTTAGTAGAGGGTACCTCTGACACTGTGCATTCAGTGACTGGCAGTCTGCATTTTATGAAATCTTGATACAACATAAAGAGATGATGGGGGTGTGGACTGGTGAGAGGGGGAGCCTTTTCAGTCAAATTTGGGACAAGGTGGCCAACATCCACTTGGGTGTGGGAATCTTCAGCCTGTGCCTGGAAGTATGGTAGGTCTGCCTTGCAGAAGCACAAAACCTTGATACTGTCTCAGTCAACTTACTACTGGACAGACAGAGAATGGGGCTGCAGTCCTTCCCTGCACTGATGGCAAAACAAGTGTGAGATCCTGAGAACTGCAGGGAGGCCCTGTGACCAACCAAAAACAATGAGTTTTCAGCCTGTCATGATGTGATAATGGCTGAAAGTATGCCAGCCTTTTGAAGGAGTCATACCACAGATCTTGAGAGAACCAGATGTTGGACATGGGGACTTCAAAAGCTGCTTCCTGGCACCAATGTCTTTCAGCGTGAGAAGGGGTGCTGCTGCTAGACTCCAACATACTATCATCAGCATCCCAGATTTTCTTCTGCCATGACTACTTGTCTAAAAACAACTTTTTCTTCTCAGGGAGGTTGGAGGAAGAGCCAGAGGACAACACATGCTCTCTCTTCAGAGGAAAGTACTCCAAGAAAGATTCTTCCCTGTGCTTTATGATTCTTTTTTATGGTCCGTTGGTTAAACAAAGCACATGAGGATACACAAATTGCTGCCCACCAGAACAGAATTAAGGTCTTTCCAAAGGGGAGAGTATAAAGATGTGTTTATATAAATTAAATCCTGTAAGAATTTCTATGACATAGCAACCGATTTTAAAAAAAAATTTTGTATTAAATTATCACACTGTAAGCTGTAACAAGTGTTTGCATATGGATCAGCTATAAATATCTGCCAGTTTCTCTTATTAATGCTATAAATCATGTTTATATTCCCACATTAAGTTAGTGGAAACCAGAAACTAGACAGCTCAGTATTAATATGAGTGGTTGTGCTATGATAGTATCAACATTTTCACTAGACTAACCATAGCTATAAAATGTCTTTTCAAGTTGGGTAGTGCATCTAATAACTGATCATGACTGCTCATAAGGTGTGCAGCTAATGAAATCTGTTGCTTCTAAATATTTTACATTTAAATGTGGAATGCATAATACTGATTGTCATATTTAAGAATCTCACAAACATATCCAGATAATCTACTTCTCCATTACAAAGAAAAACACTTATAGTTAATCCAGATCTTAAGATTTTTGGAGACATTCCCTCTCTTGCCCTGAAAATAAGCATTGTTGGAAGAGACAGCTTTGCTATAAACATGCATATGGACTGAAAATTAGGCACAGACCCATACATTACCTGATGGCTAGCCAGCTGACTTGCTGATAGTACACATGTTAGTATAACGGAGTCTTCCTCCACAAAGAGGCCAGTCACTAGTAGAGTTCCATAGGGATCAGTGCTGGGGGCTATCCTTTTGGCATCTACTTCTTTGAATTCAAAACAAATATCAAGGACCTCTGGCTGACCATGTCTGCACATGACTGCAAACTAGGCGAGGTCAGTGAATCCCCAAAAGACACAATACCTTCAAGAGGGCCTGATGCAGACAAGCAACTGGTGCTAATACCATGGGGTAAAACTCATTCAGAAAAAATGCATAACAGTACCCTTTGGAAGGTAACTATATGAAATGTTAGGCTCCGCCAGAGTCAGCCACAAAACACAGAGACTGAATAGCCAAAAAACAGACTTACATATACTAAATCCAAAATGACCAGATTGGGGAAGGTACTCAGAAAAAAACTGAAACGTTATCTGGTTTACCATAGATCAAAATTAGGGAAGCTAAGCTCCATGACATAATGGAATAAAACCCTGTGATACAAACAGCCTGATTATCAGACTAGGTGCTGGAAAAGAAAGTTGAAGTGGCTGGAAGTGGACAGCCACCTCTGGCTTACCCATCCTGGTGGGAGGAGGGAAGGTAGGTCAGTCTTTTGCAAGCCTGACACCTGGTCAAGGCTGGGTGTGCTAGCAATGGGCATACAGGACCAAGGATGCACCCAACTGAACAGTGTATACTCCAAAGCTAGAGGACACATGCATGAGCATAATCATGAGCAGATATATCTGGGTTTGCCAATGCAGTAGCTCTGCATGTCCAATGTTTATGAGGTAGTGAAGTACAGCTATTTAAGCAAACTCACCTTAACAAATGATGTTTGAATGATCACTTTGCAGAAGCCTTAGCTTTATGGGCTATATCCTTCACAGGATATAACAGACGGCCAGATTCTAAAGCTTCAAGGGCACATTACAGATGCCCAGACCATTAATCGACTTGAGTTGAGCTGAAGAAAAGAGGACTGGTTTGGATGACAAGCTCTTCAGGGCTTTAATGCAAACTGAGATAGGGGGGCTAGAGCCTTGAATAGGTCAATGCTAGGAAACTAAAATTATAAGTCCTCTCCATAGAAACAAAAACATACAAACATAAGGGGGATGGAGGGAGGGAAGGAGGGAGCAGTTACTGTAGCAGTAATCATTTGAACATCTATTATGGTAAGTTACTTACACAGCTGTACAACGTTTATTATACTGATCAATGCTACAGTAGCCTTGGCTGTTTGGGTAGACTACCACAGCTTAGACTGGCTAGGAGGAAAAATGATGAGGGTCCAGGTGCTCCTGGGGAGTGGCCCTAGCAAAGCCAGTCTTAGACCTGGTGAAGGAATCTATGTCACAAGCAAAATTTAAATCCTTGGATCTAGTGGTTCTAATGCTCTTTAATTTTATGGATGTGCAAAAGATTCATCAGAGCTGGATCAAATGATGTCTTGTACGCCAGGCATAGATTGCCTCTCAGTAACCTGTAGGATACAGAGTATAGAGATGGGGCTTTAAGGCGATCCATATAGGACAATGTGTTTATACCCTGGACTTTCCTTGGAAGGAACCTTTGTGGGTGTTCCAACTGTTGCATATGTCTGGTCAAGTAAATGCCAAAGGAAGCATTATATTCAATGATGGGTCTGATAAGGGATGAATAAAGTGGCACTATGGTTTCTTTGGACCTGGATGACATGCCATTACTTATAAGCTGGGCGACATAGAATGATTTTCCTGCTACCTTAGCCACATGTTGGTCAAAGGCCAGATTACAATCTACATATATTTCCAGATCCCTGACTACTGGTTCAATTGTTAGAGGTGTCTTATCGATGGAGTAATTAGCCTGGGTGACAGTTTTCTCTAAAGGCACTATAATCTGTTTCTTGGCATTGATTTTTAGTCCGTGATTTTGGCACCAGTCATTTGTCTTTATTAGACCCTCTTGTAAGATGTTGTGTCATGGGGGAATCTTTGAAAGCTTCCAACTTGCAGTCACCTGGGAACTTGGGCAGAGAAAGGCTCTAGACATCAGCCTTTACCTTTGGGAAGTTGATGCCAAACAGGAACGGTCCCAGCACGGAGCCCTGAGGTACCCTGCTGGTGACTGGTCTCTTTGTGGTGGTGGTATCACCAAGCCTGACTTCCTGGGCCCTGTCTGTGAGCCAGCTGGCAATCCATTGAGTTATATAGGGGGTTTATGCCCAGTTAAGTGAGTTTGTCAACTGTACTCCAGTGGGGTACTGTATTGAACACCTTAGCCAGGTCCAGGTAGGTGGTATGTACTGTTTTCCCCTCTCTCATTGCTTGGTGGTCTTCTCAAAAAAGTCCACCAGGTTTAGTAGGCATGATCTTCCACAGACAAAGCCAAACTGGATTGGGTCCAGTGTTTGAAGGTTGCCTACATCTTTGTTGATCATTTCCATGATAATTTGTTCCATGGCTTTTGCATATTAGACTAGTCAAACTAATAGGTCTGTAGTTTCTGGGTTCAGATGATGTTCCACCCCTGTGAAGTGGGATAACCATAGCAGTCCTCCATTTTTGCTTCTTTTTAGCAAGAAATTCTCAAGAAGCAGATAAACTGTTGCCAGGTAAAACTTCCCTAAGGACAGGCAATCTAGTCCGGCTAGGTAGCAAAATATTCACTGTTCCTTTTCTCAGGACTGACAAGAGAGGTTCTCCATTGCTTGCCAAGGGCAATCCAAGAGCTGCAGAGGACATGTCTAACCACTGGACCACGGTTGATCTAGGAACTACACCACAGGGAGCCAAGAAAAAAGATGAATGGTCTGAGGAACCAGAAATTGCCACAGGAGATCACCCATCTGCAGCTGAAGCAGATTAGCAGCCTGCTCTGGTGGTAAAGTCTATTTATTAAGTTCCTCCTGTTTGTGGTTGTAAGAAGGAAGAACTGGTAGGTTGTTCCATGGTATAGTTGAAAAAGATGTCAGATTTGTGGGGAAGCCTGGCTGCAACAGTTGGTAGAACCAGTAAGCACTAAAAGAAGTTGCTTTTTTCCACCAAAAGTACATGGTGAAAAGCACTTTAAACACCCCAGCTCCCAAAAGAAAAACAACAACTTTTTTCCCATGGAAAAAGTCATTTTAGGTTAGTTTTAACAACCATTTTCTACAAAAACAAAAATAATGCTCCTGTTAAAAAGTTACTAAAAGTCATTTTTCTCAGCATAAAATAATTTTACAGAAAATGTTCACTTTCAGTCCAAAAACTGAAAAAAGGAAGTTTTTTCCCCAAAAGGGAACTTATCTGTCCAGCAATGGAAAGTGTTAGCCAACCATCAGTCCTCAAAAGCCCACAAGAGGAGGGTTCTTCTGCAGCAGGAAAGCTCTAAAGGGGATAGTGTCCACACCATTCTTTCTTCAGCTTTGTTTGGGCTGGCTAATGGTGTGGGTGTGTGGAAGATGCCCTTGAAGCTTTGAAAGCTGGCTGGCTGTTACAACCTGTACAGGGTACCACCGACATAGCTAGGTCTATGGCAGCAGTCATCAATATGGTAAACACTGGCAGTTAGAACAAGTAAAAAAAAAAAACCCTGATGACTGCCTAGATGACAGCCTCAACTGGGAGGGCTGACACCTATCTGGAAATTGGGCAAAAAGACCCAGGAAAAAGAAAGAAAGGCAGCCAGAAAGGGGGTCCTAAAGGACACCTACATATGTAACAGCATACTTTCTCCTCAGAGGTCATCAAAACAGGCCCAGAATGGTCTGTGCAAGGAACATTTCTCAAAATATTAAGTATTTAGGATCCTGTTCTTGAGTTCTTCCTTAGGTGATCATAATGTTATCTTCACTGTCCTGCGCAGGTGTAAACCTGAGCTTTCTACTTTAGTTAAAGCACATATACAATCAAAGTGATAGCGAAAAACATAGTAATGGACTATGGAATGCAGAGAGTCTCCACAAGGTCCTCCCTAAGCCCAGGCTTGGAGAGGCCCTCAAGCATTTCCACTGTCATATTTACCAGATGGGACTGGAATTTGGACAGATGAGGTGAATAGCTAAGGTCCCCTTGCCCATCAATGCAGAAGAGTATACCTCTTAAAAAAAATTGGTATCTGTCAAGCAGTACAGCAGAAAAGTACTGTGGCATCTTAGGTCTATACTGTGCTCTGACAAAGGCTTGTAGTAGTCATCCACTCTTTTCACAGGTTGAAGGGACAGTTAAGATGCCTCCAGGCTACTTGGACTACTTCAATGGTAGTGTTTTTAAATGCTGTGGGTGTAGAGACACAGCTCCCAAGATAAGTCACCCTGCAAAAACGATCAATGCAGTGTTTTAAAATTGCAATTTGTTATGGCTATATTATTTTCAATTTCAGACATTTCAACAGCAATGTTTTATGCCCCAATGTAGTAAGAATCAATATTTTATTACAGATCCAGGAACATGAAATAAATGTAAAATAAATAAAAAATAATCTGAAATGTACAAAGGGAAAAAGGAAATGATAGACTTAGAGAAAGGGTTACTTTCTTATGCACCCAGTGCTTTATTATGTGTCAAACTACAGACATATCCAAGCATGGGAACTTCCAGTACACTGGTAAATGATAAGTGGTAGAAAGGAATAATCAAAGACACATCAATAAGGGCCTTCAGAGTAAGAATTTCTCATTGAATCCCCCTTTACAGACTCTACTTTCTAATAGATGCTTATGGCATGTTTAAAGGGATCTACTTTGAATAACAAAGTTTAATGTTCCATCCAAGGTCTACCACAGATGAACTTGTTGCTGGTTGGTAGACTGCCATGATATAGTAAAGCCTGTTTAAAACTTACTGTGTTTCTGCAGGACATCTATTTCCCCTGCAACTCCTGATGGGGAGGATATGGCCCCACACTTCCATTTCTAAATGCATCATCTCCACAAAATTGCACAATCACAAAGAAAAGCAAAAAAATGATTTCTTCTAATTTTGTGCAATATCAGTGGTAGTATCTACAGAGATTGGGGATGCTAAGACAGAACCTTCCATGTGAGGGGCACTGGGAAAGCAGCTCCTATCTAAAAATACTTTTCTATTTTCTCACCACTATTTACTGTTAATAAGAAGGGCAGTGAAACACTGTGATCGCTATGATGGGCTTATAGAAGTCAATTAGTAACCATGTGAAGTAGAGCTATTTGAACTAAGAATAACAAAAGGGTTAAAAATGCACAGAACCTTATTGGTTTACAAGAAAAGAAATGCTCAAACAAAGTTACCCAGTACGGCATTCTGGATACTTCTCTCAGGATCATCAAGGTGAACCAGCAGTGTTCGGTATAGAAACTCAATGTGGCTTCTATAGGTTGTTCTGTCGTATGTGCCTTGGACACTTTTGACCCAACTAATTAAAGCTTTGGTAGCTGCTATTCGTACTTCATCTGATGCATCATCCAGACGTTTCAAGAGCTCTTTAAAAACACAACAATGACAAAACAATAGTAAGTTACATGTTTACTTCACTTAGCAATGACTTCCAGGGTCCAACACCAAGGTACAGTGCAACAATTGCATATCAACTCTAAGCTGGATAAAATGTATTACATTCACAATTAAGCAATAAATCATGAAAAAGATGACAGCTTCATGAAAGTTCTAGGGTAAAATGTTTTTATTACAACAATATAGTGATAAATATTTTATTCTTTTTCTTATGTTTTCTGGGTTAGTCCCCCTAGGCTAACAGCTTCTGTTCAGGTAAAATCCATGGGAATATTCACACTGACCAGGGGAAATTTGTGCAGAAATTCCTCTATTCTTTTCAGTAAGTAACATGGGAGCTTTTACATCCACCTGAGCTACCCTCAGATACAGCCTTGATTTAAGATTGCATCTGAATGACAGATAGTTCCCCACATATGCATAATGGCAGTAGGACTTGCACTTATCCTGGTTTATTTACTGTATCCTATTCAAGGCAAGAATGGAGATTAAGTTTATCTCAGTAAGCAGTAGGTATAAAGCATAGAATCAGTCACTGTATGTGCAATCATGTGTGCAATCACACATATACCTAAGGGCAACTGTAAGGACTGCAAATTTGCCTATTGGCTTGTCTTTGGGATGTGAAAGGAAACTGAAACCTTGTCGACAACCCAAGTAGACACAAGGAAAGCAAGCAAACTCTAGAAATAAATGATCACAGTGGTGAAATAAACTACTCCTTATACTAATTCAGTAAATAAATAAACAAACCAAAAAAGCAAGCACCTTGAAGCAGCAGTGAAATACAGTGCCATCCATCATGATTTACTGTTGTTATAGCATGATCTTGTAATTTTAGAGAATCAGAGAATATATTGTACAAGGCAACTGAGCCATGTGGTCATTTACTCCTTGCCAGTACCCCACCTTTAGACCTTACCTCATTTTTTAAAGAAGAGAAAGGCAAGTCACATGGGGGTGGAATGTAAGAATGCCCATCAAATCATCTAATTCTTTCTTAAATGAAGGCAGTGTGTCACACTACTTGATCTGGAAAGTTGTTTGTTCCAGAAAGGGGTAGTTGTTGCTTGACAAATCTGTCTCTCCACCATGATTTATTCGTTAAAGCAGGTTCAGATCTCTAGTATTTGCTGGACTGTTTGATCTATGGAGATATAAGAGATCTTGGAAACCTGGATCCCTAATGACTCAAAAGGCAAGGTGCAGATTGTCTCTAAGGAGTCTACAGGACACTGAATACAAGGAG